>NC_034410.1:135778649-136122896 GCF_002078875.1 Numida meleagris
ATCATAGAAGGAGATCAGGTTGGTCAAGCAGGACCTGCCCTTCACAAACCCATGCTGGCTGGGCCTCATCCCCTGGTTGTCCTGCAAATGTCGCATGATCTCCCTCAGGACAATTTGTTCCATAACCTTCCCCGGCACCGAGGTCAGGCTGACAGGCCTGTAGTTCCCCGGATCCTCCTTACGACCCTTCTTGTAAATGGGAGTCACATTGGCAAGTTTCCAGTCTTCTGGGACCTCTCCAGTTGACCAGGAACGCCGATAGATGATGGAAAGCGGCTTGGCTATCTCTTCTGCCAGCTCCCTCAGTACTCTCGGGTGGATCTCGTCCGGCCCCTATCTATCAGATAGTAAAGATGGAGGAGGAAAGAGGAGATAAAATGAGCTATGTCACATGAGCTTGTTCAAATGACTCCAAGTAGGCTAGCATTGCTCTTCATTGATGATATAGTTTGTTGTTTCATGGCAATGAAATGTAGAGTATTTAAAAAAAAATCACCTTGATTTGAAAGAGTTTCTACGTCACTTACTGGAGAGCAGTTGGTCATTTCTAGTTCAGTCAAAAACTCCAGTGAATTACTGATGCTTTCAGTAGGACTGATTACTATTTAAACATAAATCACTTTTTTTCCCCAACAAATGCAAAAAATCAAACAACCAAAAATAAACAACAAGCCAAAACAAAACATTACATTCAATTTTCATGTTAGATCTTTTTTATGTGTCAGCTCAGCACAGTCTCACCTCAGTCCTCAGTTGTGACTATGTAAGAACTTATCTACACTCTGGTTACTTTACCCAGCCTAACATGTATGTGCAACATTTATGTGCGTTAGAGGTGCCCTTTTTTGCAGCACTCTGCTGAAACTGGTGAATTACAGTTTGAGGAATGTGGGCAGGGAAAGAAGCAGAGGTTTCTGAAAGTGAGGTTCACTGATCTTTATTGCATTCAGGCTGGAGTAGTCTCACATTTAGAGAGATGATCTTCTGTCTCCTTGAAGAGGTGTCTGGATCCATGTTCTCCTGAACCTCCTGATGTTCCCTCTCCATCCTGGAGAACTACAGTGGAGATGCTCTTGTGATTGCTCTCAGCTCTTTCAAATGAGTTGCAAAATATTGTCTTTAATTTAATTTAATTTATTACTAAACGAATTTACTGATCATTGACCATTATGAAGTTATGAACAAAGCTGAGAGGCTGCTCACATGAGCAATTCAGCAGATCAGCCTCCTTATGAAGAATGCAGAAGCCACAGGTCCATTCCTTCCAAGGAAGGAAGTGAAGAAGTTGTATATGTCAGTCAGGCAGATGAAGCAAATTGTAGTTTATCCTTTGGCTAAAAAAAAAATGTACAACAGATTCTTAGTCCTAACATTTCTTCATTATAAAGTCAGAACACTAATGACTGCGGCCTAGCCAATGCATCAACATAGTTGTCTGCATAAGGTTTTGGACGAACTCAAGTAACAAATAAGTAAGAAAAAAAAAAAAAGATTGTTTGTTTGTTTTTCTCAATCATTAGGAAAAAAAATTAACTAAAATTGAAAAAAAAAAAGGAGTTACATTTGCCAGGTAGTTCAATTACAGCAAGCAATTTGATTAGCTCCACATCTGGGTTTCCTGGCTTTTTTTCAGGATAAGACAGGTGGCTTGTCCTGAAAGGGTGTTTTAATGCAGAGTTCTGTATTTATATTATGTTTCTTTTAGGTGTTGTATGTTAATAATTCAAACACACATTACTGGCAGGCATTACAACCAGGGCCTACTTTTTAACTCAAAGGATCACATTTCGAAGTATTTTTTAAAAGCTTGCATTACCAGTTTTTGTTGAGGGGAAGAAAAGGGGGAGGTATTAAAGAAACAAAAACAACTGGTAGCCTCCATTGTTGGCATAGGACATTTACCATTTGTAGATCAAGTCCAAGTCCTTGGCAAGTTGTGCATAAGCAGTTAAATTGAGAGCTGTATTTTTAATAATTTAATCAGATAAATTTCAACAAATATCAGCTTTTTAAATAAATATTTCAACAGTAAAGGCTCCTGAAAAAAGCCAGAACAAGCAATACTTTAAATGCCTGGAAACTGGAGAAAGGATAATGTAGAATAAATGAACTTGTGGTTCTCATTCTTTTTATCATTGAAAGAGATTTGAAGAGGCTACTTTAAAAATAGTAGGAGATTTTAGAATATAAACTTATATATAGTTTTATTTAACATATTTTTCTGAAAAAACAATAGTGATCTTGGAGCAAGAGACTTTCAAGGTTACTTCCATAACAACAAAACTGTATTTGGGAAAGAATGTGAATGTATCAGGACAGACTGAGGGACCTGGAACTGTTCAGCCTGGAGAAGAGAAAGCTCAGGGAGATCCCATCAGTGTCTATAAACACCTGAAAGGAGGATGCAAAGTGAACAGGTCTTTTTAGTGGTGCCCAGTGCCAGGACAGGAGGCAGTGGGCACAAACTGGAACACAGAAGGTTCCCCCAGAACACCAGCAGCAATTCTGTGCTATGCAGGTGACAGAGCACTGGCACAGGTACCCAGATGTTGTGGGGTCTCCTTGGAGATCCCTAAAAGCTGCCTGGACATGGTCCTGGGCTCCCTGCTCTGAGTGTGCCTGCTTGAGCAGGAATGGGCCAGATGGACACAGAGGTCCCTGACAAATTCAGTTGTTCTGTGATTCTGTGGAAAAAAAAAAAAAAAAGATTATTAATCATTGCTGATTTGGAACATTCCATGAATTGATTTCTTCACCTTCTGTTGCTGGTGATTTTATCTCTAACTTTTAAATATTCTTGTTGTTTAGATGAAAAAGAGGGTACGTGGCTTTACTTTGATTAATTTTTCTACCATGGATCCATAATAAAACTTCTGGCCTCTCAGACTATAATAAAATCCAAGCTATAACTGACAGCTACAAAAGGTACTGTTCTTTTACTTGTATTTATTTGCTTCAATTACACACGGTTTTATAGCTTTTTGACTGAAAGTATGGCGGTACCAGCCTTGTGTGGAAGAAGAAACTGCTTCTGTGGGACTGTAGTGACTAAGATCACCACTGCAATGTTAGTTCCCCCCAAAAGCGTCTTTCTATGTCTGTGTGTGTATGCATGGGAACTTAGGAATGCAAAAACTGAGGGTTTATTCTGGCTCCATTAATGATGGAGCTATTCCCTCTAAAAGTTGTTGTTGACGCTCAAGTGGTTCCTTGGCATGAGTCAGTTACATTTGCCCTTAAACTAATAAACTCTGAAGAATTTTGATGCTTAAAACTTGGAATGAATTTTCCAGTCCTAATTACTTTTCAAAATGTCATTATACAAACCTGAATACTTTAGTGCATTTATTTTCATAAAGTCCTGTGAACTGAGAAAGTTTCTGCAGAGGAAGTGCCTTCCACTAAGACAAAGCCTAAGTTATAAAGCTGATGGTGGTGGGTCTTATGGTTTGTGAGGTGAAGTCAGCTGCCAGTGTAATCTTCTCTGTTAGTTTGTATACTCAAAAATAATTACCACAGTTTTGGCTCTATGCTAATGAGACCTATGCTGACAGGCCAGGTTATTTGTTTCTACAAAATCCCAGAAATAGCTAATAATCTTCCCTAAATTAGTGATCATAGGGTTAAATATTTCTAAAACCTCAATTTCAAATTTAAGAGGTTTACAGCTTCCTTTGCTCACAGATTTTTTTTTTTTTCATTTTTCCATAAACACCACAGTATTTCCTGAAATCTCTGACCTATAGCTTGGATATCCCAATTCTATTCTTCAGGTTCTTTCCGTAAAAATCTGCAAAGTTTGAGTGTAGAACATTTAAAGGCAATTTTATTTGCTATGGGCAACTGGAGAAAAAGTTTTTGGAGGAACCTTGGTAGCCTCTCATATCTATTGAACAGTTTCTGGCTTTCACACATCTCAACTTTTAGTACAGAAATACAGAAGAATGTCTTGTCCTCTCAAAGAACAATAAAGTTAAGAAAGAGAAAAAATTCCACAGAATAACTAGGACCATTGCAGGTATGACCTGCAATTACAATGCAGTATAGGATTTGTCTATCTTACTCTTCAGTTTTGCCGAAAGCTTTCTACTGAAGCCACGAGGTGTTAGCTCTGCTAGGAGTCTTGCAATAATTAAATGAAAAAAAAAAGAAGAAAAGAAAAGAGACACTCTCGGGCTTCTATTCTGTTGAAGCACTTTTTCAATGTATTATTTGGTTTCCAAGTCATATCCAAGGAGACATAATGCCAGAACAATAAAACATTCTCCCTTGTTTGTAGAACAATTGGACTCTCATGGCAAAATACTGGATGCAGTGGAAGCCTATCCTCAACATGTAGCAAAAATCTGTGGAGAAGAAAAACCCAAAATAGAAACGTCTAAACAGGAGAATGCTACTATGTCAGGACAAGTTGGTGAGAAGAGAGACACTGGTCTTGCTCCTACTGCTCATCAAGCCATTAGGAAGGCTTCTGAGCTTCCACTTCATATAAGTGAATTTTTACTTATAGAAATACTTCTGAAAGCAAAGAAGAATGAAACTTCTCTAAATAGAGTGAAAAGCAAATAAATGGAAAAAAAAAAAAACCTCCCTGAGTTGTACTGTTATTTTTCCATTCTTCTCTTTCATCTGGCTGACATTTAATTTTGTTTATTATTAACAGAATCTCTTTGCTGTAGCTCTCTCAGTCATGAGAGGGCATAATGTGGAGCATACACGTTTGTCATAAGACCATAACTGTAGAAATTCAATTAAAAATATAACATTTGATCAGAGTCAGGAACAGAAATACTCTGCTATCCCACAAAAAGCCCTGCAAGAGTTTGGCTGCAAGATGCTGTAAGAGCCACAGCCAAGAGGCAGAGACCATAACAGCTCCAGCATGTCCCTATCTTCAGCATCGGCTGGAACCCAGGAGAGGCTGATTTATCAAATCTCCTAACTAGTGCCAAGGCTGTCCTGCACACATTTAAC
Source organism: Numida meleagris (assembly GCF_002078875.1). Classification (NCBI taxonomy): domain Eukaryota; kingdom Metazoa; phylum Chordata; class Aves; order Galliformes; family Numididae; genus Numida; species Numida meleagris. The sequence goes on from NC_034410.1 coordinate 135,783,624, forward strand.
TATGAGATCATAGTGAGCAGCCTCTGCAGAAACTCAGGAATGCTCAGTGTAAGAATGAAGGATCTGCCATACCATGTCAAATCTCAGGCCCATCTGGGTAAGTACCCCACTCCAGAAGTGCAGTCAAGGTTGTTTGGAACAGGGCGTAAACCAGTATACATTCCATAGGTGAAGCCATTCAGCTTCCAGCTCTTACGTTTCAGTATTCTGAGCACAGATGTGACTGGTAGGCAGATATAATATATCACCTTTTATAGGTGTAATCCCTGAGAGATTCCCAAGCATTTTGCTGCTGTTTCTTTTAATTGAGAGTTAGAAAAATGGCAGGACAATGAGGTTAAGTACCTCAAAGCATGCAAGAAGTTTACTATTAGAAACATCTCTGGAACTGGCTAAGCCTTCCAGTCCTCCTTGAGAAGGATACTGACAACAGCAGGAGTCTAGACAAATTCTATGAGTTTCAGTGAGGATTCTCTAACATACTTAAGCATGGTTGTTTTTTTTTTTCCTCTATAGATTTTTAAACTATTTTGGAAGAATGAGGCATTCTCCAGTATATTACTGTCTTTTTTGTTTGTTTGATTTGTTGATCCACAGATCTGATAAAAGTACTGAGTGTATCTTCACAACTGATGCTGAAGGCCACCAAAGATGACATGCTCTTAAAGACAATGCGATCTAAATTTTTCTTATAGAGGCCATCAAATGTCTAAGGCAATGGGACAAAACTGTGTGTGAAAGATCTCACAAGTGCTAGGAAGTTCTAGTCACAACATTTTAAATGAATTATTGTCGGTAACTGTTCTTCTGTCAATGTAAAATATTTTCTTAAAGTTACTGAGAGAAAGTTTACCTCTGGAAGAGGTTTCTAAACACTGTTCATTTGCATGCAGAAAGAAACCCAAATTTGATTTTTTAAAAATATTTTCAGCCCTATGCCAGTCATGGCAACACAGTTCCATTTCACTGAGCAACTGAGAAGCTTTGTTTGCCTTTCAATCTAGAACAGCAAGTTTTTAACCCTGAAAACTGGTGCCAAACAGAACTGTCCTTCTGAAGACAGCTCTCTGTAGCAGGATTGTTCCCCACATGGTTGCTCCTTGACCTGCTGTCAAATGCAAAATCAAACACCTGTGGCAGATACATAAGGCTATGTGTGCACCACTGTTGATCCATCTGCAATATATTACATCCTAATTTATTACTAAGGGTGATTTTCAAAGGGGATTCATTAGACAGACAGAGTCCATTGCACAGTTAAGAAATTGTTTTTCTTCCCACCGTTCTAATTTTCTCTTCTTCTCAGGTTTCTGTTTCTTTTCATGCTATGGCAGGGATATTAAGTACTGGTGAGACAATATTTGGTTCAAAACCAGTGAGTCTGTTCTGGGCAATTAATGTGGGTGGTGAGCATTAGCTGACCCAAATTGTGTGGGTTGGATAAACCAGAAGAAGTGGTTAATTATCTTCTACAGCCCATATCTATTAAACGAGGAGTGGAATTTCTCATTTATACAGAATAAACCTGTGAGTTCTGGCATTGTCCTAAGAGAAACAAAGAAATATCTGTCTCTTAAAGGAGCAAGATTTTTCACATAGTTCTCTGTGGGTTCTATGATGATTTGATGTAGGAGACTATAAAATGGCTCTGGTAACAGTTGATAATACTTAGTGTCAGAAACAGATGACTGCCTCCTAGGGTTACATCCATGGGAAGATACACCTTGCTAAGGTTCAGCAACAGGTTTTCTCTTTAGATTGTTTTCATCTCTTTTTTAGAAAATAGGTAAAAATATCAGCTGCAGTTTTCCATGGTAGCAGATTTTAGCACTGTGGTTTCATTGTGACATGCAGTATATTAACCTGCATAAAGAACGTGCAGAGAATTACATTTGCTTCTACTAAATCTAGCCCTCTGCCCAAAGTAAAGCTATCTCACTTGGGCTACTCTCTCTGGAGAAATAAAATGATAGACATGTGTTTTTACCTAGGCTGGAATTGTTGAAAGTTTCCTTCCTTACCATGTTTAACTTGAGTCATACATTCAGTATTCACTGTTGTAGTATTAAATGTAGAGCACTTCTGCTTTTCTCCAGAGAAAACCACAAAGGCTGCCCCTTCATCCCACAGATTAACAGTTTATGGAGAAATCCAACGGCTCAGTCTTGAAGTTGAGAGCACTTAGAGTCTGTTGTGACATGGTTTTTGAAACACTTTCCTTTCCCTGTCCTTCTGCCACATCAGGCACTGCTACACTGAATAAAAACTTCTGTCATTTAAAATACAATCCAAAAGCTCATGCTGATCAGTTCCCCTTCGCCACTTGAGGTTTTGATGACGAACATTTTTTGCCATCTGGTAACAAGTTGCAGCTCCTGTCTGAAGAAGTCGCTCTGAGGTTAGGGGCTAATGATATCAAAAATGAGGATGTCTGGCTTATTGTAAGACTGTTTGGCTTAGATCAAGCTCTTTGATATGAGTGAAACTGCCTCATCTGGGAGAGGAAATGACTTAAAAGTGATGTAGCAGTTCTTAAAGGGAATCAGACAGTGGGAGATGCATACAGCTTGGCTGTCTTGCATGCCGCATTTAACTGGTATTACTGTTAACTCTCAGATCATGAAAGGCAGAACAGTGTTTCAGAACAGCTTTTATTATGCACTTTGCTGTAAATGAGGAAATAAAATGAGTGTGCGGAAAGCAATGATGTAAACGGAGGAGTTTTCACTTTATCATATCACTCATCACTTTCTCTGACAGCAGAGCTCCCCTGACTCAGCCATGCGTTGGGGAAACCGGGGCAGACACGGGTGAGCTGTGAGCCCCCACCCTGCCCATGATGCGATGAACGTCTCCCTCCTGTCACGTCTGGGAGGGAGCTCAATTCCAGAGAAGGCTGCCCAGAATCCAGGGGTTGACTGATTCCTTCAGACACAAAACTTTTCAAGTCCCTTGTGTTACGAAGAATATTCCTGAAGTGCCCCTCCTTACACTCCTCCAGCAGCCAGAGGTGTGTCTGCATGTAATTGTAAGGCATTTTCCCCCACGCAGTCCAGCTGGCAGACCTTCTGATAACCAGTGCAATCTGCTGGCTGACGTGCAGTGTGAAGTCAGCTTCTATCAATCAGGTGTGCCGGGGAGCACAAGAGAGGCAGGAGTGGGGTGTCTCCGGGACCTGCTGCAAGGCCATGTCCCTCCCTGCTGCCGCTGAGCCCAGGACACCTGCCTGCCACCCTGTGTGGTCTCACCCACTTGGCAAGTAACAAGCCTTGAACTACAGAAGGTGTACCTGAGGACAGGACGTAGTGTGAGAAAGCTTTTTTTTGTCCTGACCTTCAAACTTCATGGTACGTTTTGAAAATCCCTCAACATAAAAGTGGAGGTAATGTTAAGTCTTTCCAAGAAAAATCTTCCTGGATTTGGCTAGAATACAGCAAATTATATTCATAGAGACTTGTATGATGCTCAGTTTTCGATTTTTGATGAAAATAATTGTGATAACACAGCAATGTTTTGTTGTTGCTAAGCAGTGCTTACACAGAGTCAAGGACTCTTCTGTTTCTCGTACTGCCCACCCTGGGAGTAGGCTGGAGTTGCACAAGAAGTTGGGAGGGAACAGAGACAGGACAGCTGGCCCGGAACTAACCAGAGGGGAATTCCATGCCATATGGCATCATTCTCAGCCATAAAAACTGGGGGAAAGGGGGGCATGTTCATTGTGATGACATTTGTCTTCCCAAGAAACCATTACATGTGTTGAGCCCTGCTTTTCTGAAAGTGTCTGAATAACTGTCTACCAATGGAAAGTAACAAATGAATTTCTTAGCATTGCTCGCACTCCCAGCTTTTGTTTTACCTAGTAAACAATCTTCATCTCAACCTATAGGTTTTCTCACTTCTCCATTTCCAATTCTCTATCCCATTCCTCTGCAGAAGAGAAAGCAAGCATCTGCACGGTGCTGATCTGACTGCCAGAGCCAAATGACTTCTGTTTTTTTTTTTTTTTTTGCAAAAAAAGTACATTTGTACCCTGGCTTAATGGTCTGAGCATATGTACCCAGTTCTATTTTAGACCCAGGATTTCTCTCCTCACCTAGGCAACTGAATTCTCCCATTCTGGAATTAAAATTGTCTAAACAAACACTGTTTAGAAGTGAAAGTATGGAAATTCTATTTCCTTGGAAGCCCAAGGTGGTGCAAACTTGAAGGTGCAGTAAGTTTGCTGCTGGTTACAATTTTATTCAAGAGAGAAAGAATCAAAAAAAGTGACTGCATCTTGGAATAGATATTGTTTCAGATCTTGTCATGATATAGTTCAGCAATTGCCCCATCCTCCTAGCAATCATATCACACTATGAACAGTAGAATTACAGTTATTTTTGTATGATTAGAGAACCCAAATCCCTAGTATCCCTAACACCCGTTGTTCTGAACAGTTGCACAGCAATGGATTATGTCAACTTCTTTACAATCTTTAGTGAGACGGAGCTGAACCAAGGAGGGAGGCTTATAAGCAGAAATATTTAGGTACCAGTCCCACTGAAACCACTAGGGAATTAGATGTTTCAGTACTTTTGTGATTTGGGTCTTCTGTTTTTTATTATGGATCCCTCTCAGATATGAGCTGTAGATGTACTGCAGGCATCTGATTCTTAACTGCATGAAACCAGTCTGGACCAGCTGCATAATGTAGTAGAGTTTTGCTTGAAAACAGAGCCAATTATGTTGTTATTTATCCTTTTCAGCTTACCAAGGCTCCTGGACAGTGAAAATGTTGTCTCCCTATTGCCTGTTCATCCATCTTAGAAGTCAATCCCAACCACCCATGTAAAAGTGGTAAGCAATAACAGGATATGAATGGCCAAAAAAAAACAACAAACAAAAGAACAAAAAAGAAACAAGTAGGAAACAACTACTAATAGACATCCTGTTGTAGTTAGGAATAAATAATAAATCCTTTCTTGAGAGAGATACTTGCTGTAAGTAGCTGGGAGAAATCTCTAGTGATGTACTCCAGGCACCTACATGTTCAGCTGATCTCTTTTCTTTCTGCTAGAATCATGTCATGGAGAATGAAATGTTAGACATTTAACATCACTGACATCCATCTAGAGCAACATGTTAATTGCTTCAAATCTGAACTCCTGGCCAGGAGGAATCCACAGAACATCACAGCAATGGAACTGTTGCCATCTCCTCAGTTACTCCTTTTTTCACTTGCTCTTCTTGATTTGTTAACATCAGGTCAGGCATTAATAATCGTAGATTGTTTCTCTGCAAGCTCCTAGCCAGCTTTCTCATTCTCATCCTTGATGCACATTGAGCTTGCTGTTCACCAGCAGCTTCCGCTCATGAGCAGCAGAACATGTGTGTGGTTTCTTGTATCCAGCTCATGTAGCGTGTTATGACTGTTCACTGTGAACGTAGCTACACCTAGGTAAAAGATTACATGTGTTCCCTACAACTTCTTTGTGCTTCTCAGGAGCAATTGTATGTCACACAGGCCATTCTGGCAGAAGAGACCATCATTCTTTCTATGTTGCAAAGAAACCATGAATTTCTGATGCTGAAAATCTCACACACCTTTTGGTTTAGACGCTTAGCAGTTATTCAGGGTTTTTCTGTGCCGTGTTTCTGTTGGGAGAAGAAATTGATAGAACCATGCAGAGTCTTTGTGCAGTTCTATGAATTTGCCAGAAGTGTGTGCCAGGTCTCAAAAACTGAAAACAAGCAGGAGGTGTTTTCCTTACTGGGAAATCCAAATGTGCCAGAAGCTTGTTGCTTGTCTTTTTCCAAATTCAGTATTTTGCTTCTCTGGATTTTTCCTGGCCTTTCCTCACACACCTCTGCTCCTGGCATTACAGACAGTCCAACTGAAATCCTTTCAGCCTATGCAGCTTAGCTATTCTTAGCCACTGCTGTAATGATTGGTGCTTTTGGCAGGGACTTCAGCTGTCTCAATTACCTCTACCCCAAGGAATATTTTTTGTTCCTTCTATTTAATCTTTGTGACTGATACTCAGTAAAACCTTTTTCCAGAAGATAGCTTTTGTCGCAAGGAGAATGATTACAGGCCTTATGTTACATGTTAGAAAGGAATTAAATGAGAAGATTACAGCAGTCTTTTTAGGCCTTCTAATCTCTGAATACTCTTCTCAGGCTGATAGCCTGATGTCAGTTTTAAAATCTTCCAGACAACCACTGAAATTAAGGAAGTAAATATATTTTCCAGGAGATGGTGTTCAGATTTTTTTTTAAGTAAAAATATTCTCCTTTTGCACTATGGGCCCAGGTCAGTATGGGCCTAATTGTAACATCACTGGCCACAGTGGCTTTGCTAAGATGGATAATGGATTAAGGATATGAATTTCATACGTCTTGCTCCAGTCTTCTCTCCTGACACATCACTGTTCTTCACACTGACTGGCATATTAGTGTATGCACACAATCACAGAAAAATGCAGGTGACGTCAGAGATCTCGGAAAATCCAGTCCCCATCTACCTGGCCCCCTGCTAAGAGCTTGAAAAAGAGTCAATTTCCTCAGAGCCCTCTTCAGCTCAGTTTGAGTATCTCCAGAGAAGTGTCTTGCAGGAAAGCTATGGCTGAGTTACCCACTGGATCCCTTTCCTTCATATTTGCAATTCCCTTTTGCAACTAAACCACTTAATTCTATTTCTCAAAAAATCTTTCCTTAGCATGGCCCTCACCCCATGGTGGTTGGGCCTATGCAGTATATGAGACCTTATCAGCATCCCATGGGGAGTTCATATCTCCCTTGGGTGAGAAATGTCAAAGATCACTCAATGACCTGAGAATTAAAAACTTTGATGTGTCCCCTTGCATTCACATGCACATGGAGAATGGTGGTTGAATCTGCCCATTCTGCCTCTATAAATTGAGAAGACTGAATCACAGAATCATAGAAATATAGAATGACTTGGGTTGGAAGGGACCTTAAAGATCATCTAGTTCCAACCCCCCACTGTGGGCAGGGCCACCACCCACCAGATCAGGCTGCCCAGGGCCCCACCCAACCTGGCCTTGTGTGTCTCCAGGGATGGGGAATCCACAGCTTCTCTGGGCAGCCTGTGCCAGTGCCTCACCAGCCTTTGTGTAAAAAAAATTCCTGTAGTATCTAAATTAAATCTCTCATCTTTTAGTTTAAAGAAATTCCCTCTTGGCCTATCATTATCAGACCATGTGAAAAATTGCTTTCCTTCCTGTTTGTAAGTTTCTCTCAAATACTGGGGGGTCACAATGAGGTCTCCCCAGAGCCTTCACTTCTCCAGACTGAACAAGTCCAGTTCCCTCAACCTTTCTTCACAGGAGAGGTGCTCTAGCCCTTTGATCATCTCTGTGGCCCTTCTCAGGACCTGCTCCAACAGCTCCATGTCCTTCCTGTGGTGGGGGCCCCAGGCTTGGACACAGTACTCCAGATGTGTCCTCCCAGGGACAGAGCAGAGGGGGACAATCATCTTCCACACTCTTTTTACCACTCCTCTTCTGATGCAGCCCAGGATACTGTAGGCCTTACTGGCTGCCGAGTGCACACTGCTGGCTCGTGTCCAGCTTTTTGTCCACCAGAATCTCCAAGTCCTTCACTGTGGGGCTGCCATGAACGAGTTCTTTTCCCAGTCTGAGATTGCCTTCACCCAAATACAACACCTTGCACTTGGCCTTACTGAATTTCATTAGGTTCACAGGGGACCACTTTTCAAGCCTGTTCAGGTCAATTAGATGACATCTTTTTCTTCTTTTGTATCAACTGCATCAGTCAGTTTGGTGTTGTCTGCAAACCTTGAGGGTGTACCAATCTGAAACTCACCTGCCTTCCTGAAATATTCCTATTTTGGAAATCAAGACAGAAATAAAATGTCCTTCTGAATCCAAAGCCATTGACAGGGCGGGCTTCATTTTCTTGCCAGTGGACACACAAGACAGAGCCATGTCCTGTGTTAGGCAGCCCATGCTCAGTTATTCCCTGGACAGCTGGATAGCAGGAATGATATCTTGGAAGAGCTGTTGAGGCACTTTAAAACCAGGTGCATATGTTATTAACATGAGCTGCAGAGTCTTACCAATAACTCTGAATTTAAGACACGATATAGCATATGCAGAATACACGGTAGTAATGAGACAGATGGAACAAATAACCTGAGGCCATGCCAGGAGGAAATATCCCCAAGGCAGTTAAGATGAACCACTTGGATTTTCTGTGGAAAAGAGCCACTTTTTGAGGTTCAGTCAGTGGCAGTGGCAGGACTTGCAGCTGCAGTGCGGCAGTCTTATTTCCCTCTAGAGCAGGGCTGTGGAGATAAGCACGGGCTGTGTCACTGAGACGTGGGAGTCAGAGGAGTAAAAATGATTTGCAAGCCTCAGGTGGAAGATGTGGCTGGGTGGAGATGATTCTTCCATCCCAGGAAAACTTACACAATTCTAGACATTTTTCCCATCATGTGTCATAATATAAAGGAAATTCTGACTAATTCTTTAATTTGGCAAAGGGAAAAAGAAATTTGGGACAGCCATGATGATTTATTTAAGTGCCATTGGGATAAGATGTTTTAATTTTAACTGAATGTTATTTCTCTAATTAGCTTATACTAATAATTTTACAAAAATCATTAGAAGCTGAAAACATGACGTAACTATAATATTGGGAAATCAGATTTCTTTTTTAAAAATGAAAAATTAAATCAAGTAATTAGATCAATTTAATGTCTTCTTCTCCCAAAAGTTTTAAAATGACAATTTTTAATTTTTACTGGAGAAATATTTCAACAAAAATTTATCAAACAAATCACACCCTTTTATTTTTTCTTCGCCTCTGTAGAACAACTCCCATAGTGTAGAAATCATCATTTCTTTCTTCTAGCAGAGAATAAAACACCTATGAGCATATTTTGGAAAGGTGTAATGAACTACCTGCTATCAGTGAGCTGGAAAATAAAAGGGGATAGCAGGCAATAGAAAACAACCTGTCAGAAACCCCCAGCACTTTGAAAAAAACCTGTGTGTCTTTAGGAAAAAAAGTGTTTTCCTCTTTCAAAAACAGAGGAAGTCAAATAGAAGACAAGGAAAATATAAACATTTATAATACTTTCTGCCTGTCTATATTTATTTATTTTAAAATCACAATCTAATGAAGATGATTTTCAGATACTACATCCTCCTTCTCCCCCAAAAAACATTCCAAGTTTTTGTGAAAGCAGACAACCTTCTCTTTTTTTTTCATCATGTCTGGCTGATGCTTTACCTAATAAATCTTCTCTCCAATTTAATTAAATATACAATTTATTTAACAGAGAACTACACATGTATACCTACAAGAGGCTTACCACCACTTCTGGCCAACTTGTATGCTCAGGGGACTCCAGCTACAGAATTCAGTGGAAAACTCATCCTGACTTCAGCACTGGAGATCCTACTGATACTGTAGAAAAGAGGATGAATTTCAGATGCTGAGGCAGAGCTAGCAAAAGCCTGAAAAGTCAGAACCCAGGCAAGGCATTTGAAAGGATTCAGCTCCCTGTGGCTCTTACTGGAATAAGCTGAGGACAATCACAAAGACAAACAAACAGCAAAATGTGGTCTATAGGTTCAAATTGTCAGAAATTTACTGAGCTCACTAACTGAAAGTGAAGTATCTTGACAGATAGCTACAAGTGTAAAGAAAGCTAAGCTACTCCAAACAGTGCTCTTGCTCCTGATTGTGTTAGAAGACCACAGTCTTGGCTGCCAGCTTGTCTATACACTCTTTGTGACCACCAGGAAAAGTATTCACTTGCAGTGAGTCTCTGGCTCAGCAGATGAACCACACGAAGACAGCCTGGGTGTTTCAGTCACTTGTGATCATTTCTCTTTTCTTGGGAAATGCATTTTTAAAACCTAGCCATGATCCTAAAAGCTGAGGTATACTAAAAATTCTGGCCACAGAAGGAAAGAAACTCTATGTTTTTATTCACTGCTTGTTTTGAAAGGATTTGGTCCAAATTGCAGAGAAATACAAAGAGAGACTCCCATTGACTTAGCAGGCTTTGAGTGAAACCTCAAGGGCTTAATATTAGATTCCTTGAGTACATGTGCCAACAAAACTTGTTTTGGTGGGAAACTTTGGTCAGTAGACTCTTGCTTTCACAGTTATCCCATGTCCAAAAGTCTTTGCATCTTCAGCTTTGTCTCTTGTCTCCTGTATGGCTATGGATGGCTCATGCATGTGAGAGAATAGAGTAGAGTAGAGTAGAGTAGAGTAGAGTAGAGTAGAGTAGAGTAGAGTAGAACAGAGCACAGCAGTTCGGTTCAGTTGGAAGGATCTTCAGAGATCATCAAATCCAACTGCCTGACCAGAGCTAACCAAAAAATAAAGCATATAATTAAGGACTTTATCCAAATTGATAACCATCTTGAACACTGACAACCATGAGGCATCAGCCACCTCTCTAGGAAGCCTGTTCTAGTGTCTGACCACACTCACAGTAAAGAAATGCTTCCTGATGTCCAGACTGAACCTCCTCTGACACAGCTTTGTGCTGTTCCCATGAATTCTGACATCAGTTACTGAAAGAAACTGGTATCTCCCTCTGCTTCCTCTCCTCAGAGACTTGCAGAGAGCAGTGAGGTCATCTCTCAGCCTCCTTTTCCCCAGACAGGACAATCCAAGTTTCCTCAGCTTCTTCTCATAAGACATGCCTTCCAGCCCTTTAACCAGCTTTGCTTCTGTCCTCTGGACACTTTCAAAAATCTTAGCATCCTTTTTATATTGAACTGCACACAATATTCAAGGTGAGGTGACACCTGCACTAAAAGTAGGAAGATCGCTTTCAGGATTCTTGTAAATCTCTCTGTTACTTACCTGCTCTTCCCACTTACAGGGATATTCCCACCTTGACTGTCCTGAGGTTTCAGCACTCCTCTGGGGCCCCTTCCTCATGGACATGATGCTGGTTTTTAGCAGGACTCCTCTCTGATATTCTTCTCCAGACCCATCTCGTTTCCATAGCAACACCGGGCAACAACCAAGATGCATTACACTTTCTTTCCATTCTTCTGGCACTTGATTATAGATGCTGCTGCCAGCAGGTAAATTTAAAATGAATAAAAGGCAGGCCTTCACACAGCTGGTAGCTGACCCACATATTTAGCTACCACAGGAGGCCACAGACTTGAAGAAATAAAGTCCAAAACAGATTGAAATTGGAGTCATATGTGGGAACCTCATCCCACTTTGCTCATCGATTTGATGGGCAGAAGAAGCAATCCAACAGCTACAGCATTTACTCTGTAAAAGATCCAGCCATGGTGTTTTTACAGTCTCATAACATGAATTTTGTTCAAGATGTTTCTTAGCTTCAACAAATGTATTTCTTTAAATTATCCCTATCATGTGGGGAAGGAGATATTTGCTTTCTTCTTATATCCTTCCACTGAAAGATATTTGCCTTTGAGTAGGGCACAACTCCGTATGTGGTTGATGGCCGTGCTCATGATAAAGTAAGTTCATTATTTCTGTTTAAGAGGTCCTTGAGATTCCAGATAGACCATGATTTCCCATAGCTTTGTGACGTCTGAGCGTTCGTCCATGAGCCTACAGTGCTCCAGAGCAGTCCCTTCTGGACATTCAAACTTCCTGCTCTGGGAAAAAAAGGGAGGGGTTAGCAGATAGCTATAAAAATATTCGTTTGACCCTTCCCATTTCACAGGTTCATGAAGAAGCTTTTCTTCCTATTAATTCAAGTCACTCCACACAAGAATATGATCATTTGAGCAGAATGCTCTATTATTAACAGACAAAAAACATGGGCATGAAACATTCAGCCTGAAACAGATATCTGCTCAGGAGAAACCTTCTCTTTTAGCTCCTTTGTGTAGTTTTGGTATCTTCTCATTCTCAGAGCAAAACATCAGGAAGGAGGTCAGATAGTTTTTACACTTCCATTTTTCCAAATAAAATTATTTCTCTTCACAGGCTCTCATTTATGCCTCATATCATTTAAAACCTTAAAATTATTAAAAAGCTCTTAAAATCAACCAGGATCGCAAAGAAATTTTCCCTGGGAATGCTTCACAGCTGTGTTAAAATTGACTTACCTTACACTTACTGCAAGGGATAATTTGGTATAAGGTTTCTTTCCTCAGCTTGAAATATAATATGAGCTCCTCCCACTTCAAAGAAATAGACGTACCAGTACTTAAGGCACTAGCAATCCTCAAGACCTGGATTCCCTCACCCACCACATGTGCTCTCCCTCCCTCCTCCAGTCCCTACCCTGCTCTGCTCCTTGAGTCTAGCATCTGCTCCCATAGTCTCACTACAAAGTACAATAGTACTTATATAGCCATAAAGGAGAATATTATCACACCAGCTCTTAAAACTATGACTTTACTCATCCATTTCTGGATGACTTGTTTTTCCCACTGCCTCTTTCTTGCTGTATATTTCTGTTGTATCAGATAATGTTTGAAAAGAACCAGAACTCCTTCCAACTTTTCCACCCATTTTTTAGTATGATTTTTTTTCTCCAGAAATTTTGCCTGACAGTCTGTTACCCTTTCGTGACATGGACTGCAGTACCCATTGTTTCACTAAGAGCTGTTTGCTTTCTGGTGCTATGTTCCAGTCAGAGTTCACCACCAGTTTTAACACGGAGCCTCAAAAAGCAAATGTTAACTCCTTCCACAGGAACAAACAAATCTGATGGAGGACTGCTAGAAGCTAGATCTGCATTCAGGACCTGACTGTTAGTCCTAGAGCAAAGAATAATCTTCTGAATAAGCCCACAGGCTAGGATACAGGCTGAGTGTTTGTACAAATTGGAACCCTCATCTCAGCTCTGCATTGTAGTAACTTTCCAAGCACCACATGGAAAGGATGTTGTCTACAGCATCTCCAGGCTCATGAGGTCAGACTTAAATTAATACTCTAATTATACTCCTCTTTCAGTTGTTAGGTGAGACTGCTGTCAATTACTTGGGGCAATCCCAAGCACAAATACAGGCTGGGTGGAGAATAGATTGAGGGTAGTCCTCCTCCTCAAGAGCTTAGGGCTGTTGATTGACATAAAACTCAACATGTGCACTTGCAGCCCAGAAAGTCAACTGGGCTGCATCGAAAGAAGTGTGGCCAGCAGGTTGAGAGAGGTGATTGTCCCCCTCTACTCCACTCTCATGAGAAACCATCTGAAGTACTGCATTCAGATCTGAAGCCCCCAGCATAAGAAGGACATTGACCTGTTGGAGCAGGTTCAGAAGAAGATGATCAGAGAGCTGGAGCACTTCTGTGAAGAGAGGCTGAGAGTTGGAGTTGTTTAGCCTGAAGAAGAGAGAGCTATGGGGAGACCTCATTGCAGTCTTGCAAGTACCTAAAGGGGACCTACAAGAAAGCTGGAGAGAAACACGTTAATAGAGTAGTGATAGGACAAGAGGTTATTGTTTTAAACTGAAAGAGGGTAGATTTTAATCAGTGAAGAAATTTTTCGCCATGAGGGTGGTGAGGCCAGGTTGGATGGGGCTTTGAGCAACTTGATCTAGTGAATGGTGTCCCTGCCTATGGCAGGGTGTTTGGAATTAAATGGTCTTTAAATTCCCCCCCAATCCACACCATTCTACGATTCTATGATTCTACCAGATAAAGAATTTATTTGCTGATTTTATCCCTAGAAATTCTTCTGTTTCACACTGGCCATGGAAGGATACTAAAATAACTGGGCTTACATAGTTGTTTCAATTAGATATTTACAATTACATGAGCAAATTCAGGTCTTGGGGGCTATAATACTTCCTTACCTGTCAAAGATGCTGTAAAGATAAACATATCAGTGGATATGAATCATTCAGTTGTTGCTTTGTTTGCAGCCTTACAAGTCAATATAGATATGATCTGTGTGTATCATGAAAGAGAAAAGTTAATCAATGCATACAATAAGTATATTATTTCTCAAAGATGCCATGACCAGCTATTCCCTTTAGTTCATATTCCTATATGTAAGTTTTAAAAGCAGTTGTGTTTTCATAGTCAAAAAGAGGTAACAAAACTGCGTACAGATACAGCTACTCAGTAGGACTGTTATATAAATGAACTATGTTTTCTGAAATTAGTAGTGATTTTTCAGTGTTGTGTCCCAGTAGAGACATTTCTGTAAAAGTCGTCTCATCTGCAGTTAAGGGTGTGTCATGTTTTGAGATGTTTCGTCATGGAAATTTAAGATAGAGATAGATTTCTCCTTGGATACAGAGAAGGTGCTGGAGAGACAGTATTTGTCTAGATTACAAAACTCCAGAGTATTTCCATCTTTTCATGTCAAGGATTATTATTGCAAAACATGGGAAGACCAAGACACACGCATTTATTCTCACTCTTTATTTTCTGCTTCATATAGTGACTGCTTTACCACATCTAATTCTGAGCAATAAGAGGACAAAGCCCCAGCAGAAAGATGCTTCAGCAGAAAGGTATTATTGTAATCCGAGAAGTGAACTGAAAGACTCTGTGAAGGTTTTCCTAATATCCTTCCAGCCATCAACAACTTCATTGAGAGATTTAGTTTTGGGATTACTGAAATTATTCATGAATTCAGCATGAAAACACAGGGCAAAATGAAAAAAAACCTCATATTTTCTTACAGAAATTTCATAGTGAAATGCTGCAACTTCTGGGGTTTTTTTTAGAGGGCCCAAGGTACTAAAAAAACACATCAACTTCCTTGTTTATATATGCATATTATATTTACAAAGAACCGACAAGCAAGAAAGGACACATCTAAGTATCTTCACAAGGACTCTATTTGAATTAAATAGCTAATACTACATAATGCTTGTGGTGGTAAATGTGTGACCCCAAATTCATTCAGAACTTTGTATTTTGCACGAGTTTTTTCTCTTAACAATGTATTACATACCAACAACACCAGAAGGCAGGAAGTGTAGGAAACAATAAATTCCCATTGTTGACACAATACTCTTCCATAAATTGAACCAGACATTTGCTGACAAGCCTGCCACAAATAATATTCAGAAAGTGCAGCTACTATTATTAAAGTGAGGAATGTCTAGCTAGCATCAGTTGCTTTTGCTAAGATGAGAAATCCTGTCTAGATTCCATCAATTGATTTTATTAAAATAAAGAAGCCTGTCTAGCTAACATGCCCTCAGGCCATCAACCAGGAAATGTGATCTTCCACAAAGATTTTGAAAATGCTCACTCACTGCTGATCAGCTATGGGTGAGTGAAAACATGAAGACTTTACCTCTCAAATGAACATCTCTTAGTCAAATGACTTATTTAAGTGATGACATTTATGAGGTCATAGCAACATCAGTGGTCCTCCGCTTATGGAAATAAGAGAAGCAACAATGGAGGCATTGCCAGCTTACCGTGTAAGGACAAGATAATTAGCTGATACTGGACTGTAATTACATGCAGTTTTCCTCATTATCTTCTGGACTAGCTAGCAAGTAAAGTTCCTTTTGCCTTGAAAGGACTGGCCAGAATGATGTCATCCAAGGGAACTTCTACTCTTCACTGGATGATGCACAGGGTCCCACTGACATTTCTTTCTGGCTGTTAGCAGCAGGAGTTCATACTCTATCCTTTGACATCTTTAGGTCTGTGGTATACCACATGTGCAATGTGACTGGCCAGTTCCACTTGCCTCTCCTCCTCTCCTGAACCCTGTATTCGTAATCAAGGCAGAGAGTTTACCTTCAGTTTAATTTTTGAAGAAAATGAAGTTATTGGCCTTTGTCCTTGGTCTCTTTCATGATAAATTACATCCTGCTAGTCCTCTAGAGTCTGCATCCAGGATCATTAAAAGAATTGCAATAAGAACTGTGCAAGAATCCTTCAGCCATCTTAGACTTTAGGGGTCAGTGGTCATTGTGAGACGTAGTTACACTGATTGCAGAATTTCTAACTTGCTTATGTATGTAAAATTCTAACTTTCTGCCCAAGAAAATAATGTGTTTTTGGAAACTGTGCGGTGTTGTCCTTTCTGCCTCCAGTTTTTTACCTTCTCTTTACTGAGGTTCTCTTTGTTGAGGGTAATTCAGTTTGTTCTTTCAGTTCACTTGGCTTGGATCAGTGTTAGTATCATTTTCCTTTTCAGTTTTCTTGTCTGTGGCTAAGTGGTCTGTAAAGTAAGGAAAGCGAAACTGTCAACTTCAGGTGTTAGACTGTATTTTCTGTTTGTCCACAGCTAACCAACTATCCCTGCAGACCTCATGTGGTGATATACCCAATCCACATGAGCCATCAACCGTATCTTGTAGGCTGGTTTGTGCCACAGACTTGTGCAAGCCGAAGTGTGATAGCTGGAAGTGAAGGTCATGCACTGAGTCTGAATCTTGCAGATGAGTAGGCTGAAAGAGCATGGAAACAGACTCAGCTCAGGGTGTGTTCAGAAGACAACCTTGACTACTTAGTTTCTTATTCAAGTTTATTTTCCTACAATTTATATCAGTGTTGGTACAAAAAATGGACCTTCCCACACATCTTGCAGCTGTAATAGCACATAATATACCTGTCTTTAAAAGTCAGATCAGTTATCCTCAGGGTACTTAGCCACCTGATCTGGAATATAGGGATAGAGAGCAGAATAAGGCCCCATAATTCAGAATGAAAAAGTTAGTGATTTGCTATTCCACCTGGACTATCACAAGTCTGCAGGTCTGGACAAGATCCATACAAGGGTACTGAGGGAGCTAGCGGAAGTGCTCGCCAAGTCACTTTCCATCAGTTATCAGCAGTTCTGGTCAACTATAGAGATTCCAGACAAATGAAGACTCACCAGTGTGATGCCCATCTACAGGAAGTGTCAGAAGGAGAATCTGGGAAACCACAGTCCTGTCAGCCTGACCTTGATATGAGGGAAGATTGTGGAGTAGATCATCTTGAGTACGATCACACGGCATGTGCAGGACAACCAGCCAATCAGATCCAGACAGCAAGAGTTCGTGAAAGGCAGGTCTTGCCTGACCAACCTCATCTTCTATGAGTGGGTGACCTGCCTGGCAGATGAGGGAAAGGCTGTGGGCGTAGTCTGCTTAGATTTTAGTGAAGTCTTTGACACCATCTCCCACAGGGGCAGTCCTGTTTAATAATTTTATTGATGATCTAAACAAGGGGATTGATTTGCAGATGACACCATGTTGGGAGGAAGTGTTGATATGCCTGAGGGAAGGAAGGACCTACAAAGTGATCTAGACAGGCTGGATTGATGGGCTGAGGACAGTTATATGAGGTTCAACAAGACCAAGTTCCTGATCTTGCACTTTGGTCACAACAACCCCAGGCAAAGCCATGGGGCAGAAAAGGATCCAGGGGTGGTTAGTTGACTGAACATGAGCTAGCAGTGTGCTCAGGTGGCCAAGAAGACCAACAGCATCCTGGCTTGTATCAGAAATAATGTAGTCACCAGAACTAGGGAGGTGATCATCCCTCTGTACTCAGCTCTGGTGAGGCTGAACCTCCATTACTGTGTTCAGTTTTGGACCCCTCCCTACAAGAAAGACATTGAGGCTCTGGGGCATGTCCAGAGAAGAACAACAAAGCTGTGAAGGATCTGGAGCACAAGTTTTATGGGGAGTTGCTGGGGGAGCTGAGATTGTTCAGGCAGGAGAAGAGGGTGCTCAGGGGAGACCTTATTGCTCTCTACAACTCCCTGAAAGGAGGCTGTGGCAAGATGGGGGTTGGCCTTTTCTCCCAGGTAACAGCGATAGGATGAGAGAAATGGCCTCAAGTTGTGCCAGGGGAGGTTCAGATTAGATCTTAGGAAAAATTTCTTCTCATAAAGGGTGGTGAGGCACTGGAACAGGCTGCCCAGGGGGGTGGTGGAGTCACTGTCCCTGGAGGTGTTCAAGAAACAGGGAGATGTGGCACTTAGGGTTATGGTTTAGTGGTATGCTGTTGCTGGGTTGATAGCTGGACTAGATGATCTTAGAGGTCTTTTCCAATTGTAATGATTCTATGATTCTCTGATGGTCTCCACAGTCAGTTTCAGAGACTCTGTAGTGTCCTTTCCATTACCTACAAAAGTCCTGTTCTGTTTCTATTATTTCTACAACTTTGCATTTTGCAGATAGCATTTCTGGTGAAGTCTCTGGCTGAGAGAAGTACTAGGAATATTTGAGACAAAACAAAACAAAATAGAATAAGCAGATAACTCAAGAATGGAATAATAGTAGACAACATTTAAGGAATATTGGCAATTCTTGCTGCTGGCTACAGACTATTAATACTGAAGAAGCCAGGGCCAGACTTCTGTCCTACATGTGAACCCTTCCCTGGGTCAGACATCACTACTCTTCAGTTCATGACTGTGACCCTCTGACTCCTTGTGGCTGGGACCCTATTTAAATCCATCAGCTGGCACTTTTGCCCCTTGGTTGATTCCCAGATTTGTGTGCTGTTGTCACATACCAGGCCAGCTGCTTTCCTGGGTCTTTTCAGGGACCAAATGCTCCATTGCAGTGGGACATATTTAGAAGGGCAGGGTTACTGGAATGCCAGTTGGGCTCATGGGGACCTCAGTGGGAACTGGGCTCCATCTCTGATGTATAGGAAAACACAAGGTTGCTTCAAGGGCACTGGGCTGGTGTCCAAAAAGAAACAAGGTCAGGAGTGAAAAAGGGAAAGGGAGCAGTAAATATTTTTGGCTGGTGCTGATGTCAGGCTCACCAGCCTATTCTTGTCACCACCCAACCCTCTTTTTTCCATGGGGGTACAATATTAGCTGTCTCCTCTTCTATTTCCCTGGTGTTCCTAGACATGTTAAAAATGAACATCTACATACCAGGGACCACTTTAGCCAGCTTTAGTGGGACCCTAGAGTGATGCTTATTTGAGCTTTTGCTTTAACATATTTGTCTCTAGAAAATACTGCCTAGTATACTCTGCTGCTACTAATGGCCTGGAAAATCTGTTATCTTTCTTCTAAGATGACTGATTAATTTTGCTCTTTCCAGGTACAAACAGGTATTTATTAAACATATCTCATCCTCAGCAGTATTAATAATGCTACAGTCTTTGTGTACTAATAGGCTTATGTCATCTTCAGGATTTCATTACCAACGCACTTAATGTACTCGTTCCTAATCCTGCCAAACATAGCACTATCTGTAATAGCTTTAGCTTTGTGTAGGAGTGTATATGCAAGTGTATGGGTTGCCTTTTCCACTTTGCTTGCTGTATACTGCTTTTGAATGTCTGTGTTCATCTCCCAACCTTCTTTTTTCTTGATTGTAGAATTGCACCACTTTGGGAATTCACAAAAGTCCTTCTGTCAAAAAATTTCCATTCATTTTTGACCAGCTACATTTTCATCCCCAATCCAACCCTCTCAGAAGTTTTAGTTCATCAGCCTTTTTAAATCTAGCTGTTATACACAGAGACTGTTTTTTGACTGCTGGTAAGCACTAGTCCTGCAGCAACTGTCAAGTTCTTTGTTAATGACAAGTCTTTACCCATTATGGTGTGAAGTGCAATAGTACTACCTGTCTGTTACAGATTCTGCAATTTGGCTATTCATTCAAAATAATTAACAACAAAATATTAACTAATCAAGTGCCATAGCTTCCTGTGGCTTTTTCTTCTCCATTGATTTTAGAAGACCTTATGGCTTAGAATGGAATAAATCAACCTTCTGTGAAAGTGAAAAGGCAGAGTTAATCCATTTGATCAGTTATTCACAAGTGAATTTTAAAGATGCCATTCAGAATCACATCTGGCAGTGACAGAGGCTCTTTCCTCCAGTGCTTTTGCTGAGTTCTTCATCCTAAAATATTTATTAACTGAGCTGTTAGCCCAGACCTATGTGTATCAGAGATGTAGACAGCAGCAAGTGCCTCTACGGTGAGCCAGGGAGCTGCTGCAAGGACTGATAAATGGGGAAACAAAGCTGGAATATTTTTACATCAACTAGTGCAGATACTATTTGGGAATTGAAATCAATCTATCTCCCATTTGTACAAATACAGCTATGTTTGTAGCTTTGAGATGCTTTTTGTCATTAGGCCTTTTGCTTTCAAGATTACAGTAGCAATGATAAATAGACACAGTTTGAAGCATGCAAAGACTGCTGAGCTTTCTAGAGACTAATGCAGATAAATGGCATCCTTTCCAGGCTGCCTTTATGGTCCAAAACCAGACACACAGGACATTCCCGAGTCACTTACATTTTATTGCTTCAGCTGAGATAATTCACATGATCTGTCTCTTTTATTTGTCCTCCCATCCTAGAAGCCACCTGGCTTCTTCATCTTCTGTTTCACAAGCATTTACAGTACAGATGGTAGTCAAAGTTTACTGAGAGAAGCCAGATAAGGGACAGATGTGCATTTAATTGAAAATAAAGGCTTCCTGTTTGTTAGCAATAAATCAGTGAGTAACACAGCCACGAGCACATACCTCTGGTCCACCTACTCTTTGTTAAAACTGTAAATTAGCATTTCCATAGCTCTTCAGATTGCTCCATCTCACCCAGCTTACAGCGAATAACCTCCTCAAGCTGTTTCACGAATGGGAAGTGTGACATACAGAAAATTTAATGGCCCAAGCCTAAGGAGGCGTTACAGTGCACAACAAACTTGCACAGTACATAGGCATTTAGCTTCATCCAGCATACAATATTGCTAGCTGTCACCATGAGCTGGTACCTGTGCCCTGGCCCTCCCTTGTTGTGAGGGTCTCTGTAGAGGCAGGACCATGACTTTTGCTGCCTCTCAGACTGCATGCTTGAGAGGTTGCTGGTGGGGGGGTAAAAAATAAACATCAAGAACGATATGGGATTGAGAGTGAAGATGCTTTGAAGGTAGAGTGGCTAAGGGAAAGATGAGAGAATATTGAATATGAGAGCAGGCTTACCAGGAAAGAGAAGCACAGAATTAGAAAAGGCTGTTGTATGTAGAAGGAAGATAAGACTGGGCTATTGGGTGTGGGAAGAGTTTCGGAATAAACTGGGTCTCCTGCAATGGAAGGTAGCTCGAAGCTATAAGGCAGGGGAGGTATTAGAGTGTCAGCCTGTGTCAGAGGAGATAGTCTCCATACATCTGAACCATTTGCCATCCGGTGGCTGAGTATGAAATCTGACAACTGATGCACAGTAGCTGCAGCCCCAACCCAACTGCGTGTGGCTGGGCTGAATGCAAATGTCTGATGCCTACCACCAGCAGCAAAACTGTTAACTTCCATAGACTCATCCATGATAAGTCCTTTAAATCCCCACAACCCTCAATATCCTGTCTGAAACAACTTTCCAAAGAGAGAGGTGCTTCTGAGATGAAAACACAAGACAAGGGATACAGCTATACAGCAGAGGTTTGGGAAGGCAGGTATGTGAACAGTAGTCGAGGAAGATTATTCTTGTAGAAAAGCTAGTGAACTCATCCCAATGAAGCATAGTAAATCCAAATGTCATTCTCAGACTTCCTGGTATGATTGTGAGCAAATAATCAAGCATCTCTTGGCCAAGTGTAGGAAATAACTTAAGTCAAGCTTGATATTAAGCATATAGCAATGGGAAAAACTTAATATGATATAAATATACTTCAAGACTTTTAAAAAAAAGTATTTTTAGGAAAAAAATTACAACTATTTTCTATTTTCTGTGGATGCTGACTGCCTAGGAAAGACTCTATTTGGAATTCCCATGACTGAAAACAGCTTTCAGTCCAACCACAAATTTTTTCACTGTTTCTTTTCAGCTTAAAACCAAAAAGCCTAACTCAGAAAATCTTTTGCAGTATCTCTTGCATGTGCTTTTTCATTTTTGCTGCTTGGCAGATAGGAGTCTCCTTGACCACAGAGTAGCACCTGATCTGCACAGAGGTGTTTCCTTCACACACTGTCCTGGGATGCCATGTAACTCCCCGGCAACTGCAGCCCTTTTGGGAGCCGAGCACAGGGAGAGCAGTGAGCAAAGAGCACAGGGAATACAGGGAGAACTCACTCCCACAGTGTGCTCAAGTTTAATATTTGTGTTTAGCACAAAAAAAAAAAAAATCAAAATCAAAAAACAACCCCCAGAAACATTTTCCCCTGAGAAGTCATTTTTATAAAAAGCTCCCCATCAAAGCCTGGTAAGCTGCCTCTTCCTCTCATTTCAAACCACCCCCAAAGCAAGCTTTTTCTCAAGAGTATTTATTTCTGCCTCCAAATAATGACTTGGAAAGCAGTGAACTGTTGACATTGCCACTAACTCATTAATGTCTTGTTTGGGGACAAAAGGCAGATCCCTATGCAGGTGAAGTGGCACCTGTCCTGCATGAATAGGCAGAGGTCCTTATCCAGCTCCTACAAGATAAATGAGACCCTTACCCCTGACTTCTATCCTACAAAGAGGCTTTAAACTGATAGAAGTGTAACTATCCTAATTTAAATGAGTCAGCTACAAGAAAAAGGCATTTATGTATGTTCATTTGTGCCTACACTGGATATATCACTCTTTTAACTATTTTAATTTAAAAGCATGGTGCCATCCACAGCTCCAGTTGTTGAAGTTATTGTTAGAAGAGTGCAGAGCCCTGCCATCTCTGTTCATAACCTGCTTTTATCTTGCTTACATTTTGTCTCAGAGTCTGGACTCTGTCTTGCATTCATACAGTATCTAGCACAGCACATCAGACATGGATTTTAAACCTATGATAATATACATGTTAGATTAAAATAATGGGATTCATGGCTCATACTCCCTGAGTCACAGCTCTCCGCTGCAGGGATTGTGATTGTTTCACCTCTGCTGTTCTGCCTGGGCACTTGAGGCTTCACATAACCATGCTTTGAAGTTCTTCTTACAAGTTCACAATTTACTGTTTGAAATGTCTGATGTAATGCTATCTAATCCTTTCCAGGGCTTCAGGGAAGACAAGCTTTCAATTTGGTGAAAAATGTATTTCTGTAAGGCGATTAGAATAAAATGAAATAGAAACCACTTGTGCAGTGATTGTTGCAAGGCAGCATGATAAAGGCCTCCCTTTGAATGAAGCAGAGACCAGCTCCTGCCCTGCTAAAAGCAATGGAAGGTTTCCTGACAGCCTCCATAAGCTCCAGATCAAACTACAGCTTCCATTCAGGACGTTTTTTTATTTGTTTTTAATAAGGTTGATGTTCAGGAAGAGGTCAAATGTAAAACATAGGACCTGTTTTATAGGATCCTTGAATCCCTCTTTTTTTTTTTTTTTTTTTTAAAGTGGCCATATAGGTTAGAAACCATACTTGGAGGACCCAAGTAATCTTACACCTGGTAGCAATCACTACTCTGCATTATGCACTTCTTTCCTAACATCTTATGTGAGCAGATGGGGTCTTTCCTCCAAGGGTGCATTTTATTCATGTTCTTGAATTGAAGTTATCACTGTGATCTTAAACCATTTTTATTAGAGAGCCTGTTTTCAATCAAGAGAGAAGGGGGGCTTGCAATGAAGAAAAAACACTGGTGGGTAGAATGAACCACTACAGAGACAAAAATAAACAAAAAGGAATTTTCTCAATGCCCTATTTCATCTTCGTTTTTTCTTTTTATTAAATAAAACATACCAAATAATTTAGCATAATAGTGTTTTTATAAGTACTATCATTAAAGTAGAAGCTTGTTTAGAACTGAAAAATAAATTGGTCTTCCTTGCTTGCTTGCTCACTCTTTCTTTTCTTTAGAATTTCTTTCATAATCAGAAAGGAAACAATCCCATATGGAGGAAATTTAGTCTCTTAAGTCTCAAACTGTCCTAATATTTTAAAGAAAGGTCCTGTTTTGCTCCCTCATTTTCTTTGTCCTTGAGTGTATGACTAAATGGTACTAGTAAATAAGAAAAGAAAACTCTATGCTAATTTTATGTGCCCAATCTTTAAAAAATAAAGATTGATGCAGCCTTTGAAGGGTAACAGTTGTAATTATACACTGTTACAGTGGCAGTTCATGGAGAGCTTAAGTGGGAGCTGGAACTGAATGATGCAGCTCAGGTTTTGCCTAAATTAGGGGAAGCATATGAAGACTGTGATTACAAGGTCTGTGTAACAGAAGGGGGTAGTAGGAGATATTTGCCATTGCAGCTACTTTCTCTATTCTTCTGCCAGTACAGGCACAAGGGCTGGAGAGGTAGCTACCATTCACACAGCCTAGAGGTGGTAGCACTGATGATTAAGACATGATTAAGCCAATGCACCCAACCGTGGTGCCCCGCCATTCACACTGTTGCCTTGGCCACAAGAGCCACCTCTCCTGTAAACTACAGAAATCTGTCCAGCATAATTCATCACTAGTGACTGGACAGAGCCAGAATCTGAGATTAAGTTGCACCAACTCTAGCTGGCCGAGCCCAGATTAGGTTTCAGGTGTTGAAACACTGACAGCAGATGAAACACACCCTGGGTGCCTCTCTTGGCTGCCATCACCTTTTGTGGCAAAAACTGGCAAATCACTGGAAGATTACTGAATCATGAAGTCAAACAGAATTTACCACTGGCTTGGGTTAGAACACCGTGCTTACATCATTTAGGAGCAACTTTGTGCATAGTTTGGCCTTGCAGTCTGCACTGGCAGTGGGAGAGAGAGGTGGGACGGCTGCCACAGTTGGGGGTGGTAGTTGCTGACGCAGGCTGAGCTGGATCCTACTGTGCTTGTAAGTCAACTTCCTTAACCACTTTCTTTAGGGTAAATGTACCATGACCCCAGTAGTTGTATTTTTAGCAAGCTGAGTTATAGCATGGGCGGAACATAAACTCAGCCATTTCTCCAAGCTCCCCAAGTCAGCTTGACTTGATCCTTGCCCTTAGATTCCTACAGTCGCAACAGATCTTAAAACTGGATGCAAATGCGTTCTATTGAATCCTAGTGAAATGCTAGAGCCAGCTGGAATGGATAAAATCAAGTTAAGCTTTTTAAAAACATCCTACACCACATCACATCCTTTCCAGGGAAACTGTGCAAACATGGTAGCAGAAATGATTTTTTAAAAAATAAATAAATTGAAAAACACCATGCCAGTACTCTGGGAAAAGCAGAGTGGATGAACTCCAAGAGATTTGTGTGGTCACTTGCTGTCTGTGTACAGAACATATCTCTCATGCTTCAAGGAAAGTTAAATTATGTCCGTTCCTACTTACACAGACTCAAAAGGCCAGAGGAACTGGCTCTGTGTTAGCCCAGCTGGTCCAGGGGAGAAGGTCACCCTCGTACAGTAAAGTCACATCTTCCAGCCTCATGCCGGGAAGCTCCAGATCTTGGTGGCAGGAATAATAATGCAAATAATTTCATCACTATGGAAAGGAGAGTGAAACAGATCGAACTGTTCCCAACCCCAAATTTTATCAAAATGTCAGGTTTTTTTTACATGTACGTTTGCAAAGTTTTATTATAGTTGTGACTGCAAAGAGTAACCTTTTCTCTTTTGACTTATAGAGCCTGGGATTTCTGTAACTTAAATTCAAATTTTTGAAAGTCAGGAAATCTTTGATTAAAACTTCCTTTGTATTCTTTTGTATACCTGGCAGAAATGGTTCAATCTACTTGCATGAACCACATCACAGTCAGGCCAAGGCCTATCATGTTGACTTTCTAAATAATTATCCCCCAACCCTTTATTTTTTTTCTAAAGGAATATAGTCTCTCACTATATAGGCTAAAATTAGCAACAACTTCAATATTCATTCCCGCAATACAGCGACACTTCTAACTTTTTTAAGAAAGTCGCATTTAAAAATAATTTGTATGCCTCTTTTAACATGCAGATTTCAGCTGAAAGTCAAAGAAACCCAAAGATAGAAGCAGAAATACCGTGAGAAAAAATGAACCCGTAGTTTTCAAGCCGAGTGTGATACAAGAGGTAAGGGAACTGACTTTGACGTGATTAACTGCTAGGCCTGTTTGCCAAAAACTGAAACGTCTCCCATCATTATCTTACACTCCCCCTTACGCAGATTGCTGAACCAGATCCACAGATGATATCAGCTGGTGGGTGCAGGTACATTCATGCGAGTAGTGTTACAGTGATTTAAGCTAGATGACAATCAGCCTCACCAGTTTCAGGAAGTGAGTTTTATTATTCATTTGATTGAAAGGTATTTTCCAATTGTTGCAAAGTGGGAAATGTGTTTCGAATTCATCATTTTTTTAAGCCTCACACACATTGTTTGGCAAATAAGGATTGTTTTGGTTGTCTGGGACTCGTCCTTTGCATCCTCCCAAATGTGAGATTTTCCTCTTTTCTCTAATGGGCCATTCTGGTCCAGCTAAACACACAGTGGCCAGCTTTGCAAAGCAATAAGCCTTCTTTAGAATGAGGCCTTTGGTTTCATCTCTAATCTTTGTGGAAAAACTGGACATTACAGTAGAAGGATTATGCTAAATTGCTTTCTGCCACTGAAGAGCTGGACAAAGCAGCAGTTCAAGGCATGGAATGAGTATTCTGAAATAAGCACTTTGTCACTGAATTCACTACCAAGAAATTAACCTAAATGATTTCAATATACAAGTGTTTGTAATTTGCATCTAAGCCTTACACCTTACAGAGACTTCCTTGTTTGCTGTTACTGTAGTCAGTGTTTGCTCACAGGCTGCTTAAAATCAAGCAGCGAGGTCAAGCTGGGACCCGATCCAAAGCGGACTGCCTTGCCTTGTCTGCATAACCTCCCAGGGCTCATTGCTCTTCAGAGGACTTGAATGGTGCAAGACTGAGTCTGAAATTTGTTACTGCAAGGCAGGTTTCCTCCATTACTTGGGAATATCTGATCAAACCAGAGACCTTCATGCGAATACTACTGTCACTCCTGTCCTACACTGAATTGCTCTCTGAAGAAGACTGCCTTTCTCTCTCTCTCTTACTCAACAGATATTTTACAAAGGATCTATCATTTTTCCTTAAGACACAAATTCACATCACCTTTGGATGATCAAATCTAAATTATTCTGGGTGCATATGAGTTACAAGAGGTAACCTCCATGTGCACAGCTTTCACACTGGTATCTTCTTTCTACACATTCTGTATCAGATATTAACCAGTCTCCTCCTCCTTTCTTCCCCCACTCTTAGCCATCAGATCTTTTTGCACATTGATATCACTCTCATGTGATTTTGTTACCTTTCCATTTTCCATTCAGAACAATGTAATCTCCAAACAGAAAAACTCCATGGCAAGATAAGATGCTCATCAACAGGACCACCTACTCCTGTCCCAGGTAAAGGAATCATCCAAGGCTATTGTAAATGCAAATGTACACAGGACTTAGGGTGCTGTCCATAGTTTTGCAGCATTAGATCATAGAATCATAGAATCATAGAATCATAGAATCATAGAATCATAGAATCATAGAATCACAGAATCATAGAATCATAGAATCATAGAATGGCCTGGGCTGAAAAGGACCTGAAAGATCATCTAGTTTCAACTCCCTTGCCATGGGCATGGTTGCCAACCGCTCAACCATTAGATAATGTGGTCTTTGTACATGTGCAATTGGTTGCAGCCATTAGTCTTCTCCATTTCTCTTTCAGACTGAGGATATTTCTGCCCCAGCAGCAAAACTGAACCTGCAAAAAAGTCCTCTTGTTTTCATTCCTGTCAGAACCACAATATTCAAATTAAAAAAAACCTCAATTTTTGATTTTGTATCTCACACTCAGGAGAAAACAACTATGCATGGGAAGGGACAAAACAAAAAACCTCTGCATTTATTAACCCCAAAGTCTTCAAGAAATAAAGGTATGATTTAAAAATGCCTGTGTATAAGTCTATCCCCAGTGTCCAACAGTGTTCAACAGCTGTACCCATGTGACTCATTTCAAGCTGTTGGTGCACTTCAGTACACAGGAATATTTATCCATACAAAAATAATAGCGTTTTACAGAAATGGCCCAATGTTACTCCATTTGGGTCATGAACCCATTGAAGGTCATGAGAGCATTCAAAAGTGTCACAAAGCTTTAGACAGCAGAAGTCAGCAGCAGCTCAGTTCTTCCAGAGAGGTAAGTGAAAATAGGCTGTAAATATTGGCTGTCAGAGAATGTGCTGGCAAGGGAATTGCCTCCCCCTCTAATTGCCATCAGTGCTGAGCTATGGCAGGACAGGGAAAGGAGCACATACACATTCAACCAACCAGCACTGACAGCCTCTCTTTGCCCTGAAAGGATGGAGCTGTAGAGGGCTTGGGACAGGAAGGTCACATGTACAAAGATGAACCAGAAGGGAAACGTGCTTTGTAAATGTTTGAGAAACCCCAGCACAGCAGGCACTTCTGCCTTAGAAGAGGTGAAGGAAAGCAGTGCTTCCACTGCTGGGTAGGGTCTGCCTTGGGTCTCGGTGTTTTGTAACACCACCTTGTCCATAGGATTCAACAACTTCTTCCATTTTGTTTATTGTTTTTCTGCTTCCTGCCTTGTTTCATTTCATCAGCTTGAGGGTCGCTGCAATCTTTTCATCTAATCACTCTACAAATGATTTAGCTGTCTCACATATTTCCTTTTTTCCCCTTTGTTCCTGTACTCTACAAGCCTTGAAGGACTCAGTTCCGGTGTGAAAGGTTTAAGGCTCCAGACAGTTGTGAAACTACTTTGGCAAATTAGCATCATTGGTTGAGATTAGTCTTGTAGTTGTTATGTGACATCTGAAGACAAAAACCTGTAAATCTTTCTGTAATGCTCGGCCAATAGCTTCAATATGTAATAAATACTGGTATTCTGTAAAACATTGCAATCCATTTTATCATCTTTTCTAAACAGAAAGAGCAAAGTCAGGAAATTCATTGCTGAGGAGTTGTACTTCTCTTTGAACCTACTTGATACTAAACATTTGGGGAGTTAAAGCAGCCAGGTTTCAATGTAAACAGGCAAATGACTGAATCAAATGCACAAAGTGAACTATTCATTTTTCCTTATGTGTTGAGTGAGCTCTTATGATAATGGGATAATAATGCTTTGTAATCATCTAGTGCTTTCCAGCTGAAGAAATACAGTAAAGCTTTAATCTTCATAGTGCCACTATTTAAATGTTATCTGTCTTACCTGCCTATTCTCTCTTAGGCTATAAACATTCTCTCTCCCACCTGCCTGTCCTCTTTTAGGCCACAGAGCCATGCCCTCCTGGTGTACCAGCATAAAGCTTACCAACCCCAGAGACAACCACCTCCTCAGCCAATATTACTACTTCCTCTGCTACGTCAGGTAAGTGGTTCTTTGTTTATTCCCAAACCGCATTTAGTGAAATCAGGACTAGCTTACACTGGCCTTTATATAAAACACTTTTACCAAGCAAGCTCACTTTGATTAGAATAATTAAGGCAGAGACTCCATGACCTATTCAGTCCCTGCATCTGAGGAGGTGATGTACTTGATTATATGTGTAGTAAGGAGTGGAGAGGATGCTTGGGGATGCAACTGCTGCAGGCATTACAGCTGGAACTGGAAAAGAATATATGTAAATTACATTATTAGCATGCTGCCATCAATTCTCCCACCTACTTTTCCAGTTTTTATTGCCTGTTATTCTATTTAATCTTTAAAATTTTGGATTGCCCGCCATGCTGCATGCTCCTCCAGCCTGCTATATCATCTCTTTAAAACTCACCTCTGCTAAGATGCTCAGAAGTAGCGGATGGTCTGTGCTCTCTGCTGGATGCTCAGATGTAAAGCAGCATCTCTACATCTCTTTTCCTTCCTCGTCACCCAGACAGAGTGGTAATTCCACAGCTCTTCATGCTGTGTGGATGAAACCTGGAACTGCATGGCCCCAATCAGATGGATATCCCCAAAATACAGCAAAAGAGCAGGATCATCAGCTGAAGACATAAGTGGCTCCCCCAACTCATTCTTGAAAACTGCCTCACAGATGGGGAAGGAACTTGTATCTTTTGTCTCGGTTATTTGCTGTAACTGCATACTCCTCCTTCCTAACATCCTTCGCAAAACATGCTGACATCAATTAACCTTTTCATTGCATTCAGCCTTTGCTTTTGCCTTTATGGCAATGGGAATTCTGCTGTCCCAACAGTCCTCAGGGATTGTTGCTAGACCCCAAAAAGATAGTGAAATTTTAAATTTTAAGAGGTAAAATCAGAGGAGAGAGAACAAAAGGAATAGAAAGTACAATTTCACAAGCCAGAAATTGCATCTTATACCTGTAGAGTAGAAGGATGTTACTGACTGCATTGGTAGGAAACCTCCAAAGGTCTGCCCAATGGTCAGACTGGGATATGGAGGATGGCATATACAGACAATAACTCATTTGCAGGACAGGATTTGCCATGAGGAATAGTTGCCAAGGGGCTGACTTTTCCAGAAGCGATGCCTTGTACCAATGGAATGGTTGCACTTGCTTTGGTTGGGCTCTGCTGTGAACCAGCATGATCAGAGTCCAGAGGCACTGTCTTCACTTCGGGGCATGAAAATGGGTGTAATTGCAGAAACAAAATGCCTACAACCATCCCACTTTCAAAACTTGGAGTGCAACCCCAAACAACGGTCCATTAATCAAAGTCTCCCCAGATTGGAGTGCTTTGCACTCACACATCCTTTTTTTATTATTATTTTGGAGGAGGAGTCCGTCTTGTTCAATGAACTTCTCATGTTGGAGTGGACTGAAGCAGAGCAGAGCCAATCTGGCGACGTCACCGCAGTTGTAAGCAGAGCTCCCTCTCACCCCTCCCTGACTGCCTCAGTCGTGCACAGGGACGCCCGTGGCAGTGGCTGTGAGCTGCGCTGCCCCCTGTCATCAGCTCCCCCAGGGCACACACGTGCTTCCAACTGCACAGCCTCCTTTCATTTGCTTCTCATTCCTGAAAAAGGGGTTCCCCTGACATCCTTGCTCCAAGTACAGTGTCTACATTTTTCTTATTACAAGAACTTTCCTATTCATTCTCCTGGGAATGTTTTTATTATCCGCTGTCATGTCTCTGTATCACTTGCTAGTAAAATAATTGGGAAGTGCTCAGAGCAGCTGAACCATGCAGCATTCTTCCCTCGTGTTCTTGCCTTTTTCTCTCCCCTACTGCAAAAGCGCTATCTGATTCCCACTAAAACAAGATTTAAAGATGACAGCTGCCTTCCATGTGGTGGCATTCGCTATAAAGAAGAGAAATGTGGACTGATTTCTTTAACTTGATCCTCTACATGCTCATTACTGCAGTAATCCAAACACTCTCTGTTTGCTGAATAAGGAAATATCTAGTTTGAAAAGAGCTTTTTGGCTTACTACAGGTTTGCTGGATCAAGCTCTTATAGGGTCTGCACAAAACCTTTGTTTATTTTTCTCTGCTGAAATTGTTCAAATGGCTTCTCATTATCATTGGGTGGGACTGAAAAGAAGCACTGATGTCAGTTTTGTGACATGTCCTGTTATTTAAGTAATTCACAGTCTAGTCTGGGACATGTTTGAACTTCCTAAATAATTGGCTATGTACTTGGTTTTTTTTTGTTGTTGATAGGTTTTCTTTTCTTTTCTCTTTTAGCATGAATAAATGAAGAATGAACAAACTAACTACTATTGGCAAGGAAAGAACTTCTAGTAAACAAAATCCTGTTACAAGTTTCCATGAGCTCTTGTAAATATCACTCTGTGTTTGTCCCTTCAAAATCATATAACACTCTATTCAAACCTATCTGCAGAGCCTTTTGAAAATCCTCCCTGGGAAGGGGCTTTTTAAATTCAAAGGGCTTCAGACTCTATTAGGGATCTGTGCTTCAAAGCCCACAACAGACCCCAGTTCTCTCAACCCTCTGCTGAGCTTCAGGTCTGTGAGAAGCCATACTGTAGTTAATGGAATAGCTCATTAATTTACATGTTAAGGACAAGATTAAGCAGTTGGTGAGAGGCCCAGCAGCTTGCTTGGGTGCAGACCGTGTACTTGCAAGAAAGAAGCCACCCTGGGCCATGGTGCCCTCAGCCTTCCTCGCCGCTCTTGCTCCTGAGGCCCTCAAGAATGAATGAGGAAGGAAAACCTGGAGGTTTTCAAGGTGGTAAGCCCTGAGTGAGAGTGTATGCTTCACTCTCACAGTTCAGGAATGTGAGATACAAGGGCAGTTTCAGTTTCCCAGTTCTCCCATTGTTGCTCATACATATCTGAGTGTGATTTTCACAGCTACGCGCAGGTCTAACATAGAGTTTGCAGTATTGTGTCAGCTTGTGCAGATGAAACATTGTGAAGAATTTCCTTGCACTATATGAAAGGTTTCAGAGGGTGACCGCTGCATCCAAACGTTTCACAGCTGACATTTGTCTCTGAATAAGCAGAGTTCAATGAAAAGGCTAAATGTTCACAAGGAACCTCTTTACTGAGGGGTTAATGAGGAGTTGAAAGGACTTGCACTCTGGCCTTAGCTGTGTATGTTTGTCTTTTCTTTTACTTTCATCTCTCCTCCCTAAATCCTAGTCTTTTCATTCTTTTTTTGCTGCTTTTAATTTGTGTCTCTGTATTAAACCAATCAGCCTTCATTCCTTTCTGCACTTCTTCCTTTCTTTTTTTCTTTCTTCTCTTTCTCTCCTTTCTTCTTTTGTACTGCTTAGGTTCCTGACTTTGACAGATTGTTAACAACAGAAACCACAGAAGTGTCTATTGCTTGAACGCACTCATGGCCTTTCTTGCTAACACACAATGATTATTAGTGATAACATTACACAGCAAACGGTGTAATTGACTCAGAAGGAAAATTCTGTTTTTGTTTGAAGAGGTAAAGGTATAACTTTACAGGGTTTAACTCAGTCTTTTTTTTTCATCTGCAACACATGGCTTGATGAAATATAGTATTTGCCTGTTTTAAAGCATTTTCTTTCCCCCTTTAAAAGTAATAAACTCAGAAAGACGTATTATGTCTCATAATAAAGAGAAAGATTGCATATTGTTATCCAAAGAGTGCTATGCATCCAAATAACAATTTATTTGATGTTACTGAACATACACTACCTGCTATGCTCAGCAATGTATAGTATAAATAAAAATGAGCCTGTTAGAATACTATTTTTCTCTACTTTTCCACACGCACACAAAAAGAAAAACAGCCTAAAAACTCATGCAGGCAAAGTGAAACCATTCTAACATGCAGGAAAGAGGTTTGTAAAAAGGCTTTGAATTGAAAACCCAACTTTGAAGCATAATTCGAGTTTATAAATGCAATTTATAAACATATAAATGTAATTGCGTCTAGCTTCAGTGAAGCCAATCCCAAAGCTCTTGAGTTATCTGCCAATCCCTATTTTATAAAGGCAACATTTCTCCTCCTTTAGCCTAAGAAAAATGTGCATCAAAAGTAACTGTGAAATATCTAGGAAATAATAAAGTATTGTTTCATCACATAAAAAGTTTTGTAGGACAATGTGGTTAATAAGGCATAGCCCTAACATGGGTTTGTGGATAACTAGGTGAGTTAACTCATCAGATTGAATGGTCTGGATTCCCAGTATAGATCTGTTATCCTAGTTTCCATCGTTCCTTATACAGTTTTAATTTCTACAGGCTATATTTACAGTATACATTTATCAATGTAAAGGAATATTCACAGGCCATGCAAGTCAATATTCTGTAGTTTTAAACAATAAGATAATTTTCCGGCATATTTCTGGCCCATGTCAGCAGTTTCTTAAATTTTCCCTAGGCATGGTTCTGAGATTAGCACATGGTGGGAGCCATTCCCAGTAGGCAGGCACCCTGTTTGAGCACCAGTAGCTTAATCTGAAGTGTAGCATTTAATCATTGGGAGAGAAAGAACCCTTGTGGCAAAGGAAAAGGGTCATAAACTGTGTGCCTTTCAAACATTTAATGATTTTTAGTGTATGCTGAAATGTAGGAACATAGACCCTTTGCATATCAAGACTTGCATTCCTGCAGAGATGTCCTCCAAAATTTTGGGCTTGTAGAACTTTCCTACCTCCTAATACCTTAATGCCCAGATGTTCTGGAATGTGATAATACACATACACACCAGACAGGAAAGGCACGTACATTTGCAACCAGTTTGTTGTCCATCAGAACTGGGCAGACTCTGGAGCTGCTGTGCCTGATGGCATTGTCATCATCAAGAAATTAATAAACATGCCTAAAGAAATCCCTAAGGTAACTAATTTATTTGGATTAACCAATGCCTTTAGATTAAATACACTTTTATTTATATACCTTTAATCTAAAGGCATTTTGTACTAATCCTGCAGAATTTTTCAAAGCATTTTTGCTTGCTCACCTATCTACACTCTGCTTTGATTGGATTAAGCCTTGGAAAGCTCTGTTTGAGCACAAGCTGATCTCATCCAAGATCTGGAAAACACCAGTGGAAGAGACACCAATATGTTGAAGGTAATGCTGTATCTTCTGTTTAAAGATCACTTCAGTGGTCTTTAAACACTTGTCCTCACTATGAGTGTCCTTTTTGCCAGTCTCTGGATATGGTTGACACTATCCTGGCAATCACGTCTCTTAAGTCTAGTAACTTTATTGCCTTAAAGACCTGATGCCATTTTGCTGCTACAGGCCTGTTATCTGATTGTGGTTGTCCTAATTTTCTGCACCGGAAAAAGAGGATTCCCTACAATCCTGTGCTGCAATATTGTAATAACAAACTCTAATGACAGATGTAGTAAATAAAATACTGATGTGACCCAAGTAATCAATGTATGGACAAAGGTGATCATTATTTTCCCTAGGATTATATATCTGTAGTGCAGAAATCTGTATCTGAGATAGTCACAAAAAAAGAAAATCCTTATAGACTTGTGCATAAAGCAGTTCTTCTGATCTGTTTGTTGGTTTTATTTTCCTTTATTTCTTTTTTTTTCTAAAACTCTTCCAAACTCCGTCTCCACCTAGACAATGTTTTCAACCCTATATAAAGAAAAGATATTCCAGAGATTTACACAACGATTAAATATGGAAAACATATGCCCATTCATTTTATCTTTTTAACATCTTTGTAGGCTTTTAAAATCCTTCATACATGATAAAAAGTATTGGTATTCTGCACAATTGCAGATGAAAATTAAGTTACCGCAAATGTTTGCATTATATATACATGTGTGCACACACATATCCATGTGTTCATCCAAGTAATCTCAGAACATGTGCTTTGAGCATTGTGTATACATATATTGAAAATTCTTAGGAGAACACTGAGTGCTTAAAGGTTTATGACTGTGCACTGATATTAAATTTTTACATGTCTGCATGTACACTTGCATTTGCAAAATCTTGATCCAATCATAATACTACCTGTTTTACAACGAAAGAGTAATCAGTGTTGAAACACCTGAAGGTGGCTTTTTTTAATACTCCATTTTTCAACAAGTTATATTTCATTGAGGGCAAAGTTTCATTCTGTTACGTGTTTTGAAAAAGAATTTGTTCACTTTCACAAATCACAGCTCTGATTGCACTGGGCAACTGTTTGGAAAGGAAAAACATTCATAGAATGAGCTCTGCCAAACCACAGAGCTAGAGATTCTAGGTACATCCAATAACATGGATATCTCTCAGATAAACAGTAAATGTCTACAGAAAAAGATCGCTTGATAGAGCAAGAGGATAGGGAATGTCTTAAGGGATAGTGTTTGAGACAGCTCCATTTCTGGTGATATTGTCTATATAATAAAGAAAATCATTTTTTAAATTTATTTTTGACAGTCTGTGAGTTTGGGCCTTGCAAATGACATTTAAAGCAAAAATTTGAAAGGAAATAGTTTATCTTGCCTTGGGTTTTTTGTTTGTTTGTTTGTTTGTTTGTTTTGAGGGAGAGTGTTTGGGTTTGGTTTGGGATTTTTTTTTCCTTGCAAAGTTAAGGCCTGCTTTACAGAGAACCACCAAGAAAAATGGAGTCATTGTTAGCTGATTTCATACCTATGCAGTCCGGCTTAGAAGTCCTGCCACCAACGACGTGTGCCATATGAACAAAATCTGGGATTAATTAAGTGAGAGTGAACTCCTAACCCATTTGAACTGTCATGCTGAAGGTCTGGCACAAAGGATCCGGGAGTTTACAAAGACTAATCACCATTGCAGGGTCCTATGGGCTACTCTTCACACAAGTGCCTCTGTAGTAAAATGAGGCTTCAAAGTGACTGTTGCACACTGAGAACCACAAAGACTGAGACAAGGGGATGCTTATTGGACACTGACTTTCTTTTGTTCAAATACAAGGCTTTGCTTTCTTTATAAAAGAATAAAATGACCTTAGCTTTAATGTCATCTATCTAATCACAGCTTCATAGTCACTGATGTCCAGTGAGAATATAAGCTAGACAGGACAGATAGCTACTCCTTGTTTAGGAAAATTAACCATTCCTTGTTTAAGATCCCAGTTAATATTGTTTCATACACCACCAGATATTAGTATCTGAGGCTAATTTTTCCATGCAGCGTATCTGTTGCTATCTGATTATTATGACATCAAAATTTAGGAAGGTTTCTCAGTTAGGTCACTTAGAGATCTCAGCAATACAATGAGCTCAATATAAGGACCAAAAGAAAATTTCCTGTAATTCCAGAATTCAAACAGTTGCAGAATGGTCTTGGGCACAGACCTTGAACCAAAAAGCAAGGTTCACACTTCAAGGTCTACTTCACGTATAGAGTCCTTGCATGATCTACAACTTCTGTCAGCTTTCTGGGAACTTGTTTTGGGCTGTGCTATAGTAATTCCAAGCTTGCTGGTGTCCTGTGTGTCATATACTGTGAAACAATGCAGTTTCCAAAGGAATTTTTTAGTTTTGCTTTGTGAAATATTGGGAAGTTGCGCATATTAAAGCAAAAATAAAATAATGTTTACAATAAAGTTATCAAGATAGTGAAGCCAAACTCTTAGAAACACAGTTAACTAATGTTTCAGAAAAGTGAGATAACTATAAAGTCCTAGAACAATTTCTTCAAAGGGTTTCTGTTTTTCTTCTGCCAAATTTTGTGACAACACTGAGCATTCTGAATGAAAGTATCCCACTTTTATCTCCAGTTTCCATTTGGACTGTTGCTTTGTTATTATTTTTTTTTAATTACTTCTGTTACAGCTACATATAAGGCTTCTCATCAAGATCTGAATCCCATTTTATTTGTTGTATCTGTGTGTGGATACAGTTAATACACCAAAGAGTTTTCTGCAAGAATCCCGATAGAGATCTACCCAACAACCCATTAAGATAAATGTAAAGAGAAAGGAGCACCAGAATTTAGACCACTTAAAATGTCTTCAGAAGTGAGAATTCATCAGAAGATGGCATTACATCAATCAGAAAACACTCCGTGGTTGTGTATTTTTTTCAAAAGCCTTTTTTTCAGAAGAAATTACATGTCTTTGTGGAAGGAGAAGGTCCTTACTGAAAGGTTTTCAGTATTCAAGGATATTGAAAAATGAATAGAAATGCAGGCTTCTTCATATATGTATCAGACAGAAATAATCCCTGTAACACGTCTGATCTCTGTTCTACAGAATTCAGACAAGGAAAAGACAAGCAAAAAGAAAACCTTCAAGTGCTAAAACAGTTCATCCTGTTTTCAGTAGTGCAACCAAGCACAAAAGTTTAGACAACAGCAGAGCTGGAAAGATCAAAGGGAAAGCAAGAACAGAACTGAAAACAGCAGGCCCCTTGCTTTCACATCCTACACTTGGTTTTCTGGCTAGACATCCCTGGTCAGCCTTGGCTGTGCCAGCTGAGGACATAGTCATGGCCAGCCCACTTCCATCATTTTGCTACTATGCCCTTGGGCAAGGTCGCTCCTTTCCTTAGATCCTTTGTCTCAGACAGACAACAGGCTAAGAACAGTCCCTTTTAGTTAAAATAGGCTCTTTACGAAAGGATTTATTGTTGATATTCATTAGGCAAGCAGAGCTCTTCATGGCCATACAGGACAAGGAAGAACCATGAGAAGACTGAGGCCCAACACACAAGAGAGCCAATGACCACCAGTGGTGGGACAGAGAGAGAGTATTGGTGTATCAGATTTATGTAGCAAGATTTTAGAGGGCTGTAGGTGTAGCCTCCGTGAGGAGACCAGAAGCTGCCCCATGTCAGATCAGAGTCAGTTACAGTTGGCTCCAAAAAGGACCTGTCACTATCCAGGGCTGAGCTAAAGCTGGTTGTGCCACTGGAGAGCAGATTTAAGAAAGGGAAAAACTGCTGCACAGCAGCAGCTGGCAGAAAGGAGTGAAAAAATATGAGCAAAACAGCTGTAAAGACATCAAGGCCAGTGCAGAAGGAGGACAGGAGGTGCTCCAGGTGTGGAGCAGAATCTCCCTGCAGCCCAGGAGAGGCCCATGGTGGAGCAGGCTGTCCCCCTGCAGCCCATGGGCACCACACAGAGCAGATCTCCAAGTGCAGCCATGGAAGAGCTCATGGTGCTGCTGTGGATGAGGCCTGGAGGAGGTATAGTTCATGGAGAGCCCCTGCAGGAGCAGCCCCAGGCCGGAGCTGCAGCCCGTGGACAGCTGCTCCCCATGGGGATCTGTGCAGGAGCACTTCCTGAAGAACGGATCCTGTGGTACGGATCCATGTTGGAGCAGGGCTTGGAAGAGCTGCAGCCTATGGGAAGCCCATGTGGGATCAGTTCAGGGAGGACAGCGTCCTGTAGGAGGGAGCCCACATCGAGCAGTAGAGGAAAAGCGTAATGGACTGACCACAGCCCCCATTCTCCATCCCCCTGCACCAATCAGGGGGAGAAAGTGAAAGAGTGTGGAAAAGAGTGTGTTTCCTTTGCCTATGATGGTGATTGGTGAGTGAGTGGTGTGTTGGCTGTTCAAACAAGCCCATGTGGGTGTGAGACATTCACTAATGAGACACAAGCTGTCTCACCAGCTCATTCAGGGTGGTGGTGGTCCCCAGCAGGATGAGAGGTGAAACCAGAGCAGGTGGTTCCTGGGTTGGCAGAAAAGTGTGCAGGGTGTGTGCCTATATCCAGCTTCAGTATAACAGTTTCCTGGAAGGTAAAATTCTCAGTCTCCAAAGATATGCTTGCTGCTCACCCATAAGTATACAGTCTTCTGCTTTGCACTTTTAACAAGTATTTTCCTCTATTGCCAATAATTGAGTGGTCTATCAGAAGCAATGAGGAGTGTGGGACTCAGATTGCTGGCCAAATATACTTTTGCCTTGTGTAGTGTGTGTTCATTGATAAATTCATCATTTTGGGACACTTTGGGTTCCAGAGAGTTAATGCTGTAAAAGTCTTTTAGAAAAAATGGACTGAGGTGATTGAGAAGGTATCGGGCTACACGCAGCAATCCTCAGTACAACGGCTGACGGCGGTATTTATTTTCATTTGATAAACAGCGAGAGCAGGGCCTGCCCCAGACTTCTCTCACTCCATTCAGAAAGCAATGTTTATGAACAGCTGCAGGGAGTTACTCACAAGAGGCTTAAACAGGGAGGGGGAAGAAAGGCCATTCCTCCGGGCCCACCCAGCCACTGGATTTTTCAGCTGAAGGGCAGAGTCAATTTTATCCCAACCGGCCGGTGAAAATTGAGCCCAAACAACTGTTGGGATCACAAAAACTGGAGAGAGAGAAAAGATGGTGATAAATGCAACAGCAAGTCATACCCTTAGAGCTGCCCAACGTGCCTCTGTCAAGGAGATAATGGTGGGTTTGGGGCTAACATGAGGAAAAAAGAAAAGGTCACTCAGAGACATAAGAAAGATATTTGGGAAAATGTTTAAAGGGCTTCTTAGTACACCAGTATCTCTACATGTTTCACTGGAGATGCTGATTATTTGGAAAAGTAATTTCACCCATTTCCCCTTTTGTGGTGCAGGTGAAGGGATAAAAACTTCTCCTAAAACAGGAATTTCTGCCTTTTAAGACTCAGTGATTTATTTCAATGTCTTATTGGTACACAGCTTTTGAATTTCTTAGATACACTTTAGCATCATACTACTGTTGGTATGCTGGTGGGATTTGGAGAGGGAAAAGGAGGGATTTTTCTCAGTCTCATAGTGAAAATGGAGCCAAATCCCAGATTATTCTCAACCTCTTGCCGACATAAAGTACTGGTTCTCCTGTTATAGAAATGGAGCAACACCGCTCTCCTCCAGATACTGCAGTGTGTGCTCTGATGAAGATGTGAAGTCATTAAATTTAAGGAATTCTCTCTTATCTAACGTTTTTCACAGATTTTAGTGGAAATTCTGGCCTTTTTTTAGCAGAGATTTTAGCAGAAATTCTATACTGCCTACTTACACAATTATGCACCATAAATCTGTGGTAATTTATGAAGATTTTTCACATATAATTCAAACCAGTTTCTCTTGCATTCTGGGGAAATTCAAATGTCTTATCCATCAGTACTGTGAAACTGGAATTCAACTGTTCAGATTAAATCTATGTTCCATAACATAGATTTTGTTTATGATTTCTTATTAAATACAGATAGTCTTTTACTTAAGAATTTATGTTCGTTAGATTTTCAAGTTCATCAACTTCATCAAAGCTACTAATCAGGAAAATAGTTCCTGTTTTATCCTTAATTCTTTGAGAATTAACATAAATCTGACAACTGTTTAAAATATTAATGGTTTCTGCTCTTCAGTACGTGGAGCCTGCACACACAGACAACACAACTTCCAAATGCTTTTAGCAGTGATTTGCCTAAACTCTTTGCATATGTTGTGGCTTAACCCTGGCAGACAGCTCAGCATCACACAGCGGCTCACTAACTCTCCCTAGGTGGCATGGAGGAGAGAATCAGAAAGGTAAAAATGAAAGAACTCATGGGTTGAGATAAAGACAGTTTACTAGGTAAACCTGTGTGCACAAGTAGAGCAAAGCAAAGAATTAATTTGCTAATTTCCATTATCAGGCAGATGTTCAGCCACTTCTTCCAGGAAAGCAGGGCTTATCACGTGAAGTGATTT
The DNA here is from genome assembly GCF_002078875.1 of Numida meleagris. NCBI lineage: Eukaryota > Metazoa > Chordata > Aves > Galliformes > Numididae > Numida > Numida meleagris. Next base: position 135,824,416 of record NC_034410.1, read on the forward strand.
CTTGGGAAGACAAATGACATCGCTCCAAATATCCCCACTTCATCCTTTTTTACCCTGGCTTTTGTTGCTGAGCATGATGTCATGGCACAGAATACATCCTGGCTGTGTCCCCTCCCAGCTCCTGGTGCAGCCCCAGCCCACCTAGAGGCAGGACAGCACATGAAGCTGAAAAGTCCTTGAGGCTATGCAGGCACTGCTCTGTAACACACCAGTGTTTTATCACCGCTATTTTCAACGAAACTCCAAAACATGGCATCATATAATCCTCTGTGAAGAAAATAACTCAATCCCAGTCAAAACTATGACAGAATATCAGTGTAAAAACAGTTACCATTAATTTGTTTCAGTGTTAAAACTGTCTTGATAATTGCACATAACGCATTTCATCACAGAAGTCAAGAAAAACATTGACTAACAAGACTTAGAACATCTGTGAAATAATTGATTTCAAATCTGTTTTATCTGTTATAATAAACTCAAATCTGCAGTGGGCCTGTAGGTGTTCAGTTCTTCTGCTGCTGAGTTACATCGTTATGTGCCAAAAGCATAGATGAGATAAAAATATGGAAAAAGTGCTCATAACCATGCAATAAATGTAAGCTGTTACGTCAGCTTAATCTTACTGGTGCTGGTTCAGTGACATACTCTGCCAAGGAAGGTAATGAATATTAAGGACAAATGTCTACCAATACTCATATTTGCTGTTCACTTTGACCCCAATCGTGGGAGAAGGCACAATGACAAAACATCTCAAAGAGGACTCTCCATAGTGTTTCTGTTACTGATTTATCTTGTCTGGTACTCTGTCTCCAGGGATGGTAAGTCTCTGAGACTTCAGAGACTTCAGAAGACTTGAGACATTAACATGAAAAACATTGCTGAGAGCAATTAGGAGCTCTTTTTTTCTTTTCTAGAACCAAAAGGGAACAAAAAAATGGAGAAACGGGCTTGCAGGATTCAATATAAAAATAGACAGAACCAAAAAATGGTAGTCTCTATATGATAGTTATTACAGTAGCTTTTTTTTAACAATACCACTATTAAGCCACTGGTATGAATAAAGCACTGAGATTGTCACTTTGCTGTCATGGCTGGCCAGTAAAGCTAAATTTTAGTCAGGCTCTTGAATCAGAGTAACATAAAGTATGTCCATAAATGTTTCCCCAAGGCAGCTCATAAATAAATACCTGGCAGCACCACTTCAGTATCATTCAGTACCCTTCAATCTGCAGCATTTGTACTTCTCAAGATAACTCTTCATTTAAAAAAATAATCTTTCAAAACTGTGAGAAAATTTGCTTATGAGTAGATCCAAGAATACGTTCCCAAAGAAAGCCACAATCCTATGCTCTCACATAAATCTCCCCTTTGTATTTAAGGCTGCAATTTTCTTCCTTTAGATACTGCATGTTTTTACCATGCCCTTGGATGAATTTTTTAGTAAGTCTACTAATGGCAAAGCCAGTTTTGATCAGGGCTGATGACATGTTTTCCATCTGTCTAAAGCAACTTCCTCCTGTAACATGCTGAATCTCATGTAAGGTGTAACTAAATTGCAAATGATCTTTTCCCTAGGGATGCATACGCTATCATGAGTCCGGAGTTTCTAGCCAGCAGAAGCAAGAGACATACATCACAAGGAAGAGCAGCTTTCAGGTTTCTTCACAAACTGCCCCATGAATGAGTTTAAGGTTTTTCAGGAAGAATTGTGTGGAGATGCAGACACAGCCTCCGTACCCATTCTGGCCTACATTTTGCCTATGGCTCTCTGCTTTGTCATTCAAAGTAGCTGTAAACACAGAGTGGGCTATCCCCACCTGCCTTCACTCTTTGTGGCTGTTTTATTGGCATCTTACTGGAAGTTGGCTGACAGTTGCTTGGCCACAGGTGTGTTCTTACCAGACAGGTGTGCTTGAGCATGGGGGCCCTGCATGCTTTGGACCATATGCTTCAGGTGCCAGATTTGCACGAGTATGATCTAGGTGGACAGGCAGATTGGTCTTGAGGCAGTGTGGATGTGCCATGGTGCTGTCAAGGGTGAACTGGTAAACAGAAGCTCCATGTAAAATGACGGACTTTGGCTGCATGCCCCTGACGCCCAAGGAGCCCTGTAGGGAAATGACCTAAGCGTGACCTGGTCCTCCACCCCTTTGCCTTGGTTTACACAAGGAGGAACACAAGTGTTCAGGCAAGATGGAAACAACAGGACATTTGCCAAGGCCTTAGACAGCCACGGACAAGAGACTGGGGACAAACTGGTGGGGCTTAGCTGAAACACAGCCAGTGCTCACCTGCTTCTAATGTGCAGAAAGGCCAGTTTTGCCACTCCTCACTGCCCAACACAAAAGATCAAACCAGCAGCTTAAGTCACTTTTAAAACATTGATTTACTTCACTGGCAGCAGTCTGCACTGTGAAGCAAGGTGTGACTGCTTGTGCCCAAGGCACCTTTAATTACACAGATTCAGGAAACCAGAACAGTGTGGGTATGCCTCTCTAGCTTAATTATGGGCTGTGCATTGGGAAGGCACATAGTTCCTTCAGCTCAGCTAGATGTGGGTTCCAGCTCCCAGAAGCACCTGGGAGATTTTCAATGATAATTCAAATTGCATAAGATTCTACTGATGAGAAAGAAAGGTAGGATATTACTCTAATGTCCAGACAATTTGGGAAACCTGCTAAAATGAATCAATTGGTTATGTCAATCACCCAGTATACAAGAGAGATAAAATGGGGGAAAGGATGATTTTTTAGTCTGTGCATGAGAGCCTCAGGATAGTTATAGTAGGAGAAGGCAATTGTCCAATGTCTATGTGTTTTATTTATTTGCCTTACATATTCTGACTGAAATTTCTGAAGTTGTGTTAAGATGTTGGCCCACCATCCCTGTTAAACCTTACAAACTTAATATATGAATCTCCTAGGCAGATGTGAAAACTTTGGCCAAAGTATAAAATCTGTAATTCAATTTATTTTACTGTATTTTCCAATAAGTGGGCGAAAACTCAGAATTAAACTTCCCATGGTATTTTTTTGCCTGTGGGCTTGAGCTAGGCAGCTGTTTGCCCTACCACTGCAATGGACTCACATGTGTTTTCCAGAATAGATGTTGGCATTCATGTTTGTTACAACCAAAAAGGCAAATGCAGACTCTGAACAGCCCACTTGCTTGAATCCGATCTCACGATGGCCTGTTTTCATTCAAAATATGCCCTTTAAGAATGTTATTATGCTTGTTATAAAGTAAATGAACTTCGCTTCCTTACCACCATAGCCCATAGCTATTAGGCTGGCAAAGGCAGCAGGCAAACATAATCAGCAAGTGCAGTCAACAACAAATGGAAGCCAAATCAACTTTCTTTTCAATGGCCCTTTACTAATGACAATAAGGAACATTCAGCACCTCAGATATCTATTTCCATTTCAGTGCAGGAGGAAGCATATCCAAGATAGTATCATATGTAGACAAGAAAATCTCTAATTAAGACTCCATCTATAACTCATGGTGTTGTGGAAAATGAAAAAAAAAAAAAAAAACACTCTATCTGTTCAAGACATACAATCATATATGAAGTTTCCTGATTTTCATGGGAGACTAGAGGTGAAGAGGCTAATGGGGAGAGGATCAGGATAATCAGGATAGATATTTATGACTCACATCTTTTTTTTTCTTCTTTCTTTTCAGTTTTCCTAATATATTTTTTAAATCATGCACACAAAAAGAAACAAACTGCTGGATATCCACAATATTCAGCAAGTGAAGTGATTTTTTAGCCTCTCTGGAAATCCATTCTAATCAAAATTATGTAACTCAAGTCCAAGTACATTGGAGAAGATTCATTAGACCAAGGACAGTAAAAAATTGGAAAGTCTAGAGCAGCCTCTGTCACAAAAGAGGGATGTTTCTGGGTACTCTGGGAATGCAAGGAAGACTTGCCTTAAAGGTAAAGCCCACTGAAGTCAGTGGAACTGTCTGAACATATAATGTCTGAAAATATTGCCTGTAATGTCTCTTCTGATTATTTTCCCTTTGTTTTTGGCCAGCTGTTCACAAAGGTATTGCTCTGGGATATAACCAGCTAAGACTGATGTTGAAGGAGAAAAGGAAATATCCCCAAGGTAGATTTTAAAGCTGCCTGATAGACAAAGATACAGTTCTTTGATTTATACACTATGAAATGCCTCTGAATTAACCTAATTAATCAATTAGGACCTAAAAAAATAATCCCACCACTGTATTTGATTTCATCATCTCAGTTCTCATAGAAAAGTACTATTATTCTATGTACTGAAGATAATAGGTTATATGTCTGAAACAGAGTGCAGAAAAAGGTCCTCCCTGACACTGTGTGTGATATAATTAGCTTTCTTCATGTGTTACTCTTGCCAACAAATTTTATACTTTAGACAAAATAGTTAAGTTTTTCCCCAGTATCCTTTCAAGAACTAATGAGTTTTCTCAGATACGCTGTACTGTGCTTCAAAGTCACTTTCTCATGTCAAATTACTTCTGGACTGTAACTTTTTTTGCCTTCAACAGCAATACACTTCCCACATGAATTGTTCATATCTGTTAGTTTTATAATCAGATTGTTTGTAATATTTATACATTTTCGTTAACGTCAGAACTCTTAACTGGTGCATCAGTACATCTGTAATGTTTGGGAGTGCCCTGAATGCATCAAAATTGTCAACACCAGCCGTCTGTAGTTCTAGACTGACGATTTCCACATGGACTGGAAAGAAATACAGTCACAGATTTAATACTTTAAAGTTTGGGAGGTTACCAAGTTGTCCAGATGTATTTCTCTTGCTGCTGGAATCCCATGTTGCTTTACGTGAATGCAGGATTCCCTCCTAAAAGTAATTACAAGTGTTTGTGTTCAGCAATGTCAGGAGGAAATAAGGAAATAATGCTAGAGAAGTTCACGGCAATCGGCCCTTCGTTCCAGAGTCCTCACACACAGCGTAGGGAGGGACTTCTTTATGACTGCATCAAGAGTCTTACCAGACTCAATAGATATCAAAAGATGAAAAATACATTCATATCTTTCTTTGTTTTTTTGTTCTGTGCCCAACCATAACTGTCCATGGAGAGCAAGTCTAAGTGAATAAACGGTTCCCACAGTGGTTAAGATATGTGTTTGCTTTATTCTCTGCCTTTTGATATCTTCTTTTCTAAACTGTTCTTTACAATACCCTTGTCTCAAGCATTATTCAGAATTAGAGTGATTTATTAATTGGAATGCAGAAGGGGTCACAGTCACGGACGAGGATCCTAGTGTGCTGCATGCTGAAAGAGAACAAAGAGAACCTCCTTTCCCCAGAGAATTTTTAGTCTATAACTTGAGAAAGAACAGATAGAGGCACAAACAAATGCAGAGAATCACTGGGGATAATATGACTGCATTCACAGCAGTAAATTGTCCAGGACCAGTTAATGGCTTTAATGCCAAGGTGTCTGGTGTGGTTGTGGCTGTGTTATTAAGAACACTTGTGGAACAAGGGGGCATACTCCCTCCACTAAATGGAAATGTCCTTGGTCTGCACTAATATTTGAACACTTCAAACACTTCTGGGGGCTGACTCCAGCCAACACAGTGCCATGGACTGTTCTAACAGCCTGACACTAGAGACTACTGACCTCCTGTGTTCAGAGAATTCTTTGGTACAGCTTTATTTACTGGCATAGATGGAGTCACAGGCCATTCTGATGGGTTGTGATCAAAATAAAGCAGCTGCCTTTCCAATGGCCTAAAATATAAGAAACTATATACAGTGTGTCCATATTGTCGTAACAAAAATGCAATCTCAGCAAATAGGCTCACTGCTTGGATAAGCCAGATGAACAAAATTGTTGTTCTTCTTGCTCTCTCTCTCTCTTTTTTTCACCAGAAAAATTTCTAAAACAAACATATCAAAGAATTTTAGAAAGGCTAAGCTTTTATGCATAAATCACCCTTTAATGAACAATGAGTGAGCAAGTGATTTTTCCAGGGCAAGTTACTTCTCTGAACAACTTACTTTTCTGCCTCCAAAACAGATGGTAGTGTTCAATGTCTAAAACAGATTAGTGAAAGAGATGGACAACTTACGTTTCATTTGGAACTGTATTTCTTGAGTCTTATCTGCACACACACGTACATGTTAATCCTAAAACAACCAAGGTGTGTACATATGTGTTCAAGCCACAAAAGCAATCAAATACATATTTCAACAATCTATTAGTGTACTGCAGAGTAAAGCATTTATACTTTTGTCTAGAGGAAAATGTATTTCAATCCCACAATGACTATATTTCAGTGCAGTGCATCATAACACTTATCTGTCTTGTAATTACAGTAATGGATTGTGTGGTGAAGTTGCCATGATAATTCTACAAAAAGAAGGTGGGAAAAGAAAAAGAAAAGGAATCAAATAAAAAGACAAACAAAAACAAAACAAAAAATAAGGAAGAAGAAAAAGAAATAAAAATATTTCTTCACAAAAGGATTTCCAGTAGGCTGAACAATTCTAAGATCTGAAAAAATGTAGTCTGTGATCCACCTTGCTACAGGCAATGGACCTTGAATACTGTTATCCGGGTCCTGATAATGCAAGGGCATGACTAGCTGTACTAGTGCAGTCATAACTGTCTTGTGCATGTCTTGGCAAAGGTGCTCAAGCCACCTGTTTAACTGTGCTTTGATGCTTCTCCCTCTCCTTCATGCCCCTCCAACTTTTTTTCATTCATAACATTTTCACTTTTTTCTTAAAGCATCTTGATCTTGGTGATGATCAGAAGTACACTTGTTCACTAGCAGGCAAGAAACAATGTTTAGCTCTCAGTTCACAGACACCAAATCCCACTCCTCATAGTCTGTTTCCATTGGATCATGGCATATATAAAAGTCAGTTCAATTAAATTTTTCAGTCTCAATTAAAAAAAGGTATTTTTAACCCACAGAATTTCACTGATTGAAAGCCCAGTGTGGATGCCTCCACAGTGGGGCCAGCACTGAGAAGGTGGAGGGCTTCCAAGTTGGGGTCAGAACAGGAGGGGAAGGGAGAGAAAAGCAAGGACCCAATCATGTGGGCCACTTGAGACAACGTTGTCATGAAGAAAGCAAATTGGAATCCATTTTCCTGTGTCATGGGAAGCTACTGAGTGAAGTACCATTTCATGAACTGGATTTGAGACCAATCAGGCTGCAGCTCAATTGCGACTGAATGGGGCAGACATACTTTCTAATGAGCACCAGGCTTTACGCTGTGATTTAAAGCATAAAACCTCCATTTAAATGGCATGTAAACTAATTAATGGCAAAGCAATGAAAGTAATAATTTTTTTTAAAGGCCACAATGGAAAGAAGTTTAACTGCTGCTTCTTGTTACTTAAAGAGTTCCAAACCTCAAACATAAGTTACAGTACTTTTATTAAAAAGTCCTTTAAAAAAATACAGTAGATTATTCATCTTCTATTATATTTCCTACATTAAAACTTCTCATTTTTAGGTTACTAAAAATATTTTCCAATAAATGTTTTGGACTAAAACTTTCTAATTTCTGAATGCCAATATAGTATGTCTGATTCTTATGACATACAAGGAAGATCTTGAAGAGAACCAGAACCAGCCTTGAACATAAATTAAATATTGCTCTCATTAAAATCAGTGGAAATGCATTATTCACTGTAACTAAGGTTCTTGTATATTCACTGCAAAATGAATAAACAGTTTAATGGCTTTGATGTTATGATCATGTATGACTGCCAGAACACATATTATTATGCTCCGTAAGATGATTTGTTATATTTCCAAAACCAACATGATGGCGATGGGTAGAGCTGTTTTAGCTATCCACCTGAAATTAAATCAAATACACCAAAGCCTCATAAGCTGTTAAGGAATAAAACCAACACAACCACAATTTTCCAGCCCCTCTGGACCCCGCCCTACCGCCATGCATAATTTACGAGTGAAATTAAATCTCTAAGCATGTCAATGAGCTTTGTTCAAGGCAAGGACCATAGTTAGGTGCTAGAGAATTTCAGCTGGCCTCTGGAAGGGGTCCTAGACATGTGCAAGGGCTTATGCCTGTACAGGAGAAGAGCCAGGCCAAGTACAGGTATGAATGATGACAGCTGCCCTCCTTTACAGCCAGGACATCTAGAGAGACTGTCAATGTGGTATAGCCCTCCTCAAACAACCTAATGTAATCCTGTAGCTATGACATATCCCTTATCATTGCCTTTTGCTATCACCTCATATATCATGGACGTGTTATCCATTCATTATTAGAGCTGGGCATTGACAAGTATATTTTAATAACACATATTTCTCGCAAAGGCTGCTTATGAAGCTAATATTTCTAGGCCTCTTTACCATTAATCATAAAGTGTCCAAGACATACATTCACAATCTTGCTGGCTTTTGACTGGATCAAAGCCCATAAGGCTTGTACCCTAGATGAGAACGCACTAGCACAAACATGTGTGTTTGATAACAAGTAATTCTCTTGCTGCAAGAACCATAACCAATATGGCAACATCACTGATTTATTGACTTGGCCAAGTTAAAATACACCTTATTCACTCAGTAAAGAAAGAAAAATAAATGTTAAAACATAACTGTAAAAAAGGTAGCTGTAGTGCTATTTACTTAGTATGAAATTAATCCTAAATAATTCTGCCACTGACAGCATTTTCACTAGCAGCAATTATCTGGTCTGAGATGCATGCTGATCTGAGAGCATGAAGTGTCAATAGCCCATGATTTTATTTTCTAATCTGACATTTTGACTGCAGTTTTAGGTCTGTCAAGATTTTTGAAGTTGAAAGTTTTCTTATTGGAAAAAAGATGGTTCACGTAGATCTGACTTTTCCCAGCTATGGACCAGCTTTGAACGCATGTTCATGGAAATAAGCCTCTTCTAAACTATTGACTAGTTAGTAGTGCAGTTGCAACATCGGAGACAACATTGAATACTGACCTGGAAATGGGAAACTAGCTGTAACTCACCACCTTGTCACATTTAAAATATAATTTCTCAAAGACATGTAAACAAATTTGAGACCTTGTACTCCTTTTCAAGTTTAATTTGGTTGCAATATAATTTACCCTGCAGACATAGCATGCAATAGCAGAAAGATGCTCAGAGGAAAATAAAGAGGTGATATGGAACTGGTTAATTATCAGTGTTTTTTTAAACCTACCCCTTTTTACAAACACATTGTCCCAGAGCTCTTACTTATGTACAAAGTCCCACTGAGATCCCTGGTGCACCACTTGTATCTGGGCATCCATCTTGAGGGAGAGGACTCAGGACTGGGAGCTTATTTACAAGAGTACCACAGGAGAGGTACAAGAGTTTTTTCCTATTGCAGAGAGGTTCACAGCTTCTTTTAAAGCAGGTGTTTCACAGTTTCTTTTCCATAGTGTAACATGCTTCCAGTTGGACTAGTGAAAAACGCTAGATAAAGAAATTGGGACAACTACCACACAACAATTCTCCCCTACCATCAGCACAGGCAGATGTCTCCTTTGTCCTAGACGCTCTTTTCTGTTGTAAACAGCTCCTACAGCAATAAAAAGTGAGAACGTCTCATGATAATAACAGATAAATTACACATAATTCTGAGAGTTTCTGGAGCAGTGTCTTACTGGAAACGCTTGTCTAGACTGAAGTCATAAAGGAATATGACTGGCAAAGCTTCTCTTGAAATATGCTAAATTCTTCACAAATTTTTCATTGATACATTTCACAATGCTTCTGCAAAAGACTGCCAATCATCATTTCATCTGAGTCTAATTAAACAGAGCAAAGTTACCGAGCATGACCGATTCCAACCTAGTTTTCCGTTAAACGCTGTAAGAATAAAAATTTCTAACATTCCTGATTTCCACTCTGCACAGTATCTACGTGAAAAACACAGGACAAAGATCAGATAAGCAATGTGAACGTGCTGGGACTTTCTCTCATTTGGAAGTAGTTTCTGAAACAGATTTCAGGTACATGACCCATACCAAAAAAAAAAAAAAAAAAAAAAAGAAACCAAAAAAACACCCNCCCGAATTAAAAGCTGTTTGGTCTCTTTTGTTAGTCACTTTCCTTTCCCCCATGACTTCACAAACTTACACGGGCTGGGTTTCCAGTGAAGCAAGGGATACATTAAGGAAAGGGAATCCACCAGGGAGCAGGTAAATGGTTACTGAAGAAACATTTGTGTCATAACCTGCAGCCACCCAGAAGCAGCTGTCAAAGAGTCAGTGAGCCATAAAATGGCAAGGGTCAGTGGTCCTCAGGGACTTGTTTTCCAAGGTACAGTAATAAATCCAGGGCTCTTTCTCAGAAGGAATTTGGATTCCTTGGGTACTGGATGCAGATGCTTTATAGACTTTCATAACACGATATTCAAAGATTTTATTCTTGTAAAAACAAATTCTTGTAAGGAAATTGAAATAAAAAACTTGTAAAAATGAATAAGCTTTATCCCTGAAGAATTTGCCTTCATTGTCAGGAAAGAAATGTGCAAAAAAAGCTAGGAGAGTTGTACTGGACATAGAGATGTTAGTTCCCTCACTTCCTCAAAAAAAGCAAATATTTGTCTTGTGCACATTCACTTGCTGCAAGTTTTTCTTTTCAATATGCTTTTGACGCAATCCTTTCAGATCAGGAGAAGATAAAAATGCACAGTGACAAATTGGTGGAGAATTTTTTTATAATGTAACACTGTTGTTCTTGCTAACGAAAGCATGTTTTTTTTTTTTTTTTTTTTTTCTCATACTATTTAAACTTCCTGTTAACTTTGCTCGGAAATCCTTCATCTATCTCTGAACCTCAAGTTCTTTTCATCCTTTTTTTTTAGCTATGCTTGTTGGCTTATGAAATGATATTACCTCTGCCTACAAAACTTGAGTACCTGACAGAGTCATAGGATCCTCAAAGTAATTGTCTCAACATAATTAAAAGTGAAAAACAGTGATTGTTTGAGATTGTGTCTTTATAATCTTGGAAGATGTTAAGCCTTTGCTTAGATTTTCCAATGTAACAGTTATCTATTAATTTCAGTAGGAAAAGCCCACTTTGAATCACATTTGTAAAGAGGCCAGCATGTTCCCCCAAAGGCATACTTGGGCACTATGGAAGGACAACAACTGCATTTATCCATCTTGACTTTTCTGTTGTACACGCAGGAAATTACTGTGCAAACTTTCAGTGGTGCAGACAGGAAACTGAACTGGGCAGGGGCAGGGGAAAGTGGCCACTGCCACCAGATCCCTGAGGGCTGAAAGCATAAGTTGAACCTCTGAAGGACATTAGAGGTGCAGAAGTGAACCTGGGGACAGGAGAGGAGTGTAGGGAGGGCACGGTACAACAGTGACGTGTGGTGTCCATGGCAGGTGTAGAATTCTATTTAAATCAATGAGGAATTTCAGAAGTTATTGATAGCTTCATCTCACAGAATCTTTCCAAACTAACCTTCTCTGACTCATTCAGCATACTTGTGTCTGTGCTTTCATAGATCTTCATTGTCTTCCACTTTTTTGTTTAGCATTTCCTGCTCACTATAGAAAGATCCAACTCTAAACAACCTGCCTTTTGCCCGTGACATTTCAAGCAGACACTTAGAATCGTAGAATCACAGAATCATTTAATTTGCAAGGGACCCTTAAAAATCATCTGCCCCAACTCCCCTGCAATGAATAGAGACATCTACTGCTTGATCAAATTGCTCAAAGCCCCATCCAGCCTGACCTTGAATGTCTCCAGGGAAGGGCCATCCACTCCCTCTCTGGGCAACCTTCATGCCAGTGATCTTAGGAGTAAGCTGAAAGGACTCTTTTCTATGCATGCTGGAAGCAGATAAAGTAATACAAAATGGAAAGGAAAGGACAAAGCTCCCACACTGATAGGATCAGAGAATAGTCTGGACTGGAACTGACTGCAGGAAGTCGTCTAGTCCAACACAAAAGTTTAACTTTTTGTTGAAAAAGTGTCTCATAAATTCAGTTCCAATCTCATTTTTCTGGGTGGGGGGTGGGGAGGAGTTGACATGCTACTTGAACTCCCAGGGCTGGTAAGAAGACTGTGGCAGGATCACAAACGCTGTTTCTGACAGTCCATTTTGTAATAATGGGAAGTTAATGGTAAAAAAAGCCTATACAAGACCAATATTTTTGAAATTATGCTTCTGAATGTCTCCTGGGTTTTCATCAAAGTTATTAAGACATCTCATTCTCTGGAAGCACTGAACATTCAAACCATTGAAAATCAGGACCTTGAAAACGGATGCAAATCAGACAAATAAAAGCATATACTTCCAGAACCACCAACTATTTTCTAAAAAACTTGCTGCTATTTAGATATTCCCTTTGTTGACAATTATTAAAATATGGTAATTGTTACCAGACCTCTACTAAATTTCAAGAGAAAACTGATACTCACTTGAAAGTAACAGGAATTATGCTTATTTTCAGTTTCAAAAAGCAAGTACATCCCTATCTAGTGATACTTCTTAATGAAGCATGTCTTGCATATCCAACTGCCAGGCAAATTGGGAAATAAGCTTTCCTGATTGCTGTACAGCCAGATACTTGCTCACTCCAGCTGTCAGATTGCTTTCATTTGGAAAGATCTTCCTTCAGTCTGGAGGTGACTTTCAATTCTCCTAGCTGTGGCGGAGAACTTAGCATTGTGTGTTTCGATAAGACATTATATATCTGTGAGGCTGCCACAGATTCTGGTAAGCTCATGCCTCACTCTGTCCTCAACAGAATTCTCTTTTAATACGGCTGATTGATATTTCCTAACTGATCCACAGTTCACCACAAATAACTGGTTTCTCCATTCCTACTTGCCTCCTGACATGAGGTGATTTGGAAAGGCATTAAATTCTTTTGCTATTCCCAGGAAATCAGTATATTCACTGCTGTATGGTTGGTTCACCCATGAAGGAGATTGGAGTAAGTCTGTCCAACTACAATGAGGTGATATATCAAAAATAGTTAAAAGAGTAGTTAAAAGAATACTATTGTCAGTAGACAGAGACTTTCTGGTCACAGCAACATAGAAAATGCCATAGCAAATTTGTCTAAGTGATTGAACTGTGTTTCTTGCATCTAGAGTCAAAAGAAACTCAAACATTTCATCTTGGACGTACTGATCTCAGAGACTTCAAGCTTAGTAATAGGTATAAAATAGAAAGTGACAGCTACTTGAGTGAATGGAGAACCTCCCTTAGCAGCCATCACAGCATTTACTGGCATTTATGACTCAATTATAGAGCAGACAGGCTCCACATGGGTCTGATTAGCCACACAGATGAATGGCTTGGCAAAAGTACTCCAAAAAAGTGTGACACTCATGGTAGCCTTGGGCATATGGAAAAGTGCTACAGGTTGAAGTGATGAGATATAGAAATGCAGTGGGGATAGTTGAGACAGAGGGACGTGGTTCTCTTAAGGAAGAAACAAATTTCTTTTTCTGGATTTTTTTTAAAAAACAGCAACAAAAACCAAACTATCCTGTTAAGTACTGCACGGCTGGGGCATAACATTCCTCACTTGAATTCAAATCTGTAAAAAAGTCTTTATTATCTATAAACATCAAATAAATTTCCCATACTTAATAGAGAAATATACTGACTAGAGTTCACAGAGTCACAGACTCACAGCATGTCTGAGGTGGGAAGGCACCTCTGGGTCCATCTGGACCAACTCCTGCTCTAGCAGGAGTACCCAGGGCCACGTCCATGCAGCTTTTGGAGGTCTCAGAGGAGGAGATTCCAGTCTCTGGGCAGCCTGTGACAGTGCTCAGTAAAGTGCTACCTGATGTTCCAGTTTGTGCCTATTACCTCTTACCCCATTAGTGGGCACCACAGACAAAAGCCTGGCTCCATAGTCTGCACTCTCCCTCCAGGTATTGATAGATATTAATAAGCTTCCTCTTCTCCAGGCTAAACAGGCTTGGCTCACTCAGCCTCTCCTCACAGCCCTGGTGCTCCAGTCCATTCATCATCTTGGTGGCCCTCCCTTCGACTCTCCAGTATGTCCAGTTTTCTCCTGTACTGAGGAGTCCAAAACTGGACACAGCACTTCAGGTTCAGCCTCATCAGTGCTGAGTAGAGTTGCTTGTGAAAAGTCCGTGTACAGGTAAGCTCAGACTTGCAAAATATCCCTGTGGTTCACAGCAAACTGTTGTTGCCTTCTGCTGATTTGGCTGTGGACAGGCCACTGCTCTGGGGCTGCAGGTCTCACATCACACTTCCATTACAGCCCAGGCTGGGGTTATTGCACAGACAGAAATTTTCACATTTGTCAAAAGAGGCTGTGCCCTAAAAAATAAATAACAGTAGTCTCTTATCTTCCTATTGAAGGAAAAACTAAAACAGCAAATGAGCAGCTCAAATTGTTACCCACAATGGTTACCGATAATCTTTGTTATCCAGCAGGTTTACTAAGTAGTTTGATAGATAACGATCTGTGAAGAATTCACCATTGTCTTTGTAATCCTCTAGCCACCAAACATGTATTTATGTATTGTTGTTGCTAAACAAGAATAAGCCAGAGCAGCACACACGTCATCACCCCTGGGTTGCTGTGGAGATGAGTCACAACATTTCTCTCTCTCAGGATCGCTTCCCGCTCAGGGAACACTTCGAGGGCTTTCCCTGCCCTGGTTACACAGTAAAAAGCAGCTTTGTGAAGCAAAATTGAAGATTAAGTCCTGCTCTGCGGGCAGATATAACTCCTCCAGTGATGATAAAACTTTTATAAAATTGACTTCTGTGGCCATTCAAAAGTTCCCAAGCATACTTTTTGTGTAAAATCAATTTAGCTTTGAATCCTGAACACTCATCCTCTTAAAAAAAAAGCAACAAACAAAAACAAACAATGAAAACAAACAAATAAACAACAACAACAACAGAAAACAACACAAAACCCAACATGTAGAACAAGCCTACCCTTTTTCTGTGCACTAAAGCTGGTAAAGCAGGCCCTGGTCCAGGCCAGGGTATGGTCCACTGGTAGGAACCTAATTGTGCCTCGGAGAGTCTCTATGGATGAGGTCCAAACAAGAATGTAGGTAAAAAACTGTTAGCATTTGTGGCTTTGCCATCTTTACCATTGGGCCCACATAGACCAAGCACTCCCCACATCCATCTGACTCCACTCAGTGCATGATCCTCCTGCTGTTGATTTAGGCAGAGCCCTTGACAGATTTTTGTGCCAGCAGTAGGAGGACAGGCAGTTCTTGACCTGGATGAAGCCAGCGATTAAGACCAAAAATAAAACTAGAAAATGTATCATCGCTCCATTACCATTGTTTGAACCACATTTTGCATCTGGTGATTGTGGTACTTCAGAGCTAACATTTAAAGTCCAAACAGCAGATTGATGTCTTACCTAAAATCTGAACTCTTCAAATCTACTGTAATCTCTGGCAATGCTGCACAGCATGGTAGAGCACCATGTTCCCAGCAACCCAGAAGTTGCAAACGCTTCTGGTCCCAAACACCTGCAGGGCTCTTGGAGTGATTGTATGCTCCGTACTCAACTACTACTCTTGGAAGGAGCCACCAATCACGTGTTTTCTGAAAGTGTATTTATAGATTTCCTTTTCTCAGCAGAGCTTGAGAAAAGGGATCTACTACACCCAGCTGTGCAAGCACTATGTAGGGCTGCTATTGAGTAGAAAGGGGTATAAGAAGCTCCCTTGTCCTCTGACATTTTCCCTAGGGGTCTGTCTTGGGACCAGTGCTCTTCAACATCTTTATCAGTGACACAGACAGTGGGATCAAGTGTTCCCTCAGCAAGTTTGCAGATGACACCAAGCTGAGTGGTGCCATTGATGCAACAGAAGGAAGAGATACCATCCAGAGGGACCTGGACAGGCTTGAAAAATGAGCCTATGTTAAACTAATGAGGTTCAACAAGGCCAAGTGAAAGGTGTTGCACTTGAGTCAGGGCAATCCCAGATATGTGTACAGATGGAGAGAACTCCTTGAGGGCAGTCCTGCAAAGAAGGGCTGGGAGTTCTGGTGGATGAAAAGACTGACACGAGCCAGCAGTGTGTACTTGCAACCCAGAAGACCAACAGTATCCTGGGCTGCATCAAAAGAGGAGTGGCCAGCAGGGAGAGAAAGGTGGTTGTTTCCCTCTGCCCCTGTGAGACCCCATCTGGAGAACTGCATCCACGCCTGAAGCTCCCAGCACAAAAAGGATATGGAACTGTTAGGGCAAGTCCAGAGGAAGGCCACAAAGATGATCAGAGGTCTGGAGAACCTCTCCTATGAAGACAGGTTGAGGGAGCTGGTCTTGTTTAGCCCTCTGAAGAGAAGTTTCTGGGGAGACCTCATTGAGGTCTTCCAGAATGTGAAGGTATCTTATAAACAGGATGGAGACCAAATTTTTACACGCACGGATAGTGATAGGACAAGAGAAAATGATTTTAAGCTAAAAGATGGGAGATTTGGATTAGATATTATGAGGAAATTTTTTATTCAGAGGGTAGTGAGGTGTTGAAACAGGTTGCTCAGAGAAGTTGTGGATGTCACATCCTGGGAGGGATGGATGGCCAGGTTGGATGGGGCCCTGGGCAGCCTGATCTGATGGGTGGCAATTCTGCCTATGGCAGGAGGTTGGATCAGGATGAGCTTTAAGATCCCTTCCAACATGAGTCATTCCACGATTCTATGATTCTACATGGATACTCCTAGAATAACCTAGCAGAGCAAACAGCTGTGCAAGGTAACTGTATAGTGGAGAGGGTTTTAAGAAGCTCCCTTGTCCTGTGACACTTCTAGAGATGCACATATTTTCTGAAATTCTATATATAGTTTCATTTTTTTCAGCAGAGTTTGAGGACATGGATCCTTCTAGCATCATATAGCAGCGGAAGCACTATGTAGGGCTACTTCAGAGTGGAGAGGGGTTTAAGAAGTTCCACAGTCTTCTGATATCTCTAAAGGATGATCTCAAATCACTGCCTTCAGGCAGTTCTCTGCTCCTTTGCTGTTATTTGTCAGTTACAGTCTCCTCATTCAGTGCACTGGCATTTTTCTCAGGCTACTGAATAGGGTCAGGACATGAAAATTAAATGCTGCAATGCTGAGCATTGTAAAGCTTAAATCCTAGAAATCAGCATTCTTCAGGGAATGGGCAGAAAGCAAAAATTGCAAGTTACGTGCTACAAATTTGCTCTCCTTGCACAGATGCATAGTTATGGTTTGTTTTATTTACTGCTCTTATAAAATTTTTAGTCCATTTAGAATAAAACTTGCCAAGATTCGAAACTTCATCTAAAAGAATTTTAGGTACAAATATTGTTGGATTGAACAAAATGTTTTATTTTTATCACAGATTTTTTATATAAGGATGTTACATGTAGAGGAGAAAAAGAGGTAAACTCAAGGTAATTTTGAATAGAAAACACAAAGAGTTTACCATAAAAAAGGCTGAAATGATACAGAGATTTCCGCTATGTCATTCTTTGTCCATTTTCAAAATGAAATTCAAACAGAATAAAAATGATTTAATAAATGGCCTTTTGGTTTCAAAAGAACTACATTTTCCATTTTTTTAAAAAAGAAAAAGCTGTAACATGGAAGATTTTCTAACCAGCACCAGTGACTGAGAAAAATTCAGCTGTTTTATACAGAATGAAAAACCTGGGTAGAGTTTTAAAAGTTCCTGAAATCATAGGATCATAGAATCAGTAAGCTTCAAAAGATCTCTAAGGTCATCTAGTCCAACCATGAACCCATCCCCACCATGCCCATTAACTCATGTTAATGAGTCTCTCAGTGCCACAGCTACATGTTTCTTGAACACCTCCAGGAACGGTGACTCCACCACCTCCCTGGGCAGCCTGTTCCAATAGCTCACTACCTTTTCTGATAAGAAGTGTTTCCTAGTATCCAACCTGAACCTCTTCTGGTGCAACTTAAGGCCATCATCTCTTGTTCTATCGCTGTTACATAGGAGAAAAGGTCAATCCCCACCACGCTACAAAGAAAGGTAAGCACAAAGAATTTTTTTTTATTATTATTATCATTCCAAAAATAAAAAGGATTTTACATCATATTGGAGAGGGAAGGCTGCAGAGACTCCACCTTGCATTGGCAGGCAGGGAGGTCACCAAAAGATGTTGCAGGCTCCGGTGACCCATCCCAACACAGGTGGGAAGCCTGTGGTGACAGAGGTTTCTGGACCAAAACAGCTCAGGGAGCCCTGGAGAAATGACTCACTTGTAAGGGGTGGGGACATAGCTGGAAAGCGGAGTCCACAGGGAGGATGCTTAGCCAGCACCAGATGAGAGCTGCAAAAAGCCTGGGAGTTTTTATAGCCCAAGCAGGCTGCTGCTTCTCTTTTAACGTGGGAGGGAATGAAAAGGGGAGGAGAATGGAGGGAGAGAATTGTTTTGGTTTTTGTTTGGGTAACAAAATCAGGACAGACCATGTGGTAGAGTTATCTAGCACTGCAATATTATGTCAGCTCATTTTGCTGACATAAAGCTATGGGCTGCATGCTGTAAGGCAAAGCTTATGCTGTGTTTTTTTGTTACATGTCCAGTACAGAGCTGTTTTGGCAAAAGCCCCTGTGTTTCTACTGGGAAAAAATGTGTTCTTACTGACAGCTTATTTCACTCAATCCAAGGAGATGTTAAAGGAGAAAGATTGCTACAAGTTATGCTGCTAAAAGACCAATTCTGCCACAGCCATTCATATCAGAGCACTTTCCTGAGTTTATCATCCCTTCCACAAATTACTCCTTGGTAATTGTTTCAAAATCTATGTTTATCTGACATTGAATTGTTTTCCCCTTTTCACTGTGGGCCTGAGTGGTACCATACAGATTTTTTTCATTCTGGTGGAAAAGGATTTCAGATCATCCTGCATTTCTTGAGGAACGAGGGCAAATCAAATGCTTAACTTCCCATCCTCTTCAATATTTGAATGTTTCCCTGGAGTTCACTTAAAAATAAAGTAGAACTGGAGTAAATGTCAATTAAACAGAGGGCATTATAGCTAAACTTAATTATTTTCACTTTCTCAAAGCCCAGCTCTTCTAGTGACTCAAAAGATATTGCCACTGTATTTTTTTTTATCATATTCTAACCTCATTTAAAAATTAGTTGCCTACTGATTTCAGGCAACATTGTTTCAAGCAACAATACTACTTCTGAAGTGGAAACTATGCTAATCTTACTCTTATATTGTTTTTCATGTCTTTTTTTCCAAGTCAAAGATAACAGGTACTAGGTTCAATAAAATTACAAAAGAAGTTTGCATGAATGCTCTGGGACTGAAAACAGTATGGCTTTTTGCATAAATTAATGTATAAAACAGTGCCAAAGCTCCTATCACCTGTAAAGATATAGATGGTTTCTTTATTGATTGCCTTTTTGCCCCTTTGAAGGAATTACTTGACATTAAAAGAAGGGAATATGCTTCTAAAGAGCTTTGGGAAAATATCCAGTGAGGCATAAGAAATAAAAAATAATCAAACTGGATCTACTTTGCTGCTATTTTGGACTTACTGCACCAAAGGAAGAGAAAGTGTGAGTAAATGAGAGGTTAGGACCCAAGAGAAGGTGTAGCATAAATGCATCTTTCATTTTAAATATGTCCACACGCTTTCGCTGGTTATGTCACAGGGGTAACATGGCCACACCAATGTTAGACTTGTTAATCTGGATGATGTTGGCTGTCTCTTCCTAGAGGTTCTGTGCTCAGCATTCACTACGCTGCCGGTAATGTAGAAGTCATCTTCTGTCTGTGTCTCCACTGTACCACCATCACCGCCAAGGCGCTGACTTTATTTCTATAGGAAATGTTAAACCTCCAGAGGAAATTTGGTACTCGCTAATGTCTGCATTAGTTTCCCTCTGTTTGTCCTTCTCCCACTCCTGCATTCCATCGCCATTCCCATTTTCCTCCAGAGCCATAGCCCACAGCAGTACCTGGAGGAAATGGTATTCCAGCACGATGCCAAATTTGAGATGAGATGTCTGACAAATTGTAATGACAAGGTTGATCTGGGACTGTGTGTGGAGGGACAGTTTGCAGCACAAGATTCAGAGCAATAGGAGCTGTGTTACTGTGATGAATTCATTTAAGCTATGGCATCTAAAGACAGCAGTCTGTCTTCTCCCCTAAATGATGCCTTTTCTGTAGTCAGCTCTGTAAACATGAAAAGCTGAGTTCAGTATAAGTGTTTGCTATTTTGGAACAGGCTTAACTTTCTAAGGACAAATGTGTTGCTTTCCAGGGTGTCCCATGATCCCCTGCTCCCCTGTTGGTGCCATGAGGGCTGCCAAGCAGTCTGTCCCAGTTCCCATCCCTAGGTGGATGCACCCTGCAGGTCTTTGAGTTGGTATCCAGCTGCACATGGCTTTGTGGCTGGCTGTGAAAAGATGACATTTGCAGTTGCAGTGCTCTAGGCCTTGATTGTGTCCTGTCCTGTGTGTGTCTCCCAGCACCACGTGGTGCTGCGACTCTCCCACCAGGTTCCTATGTCTCCAGCTGGTGGTGGTGGTAGATCAGGCCTTCCATGAAGCAATGTGACTTTTCTTCAGGTTTCCCTTGCTATGCTGGGTATAGTGAGTATACCACCTGTCCCAGAGTTCCTCAGGTTACCAGCAAAACCACAGAGCTGTGCAGACAAATAAACTTGTGCCATCCAAGATACAGCATTCTGCCACATTCTCATCCTTCATCAGAGCCAGTGCAGAAGCATAGCAAGAGTCACGTCACCCCCTGTGTGGAAATCTACGTATATTCTGAGCAACTGCAGCCTCAGGTCTCTGATTTCCAAAACACTGCACCTGGTGGAGCACAGAACCCGTACACAAGATGATGGCAAACTGCAGCCTTATTTTGAGGTTCAGGTTTCCAGGGTTTAGGTTCAACTTCATTTACTTACAGAACTTAATCCCTTTAGCCAAGGCATAAATGCTGATAGACAGCACTGAACTTCAGGAGCATCCTCATTCCTGTACTTTCACTTTAAGCGGCAGCATCACAGGAATGTTCCTAAATGATGAGCTTTGTTCCAAAGCATTCCTGGCAAGTAATTTCCTCCCTTTACCAAGCTTCAAAAATGCAAGAGATAAAGACCTATCTCTGTAGCTGACGTTTGTTGTAATAGAATGACTAGATAGAGCTGTATCACAGAAATCATGAATCAGAAAAGAAAGTACCTAACAGACAGAAAAGGAAGTGTATTTTCAGTAAATGTCATCTGATTAGACTACCTCTTATTTTATGTAAATGACTTTAAATTTCTTTTACTTCCTGTATTGCTCTGCTATATGTAATTTTTGAAATGATAAAAAGGACATGGAAATGACAGCAGCTCCGCTGCTCTATTTATAAAGCCATGTTCCCTGCACAGAATGGGAGCACATCCCTTGCTTCCAGAGTGCTATAAGGAGAATGTACCAGATTTTATAACTCTATAACTGGCCTGATGGCTGTGCTTTACCAGTATATGAAATAAGCATTTACAGCTGGGGTTTTTGTGCCTCAGCACTGTAGTTCTCTTCCTATCAAAGGATGAAACAGGAGGTAATCACCCTATGGGGAGAGGGCTGTCAAATCAGAATGAAGTGACAGTATTTTCTCTCTGTGACAGAAAGAGTTGGGGCTGCAAGAGATTAGAGTCTGCTTCTAACTCTCCTGAGAGTGAATTTCCTCTGCTTTCTATTTCCTCCCCTGCGATCACTTATGGACATTCTCCTTTTGGGTAACACAACAATGTTCCAGGAGAAAGTATTTCTTAGGGTAGCCATGGCCATGAATGAGCCATGGGTCTCCTACTGTCTTCATAGAACTGCTCACATGAAGTCACTTGGCTTTCAGTTGGCCAGATTTGTTCCCTGCAAGTTCTGCAGCACCATGAATAGCAGTGGGGGTCTTACTTTCATGGACAGAATGTGAGAATTGGGCTTCCCATTTTGAGGACATATTTGGTTTCAGAAAGCTGCACTCCTAGGCAAGCTTTGGCCTTGTTGCTGCTGACCACCTGGCCATGTTTCACATCAGGGAGAAACTGAGGGTAGTAATGATTATACAGTACACACAGCAGAGTCAATAATAGTGCCAAAAGGCAACAAACAAAGGAGTATTGAGACAGGGTTTGTTTTTATAAGATTATACTCAATTCAGTCATTCTATGACTACATATATTCTTCTGTTTATTTATGTAATAAGCTGCCCTTGTAAGACTCCAGCAGATAAAAAAATGGAGAGCCTTTCCAGATGTGTGAAAAAGGCAGTTACTTGGAGAGGATTTTATACACTGTGTTGCTACAAGAGATTTTAACTCACCAATCATAATCAAGAATATTTGGATTTTCCTTACTAAACCACAAAAACCTTAATAGGAAAATTCATTAACTATATAAAGTTATAGCAGTATAAATATTTGACTAAAACCATTATTGAGATGGCTCTTGGGAACCTGTGTTTCTGTAAATTGTAAAGGTATAGTGAATATACTCACATCCTTCTTCTTCTCTTTTTTTCTCTCCTGCCATGAAAGGCTAAAAATGCTTCAAGTTACAACTGTGAGGCGAGCTAGCTTTGTGAAGTTTTACTGTATACCTTGCCCTAAGAACACAATTTTCATCTTATTGTATTGAGTAGCAAACGTTATGTTAATGTCTGATGAAAAAATGTAAATGTTTAAAATTGGGCTGAGAAAGCTATATAATAGCAGAGCCAGGGAGGCCACCTTGTAGGGTATGTGTTTTATGACCTGTGCTTTTAGCAGCACAAGTGTGAGTATGTTATAGTTCATATTTAAAAGGAAAAGAAAATCTTTTACATGTATTTCCTAAAATGTGCAACCATATTAAATCTCTGCAAATTAACCCCTATGAAACTGGCTGTATGAGGGGCCTTATAACAAAGAAAAGCTGTATGACCCTCAACATCATTTTCCCTTGTTTTGGAGCATTTTTTTCTATACCAATAGCTTCACAAGAATAACAGAGTTGTTATGTTAATTGTGGGCCTTTTTATTTTTTTCTGGAGAGAGAGAGGAACAAACCCTTTAGACTATTCAAGGTTTGAAACTGGTCTTTGCATGGATAGGGAAGCTCACAAGAGAAAAACTGGATTCTATATTTAGTCATGTTTTAGAGATGTACATTCATTTAAAATCAGGACGTGAGCCTATGACTCAGTGAATTGTGAAGGGATAAGGTAAGGAGAAATCACAGTGTCTTGTTTCACTGATCCAGGATGGCACACCGACTCCCCCAGGGAGGAGAAGGACTGGGCAATTTCTCTGGCCTGTCTGAGAAGTTGGCCTGTCATACATCTTCCCCTATCTTACACTCCCTCAGCTTTGAAAGAGATCATCACAATTTCCAGAACAAAATTTCACAGCTATCTCTGGTAGAACAGAAAAAGCCCTTTTGATCTCTTACCAGAACAAGGTGAACCCCTTCACATGGCTTTGGGGAATTGCCCTCTGCCTTGAAGCTGAGCAGTGCTTGTAGGCTCTGAACCTCACCTCACACAGCAGTTTTATGTAGGATGCACCACATACCATAAGAAAGAGCTTTTCTAATGCAGCCCAATTGGTTTCCTTCTCTGCCCTTTTTGAAGTGATGTCACTGGTTTTGAATTTACATGGTTAAACCTGAGTAGCCTTAAATACAGTGTTTTCATGTGCCAGGAAATTGTGGATTTAGTGAAAGCTCACAACAAATCAAAGCAATGTATGAAGCTCTGTATTTCATGTCTTTATTAACAAGTTTAATAAAATTTTAAATTTAATTACTCGTATAATCAAAGGCTCCATAGACTCTCAGTGTATTGCAAAATTTTAGGGACCACAGATATTGCAGAAGGGAGTATGCCATTTCCATAAGCCTTCAAAGGATTTAATTACAGTCACATTTCAAAAGTCATTTCAACTAGAAATTTAACTGGAAGCCATCATATGAGTTTGCCTTAAGATATAGTACCTGGCTATGGTGTGCTTTTGTGGGAATAATGAAGGATATATTCTTCACACAACCACCACACAATTTATGTCCCTTCCCTATAGTACATCTTAAGTACAACACGCAATAAACTGCTGTTACTGGCCAAATACTGACTGTCATTATAGCATCTAGTGCTGTTTCCCATAAACTGTGCTGTTCAGTACACACTTGTGGTGTTCTCTTTGCAATCTGTGCTTTGTGCCATTGATAAACTCTTCTGCATCATGCTGGAGATAATGCTACGCAAGAAGTTTGCCAGTTTGATACCTGCTAGATCACATGTACAAGAAATATGCCATTATCTGTCTCCATTCGGGATTGATGTATGGAAAGGTACAGTTTTTCCCATTGTAACGTACAGCTGTCTGCACCTGTACCAGAATTCCTTTGGGAGAAACCAGTAACTAGAAAAGGGTTAAAAAAATACTAAGGATAATACAATTTTTAAGAAAATCTGTCAAAATGTAGCATTATCTCAGTAATAACATTCTTGGCGTGGGCAAAAGAGATCTATCCAAAGTATAATATAAACCCGTAAGGACAGTTATGTCATTTGTTTGCATTGCAGTGAACACAAATTTAAATCAAAGCTTTGGAACATCCTTGTCATGCAAGAAGAACGAAGTCTGCTTTGCCACCCAGTAGCACAGTACTCAACCCAGCAAACACCCATCCCTCTCTCTGCAGTTTTGGCCTCTGCCAGACTGTATGCGCTTATCCCAACAGATGGATTTCCTGTGAGATCTCAGCTATCACCTATTGGTGGTCGTGACAGACATGGAGGCATCCAGCAGAGCTTTGGCCAACACCCTGAGGGGTGAGGGACTCCCATAAGCGTAAACAAAGTTGACACAGAGCTGCTATGTGTGTAAATGGGAATGGGAATGATCCCACTGATGTACCCTCCCACATCTCTGTAGCTGGCTTGTATTGCACAGTATGTAGCAATACCAGTAACGGGAGCTGACCTGACAGCAAGGCTCAGTTTCTGTATAATGAAGAATTATTCTCTACATGAATGTCTTCAGCTGACTTTGTGGACAGCTGTTGGAAAAACAAACTGGAAAGTAGCATAATGGATTAAAATGAGAAACCTCTTGACAGAATAGGAGAGTCATTTCGGGACATCTGTGTGTTTCCTCATCACAGGCTGAAACAGGAGAGATGTTTTGTCGATGCAAAACGTCCTTGAAATAAAGAAATCTGAAGAAAATTAAAGAAATGAAAACTGGAAAGAAGGGAAAAAGCAGTTATTTCAAGGATGCCCTTTGCAACTCCAACTTCAAAAAGGTATAGTTGTGGGGAGTGGTTTCCTTTAAAGTTTTTTTTTTTTTTTTTTAAATACACTTTGCTCTTCAATGTTTTGATTCTAGAATGTTTGCATCGGGTTCTCGCTCAAGGAAAACTGCATCAGTCTGTGCTTACTGCACTGGGATTAAATCCAATATGTAGTCTGATTAATGAAATCACAGTAAGGAAAAGGAGACAGCTACCCCAGCTGGGCTATGGAGGTTGAAGAGCAAAGGAAGTGAGCCTGGAGAGGCAGAGACATTGAAGAACATCTACCCTGTGACTGTGAATGGCTTAGAGTGACATGTTCCTCAGTACCACGTCCTCATTCAAGTCAAAGAAGACAGAGGTAGAGCACTTGCACTGCAAAGCAGCTCTAATAGAGAAACCCACTGCTGATTTTATGAAATCCATTTTGACTGTCCATGGAAGACTTTCTATAATGAGATGTCTGTGCCTATCACTGCTCTGTTGGTTCTCATCCTTGACCTTGGAGCATCACAGGGTGGAGGTGGTGGGGACTGCAAGATGGAATTTTGTGGTGAACTTCAGCCTGCCACCTCAGAATATCAGAGAGGGCTCCCTGGATAGCAGGCAGTTTGCTTCAATACTTTGAATCTGAGCAGTTAAAATCTGTCTTAACTAGCTTTGGTTTGCTAAGTAGGTGGTCTGAGCAGGAACTGCAGCTCCTGGGGAGAAATACAGGTGGCTGACGGCTGAGCGTGGCCTGTGGCCCCATAAATGGCAGCGGGATGCTGCCTTGCTGGGAGCTCGGAAACCCTTTCTTCCCTCCAAGCTCACGTCTCTGTTGCTCCCTGTCCCCAGCATGCTGAGCAGCCTTAAATCCTCGCTCTGCTTGGTTACTAACTTTCACAAATTATTTTTATTTTTATTTTTTCTGGATTTTGCAGTGCTGAAATTTCACAAGGGCTGCAGTAATTTCAAATTTTGGCCCATTTTGTGTCAGGACAACGGTCCTAGTCAATTTATTACAAACATGTGTTATGAATTCAGTTAAAACAAACAGTCTCTTACTTTCTCAAGTCAAAATAATCACACTCCAGACTTACTTAAAGCAAACACCATTTAAAAGCGGTATTTTTTAATAGTAAATCTGTTCTAGTGCTGGGCCTGAGATCAAAAGGTGGGCAAAGCCCTAATGCAGGCTATATGAAACAACAAAACTTATCAGAAGAGGGGGAATCATCATGTTTGCAAGATTGTCTCAATCTTTACCCTCCCATTTCTTTTCTTAGTTTTTATATTTAAGACAAAACTAAATATATATATATGTGATATCTTATCTCTTTTTATATAGTATATCCTATATATATAAAATATATACAAATATTGCAAAATAATGCAAAGTCCAGAAGACGCATTGAGTCCCACAATCACCTTGGAGCTTTTCTGTACCCTACACAGTCTTAGTCCATGATGGCTGGAACTAGTGTCTTTCTGTGAGAATTCTTAATATTCACTTGTTGTCCACCCTTGATTTCCTTCAAAAGTAATCACCCCATAGCTTTGTGGTTTTCTAGAAGCAGAGACAGGTGTTTTGAAGTGGATGCCTTAGGGTGAATGATGCCACACATCTGGTTTATGAGTGCTACAGTTGGATGTGATGCCCGCAGCAAGTTTCCACCATCGGCGCAGCTGACACTTCTGTGATGAGACAGGCCACTACCATTCACTGTCACATACTTTAAGGCGTCCAAGGTCGAAGCCATCTTGCCTTTATCAGGTGCAGCAGAAAGATTTATTTCTCTTTCATCAAGTTTAACCAGTTTAGTCGACTTGTCAAAATGACAGGAAAAGTTTTCTGCAATGCTCCATCCTCACATTAGCACAAAGACAATGCTATTGGAAAGGTCTGACAGAGCTTTTAGACTGTGGATGCTGCTGGTCTGTGCTTCTGCTGGCCAAAGAAACCTCAGAGGTACCAAGTAACAGTGGTGTTCCCCTGCTGGGTAGAGAGGCCTTTTGTAGTGTCTGTGCTTAGGGAGTGTATAGCATGTAATGCAATCAAATCTTCTTTGGAGGCACAATTTAGCTATTTGTGAAGACTTCTAATGCCGGATGATGGACAGATTCACAGACTGGGGGAGCAATGCCCACCCAGTCTGGATGATTGACCAGTGAGAGTTCAGATCCAGCAACACAACTCCACTTCAGTAATCCAGCAGGAAAGCTGAAGATGAAAGTTAAACTGCTGCACTACCCTTGATTTTTGTGTTCTCGTACTTTTTACTACAGACTTCTTTCTCTGGCTTGAAAGTCTCCCCCATCTTGCTGCTCCAGGTATCAGTTCCTCCCATGGTCACCAGACACCAGTGTGACTGTAAGACACAGCAGAGAGCTGAAAACTCCAACCTCTGCTCATCTGTTCTCTGGAGTAGATCATGGTGGGGAGCACTCACTCATGGTGGAGGGTGAGAAGGAGAGGGATGGATAACACAGACCAGTTGGTGGTGATAATCCATTAGGTCACCCACAAAGTATCCAGCTGTCCTGGGCTCCTAATTTTTTCCATGCCTCAGTCAGCTCCTTTTGTACATAGTTCTTTCTTTCCTCATAATCTTGCCTGAAATATCAAAGGTTTTCCTACACACCGAGCTCTCACTGATTCTGATCAGGACTACATTTGCACAAGGAGCATGATGTGCACGGCTGCAACAGAGGAGTAATTAAACCTTTCTGCACTTCCACAGCTCTTTAACACACAGGGGCAGGTTCCCAGTAGGTGCTAATCAGCACTGTTCCACCAAAGCCTGTGGCAGGATGTCATTCCACCCCAGCTGTGAATCTAATACCAATTTTGCATTCCTATATACTGCTGTGTGAAGCATCAGCTGAAAATGATGCTACATAGTATTTTGAAAGGCATCTTCTACACAGGGTGGAAGGCAGCCCCCAGTAATCCTTAGCTTGACAGTTATTTAATACATTTCAGCTCTGGTTTCGTATCTATATTTAGATTTACAAAGAACGGATTCCTGACATTTTGTCCGCTTTTTCATCCATGCCTGTATTCCCACTTCATCTCGCATTTCCTCACTTACAGCAACCCCCGCTATGACAGGATAGAGCCACACACAAAAAGCCCTTTCATGGCTACTTCACACTGATATCTATTTTTGAGACAAAAACTTGAACTGAAGCAGCATGACTCTCCAATTCACTTTTCATCCTTGTCAGCAACTGGATTGACAGGGTTGGGGTAGAGACCGACACAATGTCACCTCCAGTTTAAAGGCTCCACCAGGACATAAATTCAGAGTGAAGGGAGTGAAAAATCCAGTTCAGTTGAAATCTAAACCATATTTAATGTACAACACACCAGATAAGGACAGCTACCATCTCCTTGCTTGTTGCTTGAGAAACAGCTTCTGTACTGAAGAACAACTGGGCTGTGTGCTCCTTAGAGCTATAAAGATTCTCCTTGCAATTGTTGCCTTGATGCCAGATTATCTTTGCTGTTATTTTTTTTTCCTAGCAGATCTTTAACCCAGAGCAGTCTATCTGTAAGTGATCACCCTCATATTCATTTCCCTTAAGTGCTTAGAAATTGAGAACTTTCTTTTCCTGCAGCTGACTCATCAAAAGTGGGGCAAGACATAAGCTCATGAGCATTTTCCGTTTGTTTCATGGTTTCTTCTGGCTTTTAGCATAAGGAGAGATTCCATGAAGTGCAAATATGACGGATTCACATTGGAAGCAAGAAAATACACATAGTTATTAGGTATCTTGATACAGTGTCAAGAAAGTTGAGAACAGGAAATTTTTCAAATGAGGATTAGATTAGGTAATTTATTCTGAAGAAAACATGAAGACAACAGATGGTAAATGTCAATGCCAGAAATATTTTTGAAAGGATTAAAGCTCTATTCTTCAAGATTTTATCTAATGTTTCTTCAAGATTAGTAGGAAAACTAGGATTTAGATGGTACTACAGCTATTTTATGAAAGATTAATGGTACTTTTCTCAGATTTAATCAGTGTTGGTCTTTGTCAGAAGGCATCTTGGACTAGCCAGGCTTCCAGGCATATTGTAAAAATCTTACATTATCAATAACCCCACCTCCTCTGAACCTTTTCCAGTAGTGGTTTATGTTAGCCCAAATTGTCTTCCCAGAGTAAGGAGACTGCTCGGAATCCATCCACTTCTGATTAGCTTTCATCAGCTCCAGTCCTGGAAATCCTCTCTTAGCCCTCGTGTCACCCATCTGTTACTGTCCCTGAGTCCAAAGGACACTGCTTGCTTTATGGCTGACTGTACATGTTATGCCATTTCAAGTACAATTGCTGCCAACAGGAACAAAAGAGGTGCTGAGAAATAGGTAGTGATCCTTAAACATTTGCTCAGTTGAATGCTTAATTATTAGAATTATTTTAGTTTTTGACTAATTGAAGAAACAGTGACTCAAACTATTGAACAGAACTACTTTCTGTCCTACTGATGTCCATGTAAAAGTAGCCACGCCACAGAGGAGGGTGGTTCTGCCATAGATCCTTTTCTTTCTTCTCTGTGAGCTTTCTCCATTAACACCCCTATTCTGGTGCACTCAGGTCACTGTATCTATAGAGCAGATAACAATCTTCCTTATTTCAATAGGAGACTGTGACAATAAATGCATAAGTAATGAGAAATACACCCCAGAGCCACACATGAATAACCTCATCACACTAATTAGTTTGAAAGACTTTCCCATGAGCCGAGGGTGAAAAAGCGAATCCTTGCACAATTATACCTCAGAGATGCATCCACCAGCGTCAGTTGCTCTGTACAGTACAGTAATGTCAAACTCACTCCAAATTCCACATCTAGCTGCTCCCAGGAGGCCAGGATCTTAATTTCAGACGGCATATTTTTTGACAGCCCAGACTGGCACACCCACTGACCTCATGGGGAGGTCTGCACATACATCATGGGCAGAACATGGATTTAAGTAGTAAATTGTTGTTTATCTGCTTAATGCCTTCTCAACATTAGCGGTGCTGAGTAAGAAGATGTGTTCCCCTTCCAAATCTGCATGCTTTCTCCCTCATCTTCCTTCATTCTCTGTTCTCACCTATCCTCCTCCCCTTTCATCTTTTCCTCCTCCTGTATTTCCTTACCTGTAATATCTCCCAGCTTCCATCACAAAATAAAGAAATAATTTATGTCTCCATCCTTGAGATAAGAGCTGGTTTTAGATCAAACTTACAGAATAACAGAATTGCAGGGGTTGGAAGGGACCTCAAGAGATCATTGAGTCCAACCCCCTGCTAAGGCAGGTACCCTACAGTACCTCACTCAGTACTCACTCGGGAAAAACTCACTCAAATGGCTTTCCACTAGGTAGAGTTTCCACACACACAGAGCTAATCCTATGCTAATCCTTTGGTTTCACCAGATAGGTACTATGTAATTTTAGTTTAAATTCCATAATTTTAGATGAAGGTCAAATATTAAATTTGATGGCTAAATCAGATAAATGGATCCCAAATTAGTCTTTCAAACTGCATGTAGGCACAGGAAAACAATCTTGCTGAAGCTACATTGACATGACCTAGAATCATAGAGTCCTAGAATGGCTCTGGATTGGAAGGGACCTTAAAGCCCATCCAGACCCAACCCTCTACTGTGTGCTGGTTGCCACCTACCAGCTCAGGCTGCTCAGGGCCCCATACAGCTTGGCCTTGAGTGCCTCTGGGGATGGGACACCCACAGTTGCTCTGGGCAGCCTGTGCCTGCACCTCACCCCCCTCACAAAGCTGTCTTGCAGTTAAGGCTGTGGAAAGTAAGGAGACATTTAGTTTATGAGAATAGATGGTACAGTGTCAGTGTTTTCAGGCAATTCTTTACAGTGAAATGTTGGTGAAACTGCCTGGTTTTTAAGTAGCTCCATATTATTTTTCTTGTTCAAAGTTATTAAGCAACATTAGTTCTTTTTTTCACCCTTTATTTCTTAGGGTGGAAAGCCTAGATTAAATGCAGGATGTTAACGCTAGAGGAGTGCAGGAGATGAAATGGAAGATGACCAGTAGGTATATTTTTTAGCACAAAATGCCCAAAGATCTCTTGAGTATTTTAATAAAATAGATAGAAACCATAGCAGGAACATCAAAGTAATTTGCAGTAATATTTTACCAGAAGATGAACTGAGAGGGAAAATAACACAGACTTTGACATCAAGCCATGCAGTCCCATAGATCAGGTGAATTAAGGGTCATTCTTATAAAGCCCCAGGTATGACCTGCAACCATGGGAAAGCAAGAGCTTGGGGGGCAGGTTTAGCAGGCACCTTCATCTGTAACCTTCCTAGAGTTGCTCTAGGGCAGGAAGAGGCAGACCAGAGCTCTGCTGAGCCAGATGCCATACTGGCCCTTCTCCACTTGCTGGGAGCCACACAGCAAGAGCTCAGTCAAGTGCCTTGATGTGTGGCTTGATGTTCAGATAAACCTCAGTTTGATTCCTTCTGTCTTTTTTAATGCTGGATCCTGGCAGAAGATGAGGAAAGCTGGTAGTGTCTCCTGTCTCTCATATGGACCTGAAAACACTTCTCTCCTCCAGGTAGGCCAACAACAGCCATCCCAGGATGAGCACCTTCCTCCACAGAGGTTAGCAGAAAAATCTCAGCTTGCCAGATGGGTAGCTAAGTTACCCAATGCCTTGTCAGCCCTGGCAGCTGCAATAGTTGTCTGTGGCAGGCACATGTTTTGGTGTGGGCAAAGGCTCACTTGTACCCGTTGTTCCCAGAAAAGATTCCTGCATGTTGCCCCTAAATCCCCTCATTTGGGAACCCTGCTAGGTCAGGCTAATTCACCTCCATGCAGTGTAAGCAGCATCCTTTTCTAAAGAAGCTGCTTAAAAAAATCACACATGGCTCTAAATTAATGTGAGAAAACACCTTGTAGTGTGAATTACAAATGTAGCACAAGGGGTGACAGTAATGGTGAGGTCTGGAAGAGTCTTTGTGTAATTTAGCAAGTTTCTGGAGATCTGGGAAATGCCAAAGACAGTAAAAGTAGAAATGAAGTTAAGGCATCTCATTCTCCTGACTACTGCTCTGACACAAAAGTACCCACACTCCTGCACTCCTGCAAGCTCAGAAAGCTGCTGCAAGGGTCCTGAATGGAGGAGATGGGCCTAATTTACTCAAGAAAACAAGAAATATCTTCAAAAAACAACCTAACAAACAAACACTTATTGATTCTTAGGCTAAATGTGTTTGTTTTCATAGCAGCAAGTTAATAATGTAGGAAGAAGAACTTTAATCACAGCCAGAACAAGTGGCTTTAATTGAGGACTAATTAATTCTAAAGTAGTGCAAGCTACATTTTCTCAGGTTGCTCATTACACGGAGTTTGTATGTAATTACTCACACACACACAAAGCATCCTGGGACACATTAAGCATTTCATTTTAGTGTATTTAAAAAATAGCTTCTTGCTGTTAAATTGCTCACAGATCTTTCAGAATCCTCCAGTATTTATATAGCTTTTGCCAATGTTTATATTAACGGCAGAGGTGCTAACAGACCAATAAGATAATTTTCCCTCAGGTCTACATAGGAACGTTCTGTGCTTTCCCAAAGGAATCTAGAAGATAATCCACAATATTTAACAAAAATGGATTCATTGTCAAATACATGGCCATTGTGCCAATCCTGTGGTTTCTCAGGTTATGACTTATGAGGTCTGTGTGTCTCTTTCTCATACATACTGACCAACTGCTTTGGACACTGTTGTAGCTACTTTCTAGGACTGAACCAGCTCAATTAATCTCCTAAAGCAAAACACCTTAACTGCTGTTTGTCCTCCCTTTGACCTGCACCTAGCCTGAGTGAAGGTTGTAGACACCTCAGCACTAGAATATGATTTCTTTCTTCCATAAGCAAATGCAAAATTGCTCAGTGACATCCTGCATGCCTGACAGGCAGCATATCAGTCATTTTTCTTTCACAAAACACTGGGAAAACCCACTGGCTTGCCCTGCCTACCATTTATATTATCTCACAAAAAGTATAAAAATTGAGAAATTGTTAGGATGAATGGCTCAAGGGACAACCAGTGCACCTTGTCTCCATAAGACGCTAGTGTAATATGCAGTAGTTCTCATTTTAAGGAGTCTACTCATTAAGACCAAACAGCCTGACCTACCATGTTGGCCAGGGTGTAACTGGGCAGGATCCCTTTGGGTTCTCGCCAGGAGAGAGCACCAGAAGAGCACAAACAGATATGTAATGAGTACCAAAGCAAATCTGCCTCCGAAGCTGGCGTGTGCTAAGAAGCAATTACGCATGTTGGATAAAATCAAACAAGCAAAAAACATGTGTCTGTTGGATTCAGAAACATAAGGGCACCCAGAAAATTATAAGGTTTTCCAAATGTTTGTTAGGGACATGTAGCAATGATGGTGCAATTACACAGATTCTAGAGCCAGTGGGATATTTTATGAACGTCTACCACGTGCTAATCAGAGCAGATAGATTAAGAATATTATATGTTACTGAGTTAAAAATTACTGTTCAGCAGCAATGTTTTTTTTCTTAAGAGGGAAGAAATTTGCATTTCTGAATATTTTTCTAAGGATTCATTTTCTTTAAGAAAAACCTAAATAACAAATTCATGTTTACGTATTTGATTTCCTAAGTAAAAAATCATTCTTATTATTACAAGAAGAGATTTTTTTTTGAAAGCAATCTATTAGCATGATTTGTCCTCCAAAACTGTGTATGTTCATTAACTATTTGATTTCTGGGATAGTATCCAGAGTTCAGGAAAAAACGTGAACTCAAATCTGGAATCCGGACAGGATTTTGTAGGTGCTTTAGCTGCCCTCATCTAGATTTATAAAGGCTACTTGCTCAACTTGCTTCAATGCTTTTGTGACTACTTGCAAAGATGCAGCATTCAATATGCTAAATCAGTGTCCTGAAGGACATGTTTGTTTAAGTGAATTTATTGAGAGACGATGATCTTTACCTGGCTACTGCAGCCAGCCATTTGCAAGCTTAATCTGGCTCTCAGCATAACACATAGTATATGTTTACTTCATATCTTCATCCCAGTTTTCGGAAGTCAAATATCCACATAAATATGTCTGGTCAAAAGGAAAGTCATAAAAAGTGATGTTTGATGTCAGAATATTTTTTCAGTAACTTTTTTCACACACCCTCCTGTCTATTTTTTCCATTTGCATCTTTCTTTGTTTCATAATCCCAGGTTGGTTTACAGGTTTTGTCCTGATAACATGCCTTGTTGTCCTCCTAGCAACTATAATTACTTCTATCTACCAAAATCATCTTCTCTTTCCCTCCTGTGAGCAACATGCTTGGTATTTTTGAGTAACAGGCTCATTTCCTGACCGGAAATGTGTCTCATATTAAAAACCTCTACTTTTGTTGTCTTGTTTGTATCCCTCCAGGTGTATTTCTAGTTTGTTATCTCTCATGTTTTCCTTGTTCCTCTCAAAATTCATCCCATAGAATTGCAACATAAAACACAGGGTTGCTTTGTTTACCTACCAGAGCACTGTTTTCAGCAAGTCCCTGCTAGCAATATTCTTATTCCTAGCAGAATCCTTTCCCTCCTGCTTCTGGCATCTTCTTGCCAGTTGAGGAATCTCTTTGCCAACTGCTGTTGGTCTTCATTGAAAATGAAAGACAACACCAACATTCAGTGGATGCATTTTACTTCTGGGAAAAAAACTAAGTAATGCGAACTTTCTAAGCAGGTTAAGCAGTCTCAGGAGCTAAGACAAAAGCATGCTAAGTGTCCAATCTAACTTGCACATGGCCTTAAACAACCCATGTCTTCCAGCCCTTTGTTCATAGAAATTTCCCATGTAGCAATTTTGGGGCAGGGAAAAGCAGTCTAATATTTTGTATACATAGAAGCTGTGAAGCTCTCTGTTCAGACAGACACATTTGAGGAACAAGTGACCCTTGTAACAGGATATGTGAGATCCGAAAAGGCAGTGCATCTACTTAGACAGATGACATTGCAGTCTTGCATATATTATCATAAAGATTGGTACAGGAATGGATTTTACTGAGAATGCAAGTTATCCTGCAGAACAAAGGTGTGTCGAAGGTAATGGCACTTGAGCTATGGCTGCAGCATTCTAATGACGGGACATCAAAGTGAGTGCTGGAGTCACAAGCACTGTTGTCTATGAACACAGGAACAGCCTGGACTAGGTCTAATGTTCAGCTGCTGCATCTTCTATGTTGGGCATGCTAAATTCACTGCTGAAACAAGTCGGCAGACAGACAGCAGAGCAGATTTAACTACTTACCTTAGGGATAAATTTCTCTCCTCTGAAGCTTTAAGTGCTTTAATTTTACACACTAGATAATGCTGAATAAACAGTGTTTCATATTGTTAAAATCAGTCCTAAATCCTTACAAATATTTGCAAATAGTTTTGATAAAAACATTTATATCACAACAATTGTTTGTAGCTGTATTCTAAGCCATTTTAGTACTCTTATCTTGGCACAAGGAGAAAAAGAAAATCTTCCAAAAAGATTAAATGACTGTTGTGATCATAACCAGGAGGCCAGATAAGGACAATCCTGCCTCCATTTATTGTACATTGAGCAAAGGGAGAAGAAAACTTTTTTTTTACCACTTTGGGTTTCTTCCAAGATATGAGCATCCTCAGAAATGACTAGTACGTGCCCTCCAGTACACTGAGCTCAAGCTGGAGAAGTGGATAGTTTTGATGTAGTTGCCTTCATATGAATTAGTAGATGTAAGTAACATGGTTCAGTGTGGATGCTTACTGCTGCTGTTTGTTGGATACCTTCAGACTCTAAAACGTGCTTATACCAAGGTTCTCAAATGTAATTTGGCATGAAGCAGCCGAAGCTGGAAGAGGGCAGAACACCTGTTTTTTTCAAAATTGAGTGCTTTCAAGGCATATACGTTCCAAGTACTGGAAATCAGGAGTCATATGTGGACATCTTGACTTCTTTTCCACAGAAGATAGATAAGTTGACAATTTCATGCCTTTTTTTTTTGGTCTCAACCATGAAAATTAGAGTAGCCCATATCCTGATTATTTCAACTATCCACACTGCAAATGGATTGAAAAGTAAACTTTCTCTACACATGTATGAAGAGCCTTATCAAAGTAACAAAAAGATATAATGTTCTGATATTAGGTCTCCATGCTGCACTGACGTCATTTGTTTCGGACTATCTCATCTGTGGTCTCATTTCTTTGTTTAAAGGCTTTTCAAGTTCTTTGGAAACATGAATGGTAGTTCCATGGTGACAGAATGGAAAAGAAATATAGAGCAAAAGGCTCTTTCCAGATTGTACCCATTTTGTTCATTTATCTATCTAGAGCTCAGAACAAAGAGAACAAAGGGAAAACAAAAACATACTTGTTCCACTAATAAAGCACGTCACTGATTTTCTTAATGGTGGCCAGAGATCATGCTAATCAGGAGGTCTTGCTATTCTTATTGTCTTCTTACACATACGAAAAGAACATTTTCCTCAGCAAGATCACTTCCTAAAAGCTCATCCTATTTCTGTGCTCTGACACAACAATTCACAAATGAATTCATTATTTGCTCCAGGGTGGGAAAAAAAAAATTTATTCTAATTAATATGCAGCTTCCTCTGTTGCTGTGGCAATCTCAGATGCCTCATCACCCTCAGCAACATATGCAGACTTTGATTCATGTGAGTCCATGTGAGTCCTGTGGCCCAGACTAATCGGAATCAGGGCTGAACTAGCCAGCAGATAGGCTCTATGACATTATGTTTCTGGGAATTCCAGAAAACACCCACACATATTCATTCAGTAGCAACGCATTTTATACTCTGCCTATTCAACACAGATGTGATTACACTTACAAAGATGCTTAACTATTTCCCAGCTGCATTTTTCATGAGAAATTGCTGGTTTTGTGGACTCCTAAGTTCATCTATACTGTTTCGTTTTAAAGAAAAAAAGAAAGCACATGCATTATTATTCCTTTGTTGCTCCTTGGACTTCCTTGTACAGGAAACAGATGTAAATTGAGAAGTTTCATCTATCAGAGAAATATGACATTATGTTTCTCTTCTCCTCCCTTTTTGAAGACTTACGCTTCCAGATTCCCTGCTAGAAAGCCCAAATGCTGCAGGAAAAAGGGAGTAGAAGAGACAAAAAAAAAAAAAAAGGAGGAAGGAAGAGAAAGGTAGAAAGAAAGAAGGAAAGAAAGAGAGGGAAAGAATGAAAAGAAGGAAGGGAAGAAGGAAGGAAGCAAGGAAGAAAGGAAGGAAGGGAGAGAGGAAAGGAGGGAGGGAGGGATGGAGGTATTCTCTTCTCCTTGACCTCAGTCTTCCTCTTCATGTCACTGATTTACTGCTTAGACTCTCCAAGCAAAAATAGAGAGGGAAACAGCCACAAAATTCTTCCTCAAGAGCTTTGCTTTCATAGTGCACCTTTTCTTCACATGAAGTTGCCATTTTCAATGAAACTACTTTCTGGATGGGAGGGTAAGGGTTTTTGCAGACGAGTGGTACAGCAGAAAGGCAAGGAGCCATTGAGGGATAGAATCATAGAATCGTAGAATCAAGTCAAGTTCTTTTTCCATCCACACATATGGTGATAGGATCAGTAGATCCACCTGCACTCCTTTGGCTACAGTCCTGCAAACAGTTCTGCTGGTGCTTGGATTTGCCCAGGCAATACAGCCTGTTGAGAGTGGTTGGGGATCTCAGCAGTGCCAGATGAAGCTGATGGGGGCTCACAAACTTGAATATTCAGCATTAAAGAACAAACTCTTGGAAATCTCAGAAATAACTAAGAAATCGGTCAGGTTTGGTATAGCAAGAGAGCGGCGTAGTGCACTACATCAGTTTTCAACTCATATTTTCTACTTGCACATTGGTATTGCCTAAGTATCCCAGTTTGGACTGAGTCTCACAGTGTCTTAACTGAGTACCAGATGCACTTGGGTGTGAATCTTGCACACACTGGCCTCCCTGTTCCTCTACTGTCATTACATTTTAATGAAGCTTCCTCCTGCCCATACACTCTGGTTACTAAAAAAACAAGCTGTGAAGAGACATAGTGCATCATCACATCGCACAGCTGGACCCCAGAGGTGAAGTGCTCCTGGACCTCGTGGTTAGATGTAGACACACTGTCTAACATTGTATGAAGATAGAGCACCAGGAAGGTTACAGTCCAAACAGCTTCTGGTCAAAAAGACAAGCCAGATAACTACATGTAACCACAAAAGCCACTTTTTGAAAGCAGAGTTTGATAAAAGATCTGTGAATGTTTTCTGTTTCCTAATCCTAAATTATTCATTTCCTTTAACATCACCCACAGCATCTGTGTGCCAGTCAAATGCCTTCATAGTCTCTACAGTGTTCAATTTCCCTCCTGTCACATCATCCACAGGGTAGCTGCAGCCATTTTCTAGAAGCATATTTTTAAATACTATATAACAATATAATTGTGGGCAAGTTGGCCTTAAAAGTAGGCCAGAAAATCTGAAATATCCTTTATCTGGAATCTTACCACAAACTGAATTTTCAGCACTCGGAAGATATAACCTGCAAAGTAGAGTCACATATGTGCTAGAAAATGTCTTCATCTAAGCATGGGCTGAGCAGAAGAAGTTAAAGGGTGATGGATTCCTTATTTCCTTTGCACTAGGCATTGGGACGTGTTATTTCCACTTGTGGTACAGCTACTGAACAACTCTCTAGGAACATTCAGGTTGTATTCATCTCACTTTCTCCATGTTCTTCTCTAAGTGTCCTCTGTTCTCTTAAAATGGAGAGGTAAGGCCAGACTTTTTCTGTAGTAATTCCTGCCATAAATGTGAACTGCACCACATTGCCTCACTGCTGGGGAGGCGCCAAGTAAATTCCCAAGCAGTTACTGGAAATCGTGACAGCTTACCTGATGCACAATAATTTGTAAAGTCGTTGTGACTTGACCCCATCTCTGGGCCTTCAGAGGAGCTCTTTGATTAGCATACGGAACCACTATAGGAGTTGCCCTGAAGATAATTATTTATCCACCCTTATGCAAGAATAGAGTTGCTGATACTAAGATATACATTTTGCAATCTACAGATGTGGAGAAACAACTTCAACAGTAATTGCCTGAAAATCGGCCAGTGAGATTAGGCAACAGCTAGCTTGAGAAAAAGTCTTGTTATCAACTCCTGCATGCTTCAGTTCACACACTTTTCAATGATTTTCATTCCTGCCTTGTAAATCAATGTCAAAAATCATGTCACAATAGTTCTGCTTTCAAAATGGTGAAGTTTGACAAAGACATTCTTAAAATGATAGGCGAAGCTTCTGCAAAGAGCTGTTGCTTGATTAAGTTTTCACAGGACGGGTAGAAAAACTGGTACAAAGTGTTTAGATGTGATTTGCTTTGTCATTGAAAAATAAATCCAATGCTTGCAGTGGTTATCTTGTAGAAATTTCTTTAGAAATGTGACATATTTTTTTAGGATAAAGGCTTTTTAAAAGGGCAGATTTAGATTAGATATAAGGAACAAATTCTTCGCTTTCAGGATGGTGATGCACTGGAACATGATGTCCAGAGAAGTTTTAGATGTCCCATCCTTGGAATTGTTCAAGCCTAGATTGGATGGGGCTTTTGGCAACTTGATCTAGTGAAAGGTGTCTCTGCCCATTGCACTGGGTTTAGAACTAGATGATTATTAAGGTCCCTTGCAAGCCAAACCACTCCAATGATTCTATGACATCCAGAGGTCTCTTCTAAACTCTACAATTTTACAGTACTGTGACTCTGTCTACTGATGGGACAACCTTCCAAACTATAATATTGCTTTCTTAATTTAAAAAAAAAAAAAAAAAGCATTAGAGGTAATATACACATGTATATGTACCTTTGTATCTTACTACCATGAAACAGTTCACTTACAGATCCTAATACATTTTACTTTCCCTGAACCATGACTCCACAGTCTGGGTGTTAGCCTGTACTACTAATGGGATCCAGATTATTCTCTCTGCTTCATGAAATGTGCTGTCAGTCTAATGGTCATATCCTCATAAGAGAATGAATCCGTATTTTAATTTGTTTCAGGACTTTCATCTACCAGGCCCCATGTCTGGCAAACCATTTTAGAGGCAGAATGCAAGAGCTCCTAGTTAACAATCTTCCTGTTTTCTCTCCAACGTTTTTTGAGATGATGTTACTTTTGGTGGGAGAATTGTTTCTTGGCTTTGATCTTTTTGTTTGGTTTTGATTTTGTTTGTTTGTTTATTTGATTTCTTGTGGCAAGTCACAGTAAATGAATGAAATGTATGAGCATAACAAATATTCTACTAGTGTAATTACTTTGTTTGTCTCAAGCAGTAACACATGGCTTTGACACTGTATCAGCTCCTCACTTGCCATAGTCTACATGCAATAGTCTAAATGCTATTTTACTCTTGTGGCAACTAAGAGTCCTTTAATACCTTCCCTACACATCAGAAAAGGAGGATAGTTAATCAGGCAGAAAAAGTAAGGAAAAAGGCTTCTCTAGTGAATACGTTAAATATTGATTTCCAGAATATGCTTTTATTTTTCATTATTTGAACAATTTTTATGTCACACTGTAACAATGAGCTTTAAATCTTCTTTACTAATTCATAGTGATATCCATAACTTCTCTAACACTTCAAAATTACCTTGGGTATTTATAGCGCTCCAAACATCTTTGGACTAGGTTGTAATTCAAGACACAGCCATGAGACACATGAGATGCGTTACTACAAATGTTTGTTGACACAGTGACATGTCTCTGAGTCAGACTTCCTTCGTTTCTTATTCATCTAGTGGGTGGGACAATAATTATTGCTAGCCTGTTCTGTGTCAGCCCTCATAGTAGGGTGTAGCAACAGACGTCTCTTTCTGTTCCTTAGCTCCGCCCAAAAGAGATTAAACAAGCATGGTATTTCTGTTTATTCTTCTATATCTAATCTAATATTCTGGTAACTGGTGGGAAATGGACAGCTTAACTCACCATGACCCAACTCCAGTACTTCTTCAAGTCTTGGTGAGTCTTGGTGTCTGTTTATGGCTCATAGGCACCCAGAAACGTCTCTCCCTTATCTGATGATGGACTGGCACTGATTTGGAGTGGTAGACACATGTATAAAATACACATCACTTCAAATAATTTGGCAACTCCGTTACTCTATTTGTACATTTTCTATTAAATGTAACATTTTCTCAGAAGGGAGACAGCACTGTTTCTCACTTAAATACTACTGAGACCAATAACTTGCTGTTGGTTTCCTATTTGGCACTATAACTGTCATTTAATGGCAAGGGTGGGAGCACATCATCATGCTAAATGTAATGAGTATTCAAAACTCACTACTGATATGGAGGAGAGGATTCTTGGTGTTCTTGATTGACAAACTGAGTGCTGGAAGGACTTCACTGAGCTGGTTGCCAGACTTTCTTCATAGTGATTAAGCACTGTTTAGCTCTCTCTTAAAAAGATATGGGGATGGGTAGCTTCCCAGTGATGGAAAGAGTCAGAAACTGAAAGCAAGGCTGCCAGAAAAATTAAACTGCTGCAAACCCAGGAGGTGTGAAAACTGTTGAATCCCCTTAGGAACATCCACAAGGACACCACTATGTCCCAGCATTGGCATGTTCATTTTATCTAATGCCTGTGTGTTATTTACACACCAAAAAGGTCAGAGAGAGAAAACTGAGGTAGAAATAAGAAAGAACAGTGATGCCAAAGAAGTACCCTTGGATATGTAATCTCACTGCACACAGATTGCACTTACTTCAACGCTTTCAAAAGCAGAAAACTGTGTATGTACTGGCATTCATAAGGTAAATTTGAAGATCCACAAAGAAATCAAGGCTATCAATTTGGAGTATTATCCCCAGTTACTGAGTCTCCTAGAAGCATTTTGACATCTGTAGGTATTAAAAATCTTGGAGATAGGACAGAAAATATCAGCCATGAGCAAAAATACAATACATATTTCAGTGTG
Source organism: Numida meleagris (assembly GCF_002078875.1). Taxonomy (NCBI): domain Eukaryota; kingdom Metazoa; phylum Chordata; class Aves; order Galliformes; family Numididae; genus Numida; species Numida meleagris. The sequence goes on from NC_034410.1 coordinate 135,866,678, forward strand.
TTCAGCAGGTAAATAAAACATTGCCATAAGGCTTGCAAGATATTTGGAGGAAGGTCAGAAAAGTTCAGGGGAAGATTTTGTTTCATGATGAAGTGCTCCCTGAAGATCTGCTATGTTTTTTTCTTTGTTCTGAAACTGGTCCCAGGTGCAGTTTTATTTCATGTATTTTTCTTGCTTTCTTTATTATTTTCTTCATTTGGATATTCTGATCTAAACCAATAGAGCTCTTCCAGAGTATGTAGTAAATAAGAAATCTCACACTCACCAGGCAACTTTTAAATAGATAACAGGGAGAGTAGACTGCTCCCTTTTCTACCTGTAATGATGTTTACTGATATTGCTAAGCAGTTCCATCAGAAGTCACCTGCCTCCTTTTCTTATCAGAAATATTTACCACAAAGAAAAAGCTGTCACAGTAACATGATCTAAAATCTCAACACTCAGCCATTCATTCTGATTTTCCTTATGAAAATGTAACCAAAGTGAGAACTTTATCCTGTATCTACTTTAATACACATGCATAATGTTAACATATATGTGTTAGTCAGTTTCATAGAGGGTCTGACCCTGTGCATGAAGATAGAAACAAAGGCCCAGTTCTTCCGACAAGCATGGAAGAGTACACTGAATACATCCTATGTGGTTATGTTGATCCCAGTGGTAATTACACTTCTAGGTAGGATCTAGAAATGGGAACTATCTTGCTGAGTTTTGGATGTCTATTTGTGAACTAACTGTCAAGTCTCTTTCTAGACAATATAGGTCTACACAAAATCATCAATAACATTCAAAGGTCAATGGTAATTTTAGGACCAATTCTATCGACCCAGCTCAGATTATGCTGACTGTATTGATTAACTCCACTGGTTGCAAAGGGAACAGCTATCTTCACTAAAGACATCCACAATTCAGATTAATTCCCCCTCATTTTCTCTTTGTGCAACGTTTTCTCTGCAGGAACTGGCCAGTGTCTGGAACACTCATCCCTTTTCCTAAGCTAGAAAACATGGTTAACATTTATGACAAAGAAAAGCATTTATATAAATTATTGCTCAAGATATAATCTTGGAAATATTTGCATATGAGTGCTACATACTGTATGGGCAAAACTACAAAGCTACGGAGGGGTAGAGCTCAGCTAGTGGCAGAGCACTGTTTCTGTTTGGCTGAACAGACTAGAAATATCAAAGTTTGAAGTCAATGAAGTGGAGTTTTGCTGAGATATTTTAAAACCAGATAAGCTACATACCAGCAGGAAAGAACTGCTGAGTATCAACTGGAGAGAGCTCAGCTGAACCCAAGTGTCAAACACGCTTCTAATACTTTTTGCAGTGCACCTTCATGTTTGTGCACACTGAGATTGAATAGTATCCAAATGCCACTCAATCTGAAAATGTGAAAATATAAATGTCAGTCACCTCATTGAGAAAATCTTGTATCAGCAAAAATTAATTTCTTTTCCTTCTCTAGGAGAGGGAGGAAGTAGAAAGAGAATTAAAGAGATATCTGACATTTAGGATGAGAGTTTATCTCTTCTAAACTTGATAACCTCTCCTCTCTTTATTCTGCTTGGGTGAATTTCCCCAGCCTCATCCACGAATCAGTTGCAGAAGGAACCACAAACAGTGGAAGACTTCTGGTGACAGAGGCACAAAGCAAAAGAGAGTTGCAAGTGGGGGCTGTGCACAACCACCACCCTGCCCTCCATCCAGGGAACACCCCACCATCCCACAGGGACTCTGGAGGAAGCAGAGTCATGGCCTGCTCACCCACTGCCTGCCAGGCCACAGGCACAGTAGGAAGTGATTATTACTACACAGAACTCACCAGATAACCTCAGAGGGGGATAGCTGTGCTGATTGCACTCCTACGTCCAAGCTTTTTGCGTATCTCCCAAATCTCTTCTGCTGCTCTATTTTCTATAAAACAAAAGGAAAAAAATTGTAAGGTGGCAGAAATGCTTATGGTAGTTGTATAATAATAGGTAGATTTAAAATACGTCTATGTGATATACAGTTTAGATAAGCAAAAGTTTCAGTCCTGCTTCATGGATATTAGAAATGGCTTAAGACCATTTTTGTTCAGAATATATTGAATGTGGAAGTTAAGTACTTTCCTGTAATGAGACGATAAGATGTACAAACAGTTATGCATGTTAAAATGTTGTCACATCTTCTTTTAATTAAGTATTACTAAGCTGCCCCGATACGGTCATTTTTGTGCCCTGTGAGTCAGCTGCACCATAAAGATCTTTTAGATTTCTACTTGATTAGAAATGTCCAGGGGTTAATGGATTTGAATAAGACAGGAAACATCCTGAGCTTGCTGACAAATCTCACACCTGTTTGGTGTCCAGAAAACAACTTTTTGTTGAATCTGCCTCCGAATTCCTGGCACTTCTCAGGATAATTCCAGTCTAAATGGAAGTAGACAGAAGTAGACAGAACCCTGGATCTCAAAAGAAAGCGCTCTGTCTCTCTTTTGCAAGTTTTCCAGGATGAATTCACAGAAGCAGTTATGCAAACTTTGTTCATTCATTGCTGAATAACTTGTAGACTGGCAATCAGTAGATCCTTTAACTTTCCAAGTGAGCAACAATTTTGTAGGTGACCAAAGGGAGAGCTTTCCTTAAAATAGGTAAAGAGAAAGACAGTTCCATGGGAACTGTTATTGTTCTGATGGAAACAACACTGCAATACTAAGTTACAGGAGGAAATAGAAATTTAAAACTATTATAATAGAAGAAACATCTGTGCAACCTAACTCTGTTATTCAGTATAAAAATCCTGTTCAATAACTCCCCTAACATATTACCTCTTATCTGCTTGAGGGTGGTCCAACAGCACTTTGAATCATATTACAAACGAAGATGGATTGGTTGAAAACATCCTGCAGGACCCCTCCTCATCTCCTGGCCATTACCTACTATCATTTGGGAATTGACTAGAAAACACATGATTCTGCCCTTTTGTTAAAAGGAAACTGAAGTGATTAGCTGAGCTCAGTAAGTAATGGATTTTTCAGATAGGAAAGAAATTTGGTTTGGGTCAAACCAAAACTATTTTTTTCCAAGTTTTATAGTGAATTGAACTAAGTGAAAAGATGTATTTTGACTTAAGTGTAAATGTTTCCTATAAAATGCAATTAAATATTTTTTCTCACTGTCAAACCATTAAATCCTTACATACGTATATACTTCTTTTGATTGAATTCATTTCTAACCCAAGTGAGCTTTGTAGAATGAAAGCCAAATAATTTTGTTGTCAGGAAGTGTTAAGTCAAAAACATTCAACACTCCCTACAACAACAACAAAAGCAGAGTTTGATATTATTTAATTTTTTCCTTTTGCATCTGCCATTTCTTTTCAAGTCAGACTCATATGACAACCTGAGTATGAATTTTCAGGAAAAGAGTAGCTTCTTAAGACATCCTGCTGCAAGCAATTCACTACTAGTAAACTATTGTTCAACTGTAGCAATTGGAAGCAGTTCCATGCATGAGGAAGAGACTTGATCCTGTGCTGAGGTCAGAGCTCCCCAGTGTGACTCAATATTCCTTACGAAAGTATCCTTACAGAAGAATCAAGTCCTAAAAAAGATATTTCTGTGACATCTGTGCCTGTACAGCTTTTTGACATTCCTATTGCTGCGTGCATCCTTGTTCAGTGAAGGATGCTAAGAACTCCCTTAGTGGGAGCTGGCTGCTCAGTGGTACCCCAAAGATGGCTCCTGCTGAGAAAGAGCTGGAGACAAAGCAGGGTATCCTCCACAATGGAATTAAAGATTTAACACTGACAAAAGTGAACGAAGGAACAGGAAGAGTCAACATAGTTTTCACTCGCAAAGATGGGGAAAAGCAACCCTATCAAATGATTGGAGAACTGCTGTGAAATCCACCTACTTACTTGAAACAGGAATATTCTCATTTAACTTAAAAGAACATATCTGACAGCACCAACAGGGGCAACTTTCTGCATGTGTTCCAGCAGTGACATTTATTTCCTGATGTTTTCCAATCTTTGATCAACACAGTGTCTCAAAAAAGATAACACCAAAGCACCAGATAACAGAAACATTGTCAGAAACTTTTATCTGCTAACATACTCAGCAAGTCACTTTTAACTTTTCCTGGATGTTGATGTCTGGTTTTATTTGCTTTCTGCTTTTGTTACAGCAATAATGAGGGTCTATGCTGGATTTTTAGGACTTGGTAGATACTCAGATGAGAGATGCAGTCACTAATATTCAGATCATGGTGAGTATTCATAGTAAGAGAGCACAGCCCTTCAATGATGTGACAGAAAAGACTGCAAAAATATGTGGGTTTTTTTTTAAGGACAAGCTCATGTCTCCTTGAAAGAGAAAGAAGGAGAAAGCTGCTTGTTTCCTTATTAATCAGGTGTGATAACTGGAAAACTTCCCTCTTTACTGCAGCTTTCTTTGAATCACATTTTAAGAGCTGCAGGGAAGCAGCAAAATTAAAAGAAGGAAGGATATTAGGAACCGCAGGGGAAGAAAAAACCCCAATTTTGAGCTGCAGAGGTTGCTGTTCAGTTTTGTTCAGCTGTTTGAACAAATCACAGATGTGCAACACATGACTGCAGGTGAAGACATTACAGGAAAGAGTGTGATGAGGTCTCTGCGTGCAGAAAACATTTCACCCTCAATGTCTGCACTCGGAGTCGAGCAGCCCCAGTGAGATCCCCGCTGGCTGCCTTTCCTGCCCTGATACCCCCAGCATGGTTGGATTATAGGGGCTGCACAAACAGAGGCTTGGGGCTTGTGTGTTGTTGCTGCAAGTGGAGAAATGGTAAGAGGGCTGTGAGCTGATCAGTTCAGTGTTCCTGTCCATAGTGTTTCCCACTGATTTTTTATTTTTAACAGATTCTGTGCGCAAAGCGCACAAGATCTTTGTCCTAAGCAAGGGCTGAAGGATCACACCAGCTAATTCAAGGTGCGGCTGGTTTTGTATCTCCCTATTCAAATGTTTTGTCAGCAGTCAGTGTACGATATTCTGCTGAAAAAAAGGTAATTTTGATTCACAGATCTTCAGATGGAAGAGAAGATGATGCATTTTCTCACCTGCTTCTGCCTCTGGGGTTGTCTGTCTTACAGATGGGTGATGGTTAATACCCTGTGCTCTAGAGGTCCAGTGTAATGTTCTCTTCTGGCTTTCAAAAATGGGAATCTGTGAGAATCTGCTTATGACTCCTCATCCTTTGTGATACCCATCGGTGCATCACTCTGGATAACAGCCACTTCGAAGTCCACAGAACCAGTATCTCCTACTGGTATGACCAACGTGGGCTTTCACAGGATGGGGGTAACCTAGAAAGCAAACTGCTGGATGCACCACCTGAGCAGGAGCCAGTGTGTGGTACCCAGTGAAACTGCTTCGGATGAAGCATGGCCTCCAGGTGAACTCACAGAAACATCTCCTGAGCATTTTTAGCATTTTTAGATTTTTTTTGTTTTTTTTTTTTGTTTTTTTTTTTTGTTTGTTTTTTTTTTCCTACCAAGTGAATGCATAATACTTTTGATTGCGGCTATATGTTTTGTCAAGAGCCATCAATTTTTTTTTTCTTTTTTTAATTTTTTTTTTTCTCAGTACAGTAATTCATTTCCTTTATGAGTAAACATTCCTGCCTGCATGTCTCTTCCAGGATTAAACTCAGTCACCCCTTGTGCTGGCATGGTGTTTGGGAGTCACAGCCCTGTTTGGGAGCCTTGGCTGAGATATGTGAGAGAACTGGGGGTTGCTGTAGACATGCTCACACACCCTAAGTGTCAAAATGCAGCCATAGGAGAGGAAGTCGCTTCATCTTGTCCAGTTCATGTGGCAGCACAACATTTAGGCTTTTACTTTCAGCATCATAGGGATTTTTTGGATTTTTGCATTTAGGTTCTCATGTTTTAACTGATCCACCTGATTTAGAAATCTCCTCTTCCTATAGTGAATGCATTTTCTATATAAAAATGCTTGTATTCCTAGCTGATTATTGAGCCAATCATACAACTGATCATGATCAATAACAGATGAAGGACAATTATTACTTTCACTCGCAGTAGAACAGAAAAAGGGGAAACAAAATGACAAAACAAAAATAAGAACGATCTCTCCTCTCTGTGGAGAAATGTCATTCTCCGTTGTCTATTTCTAATGCAGCCGGCATTTTCCCTTGCAACTCATTAACTTAATTTTTACATGAAATTATGTGGCAGGCAAACATATCCTTGGTCACTCAAGAATGCTGCTACTCTCTTGCCACACTTTTTGCACTGAAATTTAGTCTTCTAGCATGAGTTTATACAAAGAGGCAGAGAATATATAAAAGGCTTGTTTCACTGGCTCACTGAAGAATATGCACCAAAACTGTTTTGTATCAGTGTGAATTTTCCCTATAGTACCTGCTTATTGCAGAGATTTTGAAGCACCCAGGCCTTGAGGAGCTGCTGCTGTTCCTCCAGGCTGCCAGCAGAGAGAGCAAAAGATGTCCAGACAAAACCATTCACCCTCTGTGTCCTTGATACAAAGCTTGAGGAGGAAAACAGGTTTCCTTTTGCCCTACAGGGAACACAAGATTTTGTCACGTATTGTAGAAAGCAGGCATAGCACAGCTATATAACTGCAAACAACAAAACAGTTCATTCAACCCTTTCAGAAAGGTACTGCAAAGAGGATTGGTACACAGGCTGTGACACTTTGTGGAAGCCACCACTGTGGTTTACCCAGGTGAAGCTTCTGCCAGTGCTTGGATTTCATCCATTCTTCAGCATGACCTCTGTCCATAAAGTGGTTGTGTGATCTCACCATCAGAAGACGTCAGTAACCTTCAATCCTCTAATGTGTTCACCTGTCTTGGAACCATGGGCATCCTCATTCGGCAGCTGAGGAATCATAGAACCATTAAGGTTGGAAAAGACCTCTAAAATAATCAAGTCCAACCATCAAACCATCACCACCATATCCACTAACCCATGTCCCTCAGTGCCACATCTCCATGTTTCTTGAACACCTCCAGGGATGGTGACTCCAGCACCTCCCTGGGCAGCCTGTTCCAACGACCACTCTTTCAGAGAAGAAATTTTTCCTAACATCCAACCTGAACATCCCCTCGTTCAGCTTAAGGCCATTACCTTTTGTGCTATTGGTGTTACCCGGGAGAAGAGGCCAACCCTCACACTGCCACAACCCCTTTTCATGGGGTTGAGAGGGCAATATGATCTCCCTAATCCTTCTCTTCTCCAGACTGATCAATCCCAGTTCCCTCAGCCACTCCTCACAAGAAGGAAAGGCCTGAGAACTAGGCTCTATGGAGGCATCACATGAGGGCTTTGGATGTCTCCATTACCATACCATTCTCCAGGTAGAAGCTTTATCTATCAACCCAGTCTTACAAATGCATAAAATCACAACATCTAGAAGGCTGTGGCTGTTTGCTGTGTCTGGCATGGTGGGAGAAGGGGATTTGCGTTTCTTTCTGAAATAGTAGTGGCAGAAGAGCAGGTGCTGTTCACATTGATGTGCTCAGAAATACTTCCACTGACGTGTGAAACATTTTGTCATTTCATGTCAGCAAAAGCGACAAGGGAAAGGATTCAGGCTGACAGCTGGAAGCAGAGGTGAAACAGCAGTCAAGGTGTTTCAGATCTCCATGGGTCCCAGCCCAAAGGTGACAAGTAACCAGTACAGAGGGAGAAAACAGGGTGAGAGAAGTTAGTGAAAGAGGTTTTATCCCCCCTTTTCTGTTTTATAACATTGGTAAGGTATAATATTGGGAAAGTCTGGTACAGATTAGTGTTCAGACACTGTCTGAACCAGACAGTGGTGAACTTTAGAAAAGGGATTTAGCCAGGGTCTTACAAAGTGCCTTACTAGTGTAAAGTCTACTCATACAAATACAGAAAAAAAAAGGCAATGCTTCTGCAGAGCTTTACAGTGTGTGCAGCCAGAACCTGCTTCCCGCAGCAGACAGATGCCCAGGGCTACAGAGCTTGCTGTACTAAGCTGTACTGATAGGCAATTCATGGTCCCCCACCAAAGGATTTCTGATGAGCTGACCCATGGCAGAAGCACGGAGAGAAGCTGTAAGAAAGCACATCCACTGTGTGGCTCAGGAGTCATAACCACGAGATCGTTCTAACCTGGTTCATTATATGATTTATTATTCAGTGCTTCTGACACACTAAATATTTTGAGATACCATATCTTGTTAAAATGGATGTGCACAGGGAAAAAAAAAACACCATAAAAATTAAGGAAATAATATGCAGAAATGCAGAATTCTGTGGAGATGGGAGAGCCTGCAATTTCCTTTCACATATTTTCAAGCTATTTCCTCAGTTATACAGTAAGCAAGAGATAGCAGTCAGCAGGACAGAGCTCTACTGGAAGCCTCTAAGCTTTGTTTAAAGCCTAAAGCAGCTAGTTCTTCATTTGCAAAGGAACAAAGAACCTAGGGGGTCACTTCCATCTTTGCCTCTGTCGTGTGACCCAGGAACAGTTAAGTTGCTGGCACAAGATGAAGTGGATGGGACGAAAAGAAGATGTAGGGGATTACCTTTCACTATAAAGTTTTCTTGGGCTTATATCCTCATTTACAGTCCCTAACAGGCACCCTCATTTGTTTCCCATTAGCTGTAGAAAAAGGGGAAAGAAATGCTGTCTTCACCTGAACCATGAGAGGAAACACTCCTTCAAGCCCTCAGAGAAGTTACCAAATGTGTTCCCTTTCTTAAAGTAAACAAAATGTGATGAAAAAACGTGCTATTTTTTTTTCTTCTGTAATTCTCTATCAATTTCAATCATTACACCAGGGCGGAATTTTACCCAAGATTATTTTTTAGTATTTTTCCACAAATTTGAGTTTGCTGAAGCTAATTCTTACAGAGGCAGAAGCCTGACCAAACACACAAAAATGGTATTTGAAGACAATGATTAAGTCCACACGGGCCTGTGTTGTTCAGGGCCTAGAGATTTCTCCTGATCTAATATTTAATGTTAGTCTGTTGAGTAAACTACTCGGCTTTCATTAAGATCATCACTGAAGAAAAACCACAGGCAAAGAATTACAAAATCTATTAACAACAGGTATTATTACACTTCAGAGGGAGCATTTACGAGCATAAGGAAATAATGTACTCTTTGTTTGTTGTTATTTGCAGTGCTTTCTTGGTGCATAAAGCACATCTACTCTGCTAACTCCCACTGAGACATAAAAAGGAGAAGGAACGTGCTATTAAATATATTGTTTTCTTTTTAATTATTTTTTAGTCACAACAGTTTTTACTCTCTGAAGGATGCTTATCTTGTGATGTTTCAGTCTCTGATTTTTTTTTTCCCATTACATATTATTATATGCTAACCCTGAGACATAATGGACATAGCTGAGTTAAGACTACTTAGAGCTGCTTGAATCTGAAACTTGCAAATGGAAAAAGCTACTTCATAGATGATCTTGAGAGTTAACTAAGTTTCTAAGCACAGAAGATGACAGATCTTGCTACCTGGTCACTAAGGATACCTTTTGCAGTTAGAAGGGAAGACAGAGATTCAAATTACTATGTTCCTTAGCTATGAAGAGGCAGCTAATTGATATTAAGTAGTATCGTGTAGCATTCTGCTTGATCGTCACAGAAGTTATTAGTGATCTGGATCTGCTTAACTTCAAAATGTTCCATAGTGGACATCAAATAGTATTACCTCTGAGATGAGCAGCTGAGAGAAATGATAGAGCAAAGTAGTACACTGTTTTCTACTATTAAGTAATGAACAGAGTCAAAAAATAAAAAGCCAAGCAATATAATTAGCTTAATGTCTCATTTATATTTCTGAATGTCTGGGAGGATTCAAAGTAAACATGAGATAAAATATGAGATGTCAAATTCACCCAATATGATCGACCAAAGGCACATTATGGAAAATTATTTCCTCTAATTTTATGGCATATTTGTTTCAGTTTTTAAATGATCTACAGTTTCCTAGGATCACTTTCTTAGTTTATTTAGAATAAATTCATATTATTTCCTTTTACATCAGAGAAAAGATTTATTGTCTATGTTGTTATAGATACTCAGGACAGGTATGGAATACATGACACTATTTTTCTGACAGTTATTTTCAAGACATTCTTATGGACTGACTATATCATTTGTTTCATTTCAATACGATCGCGTTTTCCCAGGTCATGACCACATCAAAAATCATGGAGGTAGGTTTCTCTGTGTTTCATTCTTAGCACCTTTAACTAAGAGATAGTAAATATCACCCTGAGTCCACTAAATGCCTTATAAAGTGGTGCTGGAAGAACTGGAGTCTAGTACCAAACTGGTTTTTACTGTGGCAATCAAAGATTCTAATGATCTTCCTAATTTTGCAATCATTCTATAACAGGGAGTTTTCAGGTTCAGGGTTATCCCTGTTTGTGATTTGGAGGGGCCTGTAAGGGGCATGGAGGCACTCCAGGACACTTTAGTCTGGTCCTGAAATGTCAGTGGCAAACTGTACATAGCAGACATTCTTCAGATATAGACTCTCAGCTCCATAACTGCTTGCCCACAGCAGCCGTGTTTGGATACCGTCAAGCAGTAGTGGGTTTCCAAATACTTTATCCCTAAGGTCCATCAGTGTTGAAGGAATGCAAGAGCAATTCTTTCCTCAAATGAAGGGTATAATTCTCTTCTAGACATAGAAGAATATGTATATCTAGGAAAGAGATACACAGTGGCTGGAAAGGGAGGCATTTTCCCTTCTCCTTCTAAAAGAGAGACCTGAAATCTCTCTGAGGGAAGAAATCTTGTCTCCTGCCCTCAGCTGTTTCTGTATTTGAGGTGACACCAGCAGCTCAGTGAAGCACCTCCACATACATCAAAGTTTGTATCTCTTCTCCTCATCATTCTCCTATGAAGTCTCTCTGTTCCGTTTTGTCCATCTGCACCTGCACATTGCGTTCTTCACAGGACAGCAAATGATTCCTAACAGACCGAAGACAGTTTAGAAAAAAAAGGTGAGTTGATTTTTGAAGAAACAAGTAAGAGTTAAGTGTTTGCAGGTTAAAAGATAAAAGGCTGGACCAGAACAACAGCCTACAGATATTTGGAGAATGTAAGCAGAAAATGGGAATATTATTGCTTGGACATAGAGATTGTGGACCTGAATGTGAAATAAAAATGTATTACTTAGCGTCAGGAAAATGCCCATCTGAATGGAGCAGACTCCCAAGGGAGATGGTGAAAACACCATTTGCGGAGGGGAAATGTTTAAAACAAAACAGGACTGTTTCCTGATTCTGTACACAAGGGATCAATTTTTCACTGAGAGGGACATTTGTGACATGACCTTACAGACTTTTTCCACCTCTAGCTTCCAGGATTATAATCCAAGAGCTATATCATAAACTACTGAAATCGTGATTCAGGACAATGGTGTTGTGCCAATTTCTATAATTCTAAGATCTGGCCTTACCTCAATTTTTTTAAAGAATAAAACCAGCAAACCCACTTCCTGCTTCAGTAAACCTGTGTGTGATAAGTGTTGCATGCAAGGAAGTATCAGATATGCTGAACCTGTTCTGCAAAAACATTTTTCTGTTTGGAGGTACCACAACAGTGCCAAAGAAAATCAAGCCTAATCAGACTTGTTGGCGTTTAAAGATTTATAGCTAATTTTTAGTCAAAAACTGTGGTAATTAGTACCACACTGGGGCCTGGATGCAATCCAGTTCTTTAAGGCATAACTAGTAAAGTGCCACACGGAGTGGTTTTGCTGGGGTCAAATTTCGGACATTGTTTCATACTTACAAAGCGAATGCCTCTGTCATATTTTCTGCCCATTGTGGAGGCTGTTTTACTCTCAGCGAAGTGGAAGCTGAGAGAAAAATAACCAACAGGGCACCGGGCTATGCAGTACTACCAGCCAAATCTCCCTGCTACAGCAACCATCGTGTATGGTGGAAGCTGCAAAATGTAGTCCACGAATGACATCAAATTAATCATTAAGCAGGCAAGTGAAGAACTGACATGATTTATGCCTTGTTTGTAATGAAATTAATTTGTTGTCAGCCTTCAAGAAGCAGGCATGATCTTAAAGGAGGTTGACCTGGCCTCGATACATGCCCCAAATGAGACTGCCGATAAAGCTGAAGACAGGGCATACAACATATAATCTTTCCTGGAGGGGGCTAGAAGTTACATAGCATTAAAGAAAAGTGTAATATAGCTATACGCTGAAATCCAGTAAGCCAAATGTTACTTGAAAGGATGCTTTCTGCGTTTGCGTCAAAACCCACTCTTCTTCCTCTGAAGACATCACTCGCAGGTGGCTGCAGAGTATTTTTCAGCCCACGGTGGGGCTGTAGATTCCACACATGGTTTACTGACTGAGTTGGTCTTTGTGTAAGTAATAAACACACAGGTCAGGTAGAAAATGAGATACATCACTACAGTGCCTACAGCAAGAAACATGAGTCTGCACACTTATTTGTAGCCGAAGCCTGTATTTGTGCTGGGATATAATACCATGCCAAAGCACAAAAATAATTGCACAATGTCACAGAAATTTCTGTGTTCTAATTCTTGGCCCTGTAGTTCTTGTACAAGATGTGAAATTGGAAGCTCTGGTGTTGTGTGGTGATGTGAAATACCATCTCAACACTTACACCTGGCTAATCCAGGAGAGAAAATATCACAAGTCAGGCAATCAGGCAGAAGTTTACTGAGGACCTTGATGTGAGACAGCATGCCAGCTCTATCAGTTCATAGGCTAACCTAGGACAACTCCTGCACTTCAGCTCCAAGGCTACTTTTTCATTGGCTTTAGTTCTTTCATTGACAGGCGTTTTTCATGCATGCAATGATGTACATAAAAAGCAGGAAAATTGTACAGATTTCTAAAATATATGAGGGTCTCTGCTACTCTGCTTTTATTACACACTCTTCTTGTGTTGCTTAGCACTTTGAAAGTTGTCCTACTTTCAGAATACCTGTACTTTTCTTATATATTCAAAATTCATCATATTCATTTTCTTTAACATGTAACATATCTGTAGGGGAACTTACCTGTGCAAAGGTGTGTAAGATTATTTGCCAGACAAGATACTTGAAATTCATTGAAAAAATAGGATTTGTTGCTGTTCAGGGAAAATATTTTCAGTTTCAGTTTAAAAAAGTGCAAGTGACAAGAAAAGAATGTTATCTCTGAAAGCTTCTTTGTGTAAGACAAGTTCTGAAAAGCTTGTGCCTCATATCTAGAATGTCTGCCCTCCGGGCACATATGGATTCTCTAAGGGCTGAATGCTGTGAGCCTTCTGATGAGCAATACAAAAGCAGTTCCGGTGATTTGGCCATTCAAGGATAGACACTATGATCTCATAAAAATGACAGCTTTTACACGACTCTACTGCCTTTCTGTGGTTTCCTGGCAGCGCTGAGCGGCTGTGATCTGCAAGCAAAGGAAGGCTCCCACAGAATCCAGAGCAGTCTTCCAGGAAAGGGAGAAACTCTTTTCTTGATTCATCACTTCCTTACGCCTTCCCTTTTCGTGACAGTGTTTCCTCCAGGAGAAAGTGATGATTCCTGGATGAGCCAGCATGGCTGGAATTTCACAGGATAAAGCTTATTTCATAGTTTAATGCATTAGCAAGTGATTGTCTAGGATAACATACAGAATGCAGACCTCAATCCTCTCTGACAGAGCTAGTATTAAACTCTTCTCCAAACAACTGCTTTTTTGTATCAATCAAATACCGTGAGATTTAGCCTAGAACATTTCACACATTCATGAACTAACTGCAGTTTGTGCATAAAACACGTTGAGCTGGAAACCATCCAGATTTTCTTTTCTCTTCTGTTTGAAATCATAGAATCATAGGATCATTAATGTTGGAAAGACCACTAAGATCAGCTAGTCCAACCATCAACTCATCCCCACCCAGCCCACTAAACCATGTCCCTTAGTGCCACATCTACATGCTTCTTGAACACCTCCAGGGTTGGTCACTCCATCACCTCCCTGGGCAGCCTGTGCCAATGCATTACCACTCTTTTAGAGAGAAGAATTTTTTCTTAATATTCAACCTGAACCTCCCCTGGCACTACTTAAGGTGTGAAACAGCACACCAAGAATAAACTGTGCTCAGCCTTTGTTCTTCATCCACATTTGTGAAAGTGGCATCATCTATCTACTCTCTAAAAGCATGTTGAAGATTAATTAATGAATACAAAATGATTTGATAAAGTACAGAAATTCTGCCATTTTCCCCCAGAAGGGCAAGGTTTAATCTCACCAACTGTTCAAACAAACGGAGGTGACTTCAAATGTCATCCGTTGCTTACTAATAAGATTTGACAGGGTTCTCCTGGAGCTGAAGTACTTCCTGCTTCAAAGCTTATAAACTTCATCCTGAAAAAAATTCCAGCTTGGAAAGAAAGATTAGGCCCATTTCAGAAGGAATCTGAATCACAGGACAGCTCTAGTGCTCCCTGTTTCTTCACTGACCCATGGCAGTTGGTGCTGCACTAGAGAGTATAAAATGTAGTTAACAGCGAGGGATTTTGTACAGTGGAAAAATCACACGACTTTTGAAGTTTAAATGGGATACTTCACCATCAGCTGTCTGTGTAATGGAGAGGCGAAATTAGTTACCTTTTTTTCCCAGGTATGCCAACTGCTGCTTTGGAGTGAAGGTCAGTCACAGCCATATGGACTAGTGAGATCCAATGCAACTGCTACCAATGCTCCCCTAGCTGGTCATGCAGCCCTGCCTCTCACAGGAGTGAAATGAAATATGGAATATCTCATAACTGTCCATAAAAATGAGCTCCTTAGCAGGCTGAAAACTTCAAGGTGCATTTCTCACTTCACAGGAGGTTACAGCAGTGGGAATTCACTTGGGCTCAGTGGTGTTATCATCTGTGTGTTTGAGACTGCAAGGGCTTTGGTGACTTCAGACTGTGATGGTGGAACTTCAATACCCTTTTCCAGAATGCAGCAGCCACTTGAGCTTCAGCTCAACTAAAAGCAGTTCACAAAAGATAGTGCTATTTGCTCTGGTTAATGAATCTGTGCCCTTGTTTCAGCTGAGAGATCGTGCTTGTTAAAAGAGGTAACAATATAGAGTAGGCTTACTACAAAAGCTTTTAAACCTTCTATTTCAAAAACTAGTCTGTTAAGACAGGTTCCAACTTAATTTCACTTGAAACAACAGACTGACAACAAACTAGATTTGTTTGAAAGATGCAAAACCATTTTTAGAAGGATTTTTACAGATACAATCAAATAATACTATAGAATCATAGGATGGCTTGGAAGAGACCTTAAACATCATCGAGTTCCAATCTCCCTACCATGATCAGGGCTGCCACCCACCAGATCAGGCTGCCCAGGGCCCCATCCAACCTGTCTTTAACACCTCCAAGGATGGGGCATCCACAGCTTCTCTGAGCAGCCTGTGCCAGGGCCTCATCACTCTCTGAGTAAAAGAATTCTCCAGATATCTAACCTAAATCTGCCCTCTTTTAGTTTAAAACCATTCCTCCTTGTCCTATCACTATCAGACCATGTAAAAAGTCAGTCTCCCTCCTGCCTGTAAACTTCACTGGAAGCACTGGAAGGCTGCAATGAGTTGTCTCTGGAGCCTTCTCTTCTTCAGGCTGCACAGGCCCAGATCCCTTAACTTTTCTTCATGGGAGTGGTGCTCCAGCCCTCTGATCATCTTATGGCCCTCCTCTGGACCCACTTCAACAGCTCCACATCTTTCCTGCACTGGGGGACTCAGGCCTGGACACACTACTCCAGATGGGGCCTCACAAGGGGAGAGTAGTAGGGAACAATCACCTCCCTTGCCCTATTGCCACCCCTCTTTTGATGCAACCCAGGATACAGGTGATATTCTGGGCTGCATGCGCACCCTACTGACTTATACTCAGCTTTTGGTGCACCAGGGCCCCTAAATCCTCTTCTTCAGGGCTGTTCTCAGTGAGTCATTTTCCTGTATCTGGGATTGCCCTGACCCAGGTACAACACCTTGCACTTGACCTTGTTAAATCTCATTAGGTTCATGTGTACCCACTTTTCAAGCCTGTCCGGGTCCCTCTGGATGGCATCCCTTCCTTCAGTTGTGTCAGCTGCACCACTCAGCTTAGTGTCATCAACAAACTTGCTGAGGGTGCACTTGATCCCATTGTCTTTTTTTTGTTTAGCTGAAAAATTTAATTAACAATTATAATCAGGTTTATCTGTTCCACTCTGTACTACCACTTTCTGAACTCTGAAGTTATCCCAGTTAACAAAAGAAATGGAGCTGATAAGTAGGATATTCTGAACTTTTGTAAGACAAACTCTAGCTCTATTGCTCAAATCACTAGATGTTCTGTTATTCCATTTCTTTTAATTACATCAATTGTCTGAAAAGAAAATTGCACTTTTTTTTTCCAGGCAAGTACCAATAGTGTTTGATATTTTGTAATTCCACAAAGGTATATGAAAGATCAAAATTTAGAACAGATGAAAGAGACGGGTTCTTTGTGACTGGTACTTTCAATGTAATGCATCTTGGAATTGACCTCATTCTGTCATTCCAAAGAATACAAATACTACTGAAGAAAATAGACTAGTGGTATTCTTCAAAATTGTATAAATATATCCCATATTACCCTATGTATATGCAGTTCTTGTTCTTCCTCTACTGTAGTGCTGATGTTATTGTTACCATATGGTTGGCCATGTGCCTTCATTTACCCTGGTTCAGTGGCCAACAAACAAGGGAGAAAAAGATTGGAATCATGTTCAGTGACTATAACTGATGGAATAAGGGAAAGAAAACACAGTATACTTTTTCTCCAATGTGCATAAGAACATGTCAAATTTTAAGTAACTTAACTTTCAATGACAATTTCACTTTGTGAGCAAAATCCAGTGGCTGTAAGGACAAAATGTACTCAATGTTTTTTCCTATGTTCAAAGTTTTTGGCTTTGTTTTGCAAGACTTGCTTGATGAAGGAATCGTTTACAGTGATGAAATACACAATATTCCAATGCCCATCCAAGTGATATATATCAAGGTTTCTCTGCATTATTTTATTCTCTGGTCTATGGATTAATCCTGGCAGTTGTTTTCTAGCAAATATAACTCCTCAGTAGATCATGTTGAAATATTTACCTTGAAGTACGGGTTTCATTGTCATTCAATTAAACAATAGTGCTTTGTCTACTTAACTGGATTCAAGCAGTGTAAGTTACCCAGGATACTGGCAGAGTGAATTTTGGAGTATTATCTCTGTGTAACAATTCTGCCAGCCCAAAAATGCACGTCTGTATTCCTTTAAGATTTTGGAGTGAAATAAGCTCAGTTTATCACATCTAAACATTATGTTGCAACTGTGTCCACTTCCTCACATAGTCTGCCTCCAGTTATCCTTCAAGCCAACCAAATGTCCTCATCTGAAGCTCTCAGAAGTTTCTAATAAAAATGAGGAATAAAAATAAATAACAACTATGCTATAGTAGTGCAAGAATGAGCCAGAGGAAGTTCACTGTAACAACTTTTATTGACTAAATTCAAAATTTTTAATCTCTCTTACCTGGTTATAAATACATCAGTTTGGCACTACAACTTACTACCATGTCTGCCAGGAATCTATTCCTTACAGGGCACACTGACTTATACCAAAGGACTTGTCTTTGCTTCCTGATTCATCACCAGCTGAGACTGCTCCAGTTCTGTATGCTCTTTGGTAGCGCTAAATAATAAAGACTGATATTCAACTTATTCTAATGCAAAATGGTCAATTGAATTGCCTCTGCAGAAGGTCCATGTCTAGCTTGGGGTCCAGATGTTTTGCATGAGGAAGTCTGTAAAAAGCAAAGAAAAAGCATGATGCCAAAATATGAAGGCACTTCAGCAGTTAAACATTTGGGAAGCCTAGTACTTTATTCTCTTCTCATTGTTAGTTAAAGGGTATTACTTGCATTTTTCTGACCCTCAAGTACTTGCCCCTGTGTAGTTCTGAGTCGTGTTCAGATCACACTGTGCATGGGGAAAAAAAAGTCAACTCAGTTACACGCATTACTACTCACAAGAGTTTATTACAGTGAGAATTTGGTAAGATTGAGGACACAGCCTACAGAGCTGTTAGGATATCACAGCTTCCTACTATCCACCAAATAACATCTGCAGAATTAGGGGTGAATACTGTTGTATGAGATAGTGCTGTAATACCAGGGGGCTGTTGTATGGGGCTGTCCAAGCTAGAAGAGAACTCATCAGCACTGGAGAAACTTCAGTGAAAGTAAGATGTTTAATTACTACTGTAGGCCTCGACACACTTGCTGAACAGGCTAATGTTTACATGTAATTGACTGAAGACAGCTGTTGTTTTCTGAATGTCCTTTGTACAGGAGACCTGTGTACCTCTCATACGTACCACCTGAAGTAGGGGTAGAGAAAGAAAAAGCTGCTGCAATTTTTGGGTAGTTGATGGTGAACTTGAGTTTGCTTTTTATCTTGATTTCTTGTTAGCCTTTTGGTCTCCAAAACTTTTATTTAATATGATAAATTCATCCAAGGCATGGACTATGCATCTTCCATATGTTTGTTTAATTACATTTTTACTTTGCAGATATACATGAGTATGCAGAAAATGCATGGTTTTTTTGGTATTGAGAAATGAGAAGTGAAGCAGTACTAAAGGCAGAACAGTTGGGCACGACAGTCTGGGAGTGCTAGTTAGGTAATAGCTAGGGCCATGGAAGACAGATGCTTTAGCTGCCTCTGCTGTGCTGAAAAAGAACAGGGACAGTCCAGTGTTTGACCAATAAAGAGTTTAGTTTCATTTTCTGAACATGGGCCAAGCATGCTACAGTCCCACGAATGGCAATGTAAATACCTAGAAGCAGCAAAACATAAACTCATTAAACTGAGGCACCACACAGACGGGAAAACAAAGAAATACATAGCCCTCTAATCCTGCTGTTATGCTCTATTTGCCAGGGAAAAAGTAACAGGTTCCATTTCTGACAGTTCTTACTGAAAATTTAAGCAGCATCAGCTTGTGCTCCCACCTGGCAAGGTAGAAAGCTGAGTTATGCTACCAGCAACAACAGGTAAGTGATATTTTCTGCAGGCAGGCACTGTGTGCCAAGGCTGAAAACAAGCACAACGTGACTGGAAACAGGCAGAAGTTTTAAACAGCTTGGAAGGACATGGATAATCAGCAACAGAGACTGCTACTAACATTAGAAGCAGAGTCCCAAACCCAGGACTCTTCCATCCACAACCTTACTTCAGCAGTGTGCTAAATATATTCTTAATTCTCCACTTTCCAGATCTGTATCTGATATTCCAAGCAGCATATGTCCCTTCTACACTAAGAGGGCAATTGCCTCATAATATTAATTACAGTCCAGCAAATGAAAGCACTTTCTTGAAAAATGAGTTAACTTCCTGTGCTTAAAGCCAGGGGCAGCAAGCAGGAGAAGGGCACCTCCTCTTCAGTTTGGTTGGGTGAGAAGTTATTCTACAGCCATCTGTTTTAAGCTGTCATGCTGTGGACTTTGGTTTACCTCTCACACAGGACAGGTAGTTGCAGTCAGTTTCCTAATGCTTCCATTGGACCATTGGTGAAAGCCCCAGATGCTTCCACTGGAAATCAGTTGCACAATAAAACAGCCTCATTGACAGGTGGTCATTAACTTTCTATTAATATTCAGTGTATGGTTTCCTTAATTTCACAATTGGATGATGTTTCCCATGATATCCACAGCAAGCTTATCAAATGAAAAATATTTTTGTTCCTATCATCATCATTTTTTTATTCCTATCGTTGCTATTTCTGCTTCAGAGATAGATGAATTGCAAGGCTTTTGGGTTTCAAATTTTCTTCCTACAGAAAAACCTACTGAAGGCCTCACTGGGGACTGAGATGGAAATTCAGTTTCTTTAACTTGTGTCACTAGTGGGTGGATCCTGCCTTCAGTCCCTGCTTTCTAGACATACTTCACACCCACGTTAGAACAACCTCACGCACTCAACTACGCTGTGAGAATTACCCCTGCTGAGAATGCTGCATGACCACAGAGGAATGGGAAGAATGAGTCTTTTCACATTCAGTTTGGTAATCCACTACTGAACAGCAGCATTTGCCACAGGAAAAAATTCCTTATAGTAGCAAATCATCCCGATTTCTGGGAAACTAGTGGAAAAATCTGCCATCAAACAAGGCTATATATCATATACTCTCATGTGAGTACTCACCCTTTAATTTTGCAGTATTGCATAAACATGGCATAAAAGCAGCCTCTGAGTAATATGCTCGGATATACTCCAGATACTTTCCAATAGCTGGATTTCATCCGACAGCTTTAGTACAATATTTCTAGGAAAAAATATTGAATTATATATGAAAAAAATATTCTGTTCTTATTCTATGCCAGAATTTTTACATATGTCCAGATTGTACAAGCATGTGCATGTAAAATTCCATATAAAAGGAAATTTTCATTCTTTGGGGAAAAGAAATCAACAGAACTCATCATTCAGTAGTCTTCTAACAAAAATAACAAAACTAAATAGAACCTGAAACTCCTGAGCGGCAGAAATAGTGACTATCAGCACTAGTGAAAGTTCTGAGGAAGCTGGACAGACATTGTTTCCCATTCATGTGAATAATTCATATAAAAAGAAATTTTTCAGATATGAAAAATTCTATTTCCCCCTCCACCTTATCCTCCCTTCAGGGGGATATGGGATCAACCCCACTGCAAGCTAACAGCCATATTTGAACCTATATCTACCTGAGCAGAATGCCAATATATTGCAGGACAGAAACAATCTTATCAGCTTCTATTCTGGAACTGAGGGGCTCGTTTGAGTTTTACACATTTTTTTCAAGTCGTGGCACATGAAGATGTTTAATACTTTGAAGGGCTACAGGGTATAAAATGATAATGCACAGAAGTGAAAGAAAATTAGTGCTGATGTTAAATGCTTAATTTATATTAACTTTGGAGGTTGCTGCATTACAATCTTTATTGTGTTTTAAGACAGACTAGTGCACTGTGAGATAAATGCTGGAGTCAAAATTTTTCAGGAATATATGTACTCAGCAGATAATTACTTTGACAGATAACATCTGGGCTGAGTGTATAAAAAGACAGGTTAGCACTGGATTGTGCTAAAAGTGGTTATGAGTACAAATGATGCTTTGTGACGGCTTGGAAATGACTGACTTCATGTTTTATTCAACTGTAAGAGGTAACTGCGTACAAAGTGTATATTACAGCATTTCAATGAGGCAGGTTGCTGCCTTCTGTTTCCTGGAGGAACATGTGGATATCAATAATCCTGAAAACTGGCAGAAAAGGGAAACAGCAGTAAACACATAGCCCTATTCTACTTTTAAAGCAGACTGCAAAATACTTGAAAGGGTGTTAGCCAACAAAAAGAGCTTCTCTCTCCAGATTTCATGCACAGAAATCAGAGCAAGCTAATAAAACTGTAACATCTGAACATTTACATCCATTTCTGTTGCTCAATTACTATTGCAAACCAGAGTAGAAGGCTTCAGGAAAGGACTATTCCATTTTCAAAAAAAAAAAAAAATAGTTCATTGATATATCTTATTAGAAAAATCTTATTGCTTTTCTTTTTTCCTTTAGATAACAAGAGCTTCTTCATTTAGAAGAAAAATCACAGTTATTGCAGACAGTGAGGTTTCAGCACAGTTTGTCAGTTATCACAGAATCATAGAATGGTTTGAGTTAGAGAGGACCTTTAAGATCACCTAGTTCCAACCCCCTGCTATAGGCAGGGACACCTCCCTCTAGACCACGTTGCTCACAGCCCCATCCAGCCTGGCCTTGAATGCCTCCAAGGAGTGGGCATGTCAGAGCAACAAAAACTGAGCCACAAGATCATTTCATATGTGTATTCCCCACCATGTGTAAATAAGCACTCAAAAAGTATATGACCAGAAACCTGTACTCTAAAGACACCAGTTTTGCCTACCTAAATGCACAAACAATAATAATAAAAAAAAGATAAAGCGGAAGTGAAAGCACAGGAGGTAAGTGACTTGTCCAACAACACTTGGAAGATACCAAGCAGAACTAAATCTTGAGTTTCATTGAGTGTCTTTGTCCATCGGATCATACTAATCAAAATGTACATCTTGCGTCATACTGGAGCCAAAAGGAATTTTAAAATAATCACAGATAATTACAGGGAGAAAAAGTTGGGAAAATTCATTTGGTTTACTTTGATACTGTCCAGAAAATCATCACAAATAGAAAATACAAGCTGCAGTTTACACATGGACAAGGATTTTCCACTTGAATTTTTTCTTTGCAACATCCTGAGGTAAATGCATCCTCTGGTAACTGCACCTGTACTCATTTCTAGAGCGTTTTTCAGAAATCTTCCTCTTGTTTGAACACTGCTGAATGACACCAAATTTAAGATGAGAGTACTAGCATATCTAAAAATGATATCATGACAATGAAAGAAGACAAGCACGCAGATACACAAAAATTACTCAATGAATACATGGGACCTGTGTAAATAGTTTCAGAATTGTTCTGTAGCTGAACATAACTGATATCTTTGCCATCCTTACTTTCCCTACCTTATCACCTTGTATAGTTTAACAGAACTGAGTTTAGCTTCTTTCATGCTCCTGAAGTTTTCCATGTAAGAAGCCCATGTCTTAGTCTACCCCTACCTGCTTTGTGTTGCTTAGATTATGTAAAACCATCTGGATCCCAGCCTTTTCAGAGTTCATGTCTCAAAGTCAGTCCACAGACTAATTACCCTGAGGCAATTAATATCTAGAAACTAAGACTTCAGGGCTTGCAGGCTCCCTTCTTAGGGGTTGGTTTCTTAAAACGGCAGGTTCAAAATACCTCCAGTGCCATCATTTTGACTAGTTCCTCTAAAACAGTTTCCACATAAGAACAGCAGGCAACATGCAGCAATTGCTCTAGCAGCTCTGTAGTCTTCTCTCTCAAGGTTTAGTGGGCGTGGTGGTGATGGGTAAATGATTGGACTCAATTATTTTAGTGACTTTTTCCAACCTTAATGATTCTATGATTCTAAGGACCCAGAAAAACATAGCACCCAAAGCATAAAGGAGAGTGTCTGTGCTGTCATAACCACCTGGCAAACCCTGGAGGCAACAGATGCCTGCTGGGACCAGGGTTCTATGTTCATGATTTAGCCCATAGTCTTCTGTTCCTCAGCAGTCCAAGCAGCCAGCCCAGACCCAGACACAGCCCTACTGATCGCAGCATTGCCCTGCTGCTCCCAGTGCTCTGTCCTCCCAGCCACCTCTGGCATAATGATTTAGCTCATTTTGTTTGTATGGGCAACGTATAAGCCCATTGTTCTTGTATGTTTGCATAGTCCTTTCCCAAACTCATGAACTTCCTGTAATCAATTAATTAAATTTTTGTTTCACTTAATTTGTGGTTTTGTGTTTTGACTCTAGGAAGCACAACGTGGAGCCTGAGGCCTCTGAGGGGTTGAAGCTAAAAGCAACAGTAAGTTAATTTTCTTCCTCCCGTATTGCTACATCATGTGTGGAGCTACCTAATACTGCTTATCCCAAATGCTGCATTTCTGAGGACTGCTCCAAACTGGCTCCACAGAGAGGGAGGAGTTTCCTTCAAACACAGCTTCACTGCAGCTGAAATGGTAGGATCAAGTTAGAGTCAAAACTGTTAGGAGTCCTTTACCATGCACAAAAGAGAACACTTTCTGATTTTTACTTTTTAAGGCAGACTATCTATAAAATAGCCAAGTTGGAAGACAAGGAATACATTTTGGGTATTTAAGTATATGAATTCCTCAATACTGTAATTACTTCTCAAATGTACCTTTTGGAAGCTACATTCATGCTGTTGCTCAAGAAGTAAGAGCCACGGTCTATGAAAACTCTGTACGTCAGGAAGCAAAGATTAAGAAGGAAAAAAAATCACTTCTGTAAAATATTCCATTACCGCACTCCAGTGCCTCCTTATTGTGTAACTGGTACAAAAATTTACTGAAATATCATTACAGATTATTGAGCTGTTTTTTTTTTTCTCTGTGACTTCCAGAAGCATAAATGCAGCAGTGAGGCAATAATCCAGAGTGGAAAAGAGAGCTTTTTTAAAAATTGTTCTGAAGGGAGTTCCAAACACCAAGTGAAGAGTATGGAGTGAAGATTATGATTAGGATGGAGGCGACGTCCTAAGATTCTTCCAAACACTGCATCATTCTCACACAGAAAATGGACTCTTTCCAACGGTTAAATCAAGACTGAATCTTCGACCTGTAGAGACAGACAAACGCATGCTCACCTTGTTGCAATTTAGCAGAGCTCTTTTGCTGGTTGTATAGCAAGAAGCATGAAGACTTAAAGGCGGTCAAATATATTTTCCCCCCACAAGAGAGGGGGAAATCTTTGTTTCTGATGAGATTAATCTTATAATCTGGAGATGATGAACATCTCTAGAAGCCATTGATTCCAAATGAAAACCCAGACTGAAACAGTGTCTCCTGTTTGGCATCCAAAATAGTTCATACTGAAGTTAAGAACCCTGAACAAGTAGGCCCTTCTCCAAACATTTGGCCTAAGAATCAATATTTCTTGGTTTCCAAAATACTAGCCCATTTCTGCAAGTATTTTACAACCTTTAGTTGAAAGGCGCTGTATAAACAAGATGTGCATGTTATTAAATAGACCAGGGAGAAAAACAATTTCACTCAAAGACAAGAAATTATCTAAAAGAGCCTAAAGATAAGGAAAAGGTTTAAAGGAAGAATTTACATATGTTTATCAGGAAACTACAGTAATTCAAATATATATATGCTAGTAAATTCAAAACGTATGATAAAACAGGAACATACACTTTTCAATGTGCTCATGTGATGCAAAGCTGAGGGAAATTTACTGGAAAGCATTATTCAGACAGGCTACAGAAGATATACACATCTTACAAGAGCTAATCTGAAGGCAACAGTTCAACTCTCTATATGACTGTCACTCAGAAATATGTATAGGACATGTAATAGTTACAGTATACAGTACTTAACCTGGCACAAATAAAACTGGAGAGGCATCACTGTGGATTTATACCAAAATAATGAAACTCTTTCCATGCTCACTGCTTCAGAACAGATGGAAGTTATTGACTCACCTAAATTGCTTCTCACAGTGTGTTATACCAAAGATCGTATTCTCCTTTTTTCTAGGGAGAGAACATGTTGCAGTGTGCAATAGCATTCTAAGTGGAATGATTGGGTCATTTGCGATTCAGGTGTTAGCAGTTAACTGTTATGCTCTTTATGAAAGTTTCCAAGCAAATGAAAAAAGAAAAAGGATAATTATTTTTCATGAGTTTTTTTTTTTCAGCATCGGGGCTCCTCAAGTCAAATTGAATTTTAAAGCAGGATTGTTGCCATAAAGAATAACAGCTGAGCTCAGTATAGGCCAAAGTGTAATAAATGAATACAGGATCTGGCAAACTTTGTAGGCCTTGTTTGCAACAGTGTTGTAGAGGTACGCAACTTGTTTCAGTGAGTCACAAGCATGGTAGTGGATTTTCACATAATGGACAAGAGTAACTAGTGAAAGGGTAAGGCGATTTAGAGAATGTATTTGCAGTTTACAGGTGCCTGGTTAGTAGTTGCTACAGGTCAGGTATAACCAGGGAAAGAGCAGTGGATAGTGTCTAACAGAGTTTCTCCTTTGCTAGAACACTTAGAACAGGAATCAAAGTAATTGGAGCTGAAAGGAGCCATATTTTCCATCCACAATTACAGGGTCTGCAGGGAACAGAAATTGCTCATGTGGGAGGAAGAGACTGATGCAAGGAAAGAGATGGTAAGGAAGTGCCAAAGTGACAAGATTAGAAATACAACACGGGAAGGCCTGGGAAGAGAAAGGAAGGGATGGGACAATTCTTCTTTGGACAGGAGGTGGTTCAATTGCTTGACCAAGGCTGAACAGAGAAGGATAGCTGAGCTGAAAAGATTGTACTTCAGAAGACAAATGACAAGGGCAAAGTAGCATTGCTTGAGGGCTAGACTCCAATCAAAAGTTTCATAGTGCTGAGAAAACAAACTCAGGGAAATACATACCCATTTGATATATGTATTTTTTTCACACTACTAAGGGCAGACAGCTGTGTGTATTTTATGCTCTAGTTCTTTACAGTGAGCTATAATCAGGAAGGATGATACCTTAGTGGTGAGTTTCAGAGTTGGTACTTTAAGTTACAGACAAATCTCAGATGACAAACAGGTTTTAGGGTAGGACCTTAGAATACCATATTTATGAAAGCAAAGCCTACCTTGGGAGGTAAACTGAATTGAACACTTCGGAGATTTCAGAGCAACTTGGACACTTACGTAGGTAGGCTGAGTCCCAACACAAGAGGTTGGTGAGGGCACAGCCAACAAGAACTAAGCAGTAAGGATAGACAGGATATACTCTCATGTCTTTCTGCAGCAGTTTAACCATTTAGAGGTTTCTACTCCCCGCCATATGGCCTTGAGAATAACTATGATAAAGACTTCTGAGAAATATGGTAATGTTACCAGTATTGCCTATTGGCTGCTGGCTATCATCACAGTGGAAGTCAACCATGAGTGCTGCTGTGGTTATCTCCATGTCATGTTTGGGTTTAAAATTTGCTTGTGTGTTCTACCTTCTGATTCTGTTTTACAGCACTTTCTTAGGAGGAAACTTTATTCTTGGTGCCTATCCCATCATTACTAGAAATAGCTGTGCCTGTTATTTATGTTTTCAGTTTCCATGTATTTTTCAGTTTCTCTTTGTCCTGATTTATTTACCTTCTTCTCCCTTATACTCAGTGCTGCCAAGCATCTTTGCTTGTTGTTGGATAAGTAAGCAGAACCAGATGCCAAACAAGGCTCATGGGGACCTGGGAAGCTCAGCTGCCTCCCTCTAGCCCTGAACAAGTCACTTGACACACACAGTCCTTTTCAGAATAGAGCTGGAGTTTTGTTACATTTTGGAAAATAATAGCAAAGTCTCTTCAGCTGCATCTTACCCCAGGCCGCTTCCAAATATTACATGACTATTTGAGTGATCAAAACAAAAGTAACAAGAAATTAAGAACAAGGAATATATCTGCCCTATTGGGAATGTCTATGAAAAAATGGAAGTTCTTCACTGATGCTTCAAGCACACCTGCAACAATAGAGTTGGCAACACTTTCTAATCTAAACCCAAAGGCATAGCTGTCCTGTCAAACAGTAGGGCACTTTTGTTTGTTTTCATTTAAAAAAAATTGATATATATTACAGCTAGCAACACGATATACTTTTTCTTAAGTGTGTTATTCCATTCTGATATAGCAAGGAGGCATTTTAGAAAACCCCCATTTAGCTGAAAGAGAAAAGCAGGCTCATTTCCTTTTCTGCCGAAGGGGACTGATGGGTGGTTATGCTGAAAACACCAATAAATCTTAAGTTCTTTCTTTCCAGTTCCTCATGTTTTGTTTCCCCGAGGTTCTGCTTGCGCAGTATAAGTAGAGCGCTTGGGTCCTTAAACAACTCTAAATGCTTTTAGGGTTTGAAGCTGGGAGTAATCATTTTTGGCCTCCTTCCATCAAACAGTTTATTGTAAACACAGTGAATAGGTTGTACGTCGTTCCTTCCTTTAGTGAGACTGTTTACAAAGATTGCTGTTAATTTATAGTGGCAAAGAATTTCCCTTTTATTCTTCCATAACTCTAAACTCTAGAGAAAATTGAACACGCTACAGAAGATAATGGTCTAATCCACTGCAATTTACAACACAGCTAAATTATTGCAACTTGAGGAAATCCCTTGCATTTCTGCCCCAAGGTCTCCTGAATCCATTTCCAGTTCCTCCCAAATTACGCATTTAAATCTCATTGATGGGAGTAGATGGTTTCTGTGGTGATGTGAAATGGGAAGATACGATACACAAGCAACTGACAATTCAGAAATGTGAAATAAGCCTTGCTTGGGAGATATGAAAAAAATATTCTCTTGGATAGACTGAGGCTCCTCACGCACTCCTTTTTCCTTGTGTCTCTCTAAAACAATATCGGGCGTCAGCTTGGACCAGACTTTTCTGAAATGTTTGGTGAGCGCATGCTGGTTTCATCTATATGCCTTGGTGTCTACTGTACACCTCAGCCTGGTTTACTCCTACAAGCTGCCTTCACGATCCTTCTTTTCTTCGGGAAAAACTTCTCAGAAAGAGTGGTGAACCATTGGAACAGGCTGCCCAGGGAGGTGGTGGAGTCACCATCCTTGGAGGTATTCAAGAAACTAGGAGATGTGACACTGCAGGACATAGTAAATGGGTATAGTGGGGTTGGGGTAATGGTTGGACTAGATGATTGCAGAGGTCTTTTTCAACCTTGATGATTCTACGGTTCTGTGAGTTTCATTGTCCCATCAGCAGCTAAACACTTGGCACTGTCTGAAGAAAACCCACGGGCAGAACCAGCACCAGCCAGAAACAAGACGTGTCCCATCCCATGACTAGGGCTCAGAAATATGAACCACCACATCCATCCCCCAGGGATACACACAGCAGCCATGCACACAATAAGCATCACCTACTCTCCCAAACTCCCTTCTATTTCAAGAGTACACATGGGAGGCTGGCACTGGGCACGCCTGAAGCAACAGAACTTCATGACTGGTTTTGCATCACTGTGTTTAATCACATAGCATGTTTTTGTTTATAGTCACAAAGTTTACAATTGCACCATGTGGAGCAGATTTTGTTTTACTTCAGTTTATCATCAGAAATCAGCTTCTCGGCACAGAGCCCAGCTGCTTTCATATTCTGTTGGTTTAAGGGAAGTAGGATAGGATTGTCTGTCTGTATATTCAAGCTCTTTAATTGACATAAACAAACAGAAAAACACTGTCTAGCATGAGTGGATGTTTACTCAGCTCTGCAGAATGGCAAAGCATATCGCTATAAAAGCTACGCTATAAAAATAAGCTGAATTAGTCAGAGTTATGATTATTCTGAGAAATCCTGCAACACTTAGACAATACGAGATAGAGTTATCTTTATTTAAGCGGATTTCAAAACATGAATGACTGAAAAATATCAGATAAATTGTTATGGTAGCTGTGTAAACGCAAAATCCAGCAGGGCCTGTGAAAGAAGCTTTTTTTATTCCAGAGTCAAAATGAATTTACCTCTCTACTCTTAAGGTAAAAATGATAGCCATATAACTTGCAAATGATCTTCTCGCTCCAGAAGTATTAACTACACACATCAGCTTGCAGCAGCTTCACTGGGTATCCCAGCTTCCATCACAGACGAGGCCAGGTATTTTGGATGAAGATACACAACAGAGGAAGATGTTTGTTTCTTTCTCCATCATGAAAGAAACATTCTTCATTTGCTCATCGGTTGAACTACACAATGTAAGGGAATTTTTAGCGGCTTTAAAACAGTTGCACATGACAAATATTTTCTCAATTATTTCTGATAGTATTTTCTAGTACTTCAAAAGTGGACTGGGCTTTCCTGGAAGAGTTTGGGGACAGATTTACTTGGAAGAGTGTGGTGTTATGGTACTGATCTGGATGGCACCCAGCAACTTGATGGATCTGCAACCCCACGCTGGGAGCTATGGCTCCCTGTACAATGCTTGGAGAAAAGTAGGCTCTTGAGACTGGAACCTAAGAAACTGAGGAAGGAAACGTGGGATCAGTCTGACCTACCTAGTAGGAAATGCTGATGAGAGAAGAGAGAGAGAGGAATGGGTGCTTAATGGTTTATAGTGGGAAATACCTCTCTCCCTTTAGTACCCAGCATCAGAAGCACTACCCTGGAGGAAGGTACAAGGACTCTTCTACTTCTCCAAGGATGATTTCAGCCATATTTTCTCTGTATGAGGAACTGCATTCAGATGATCTGTGTTGCCAGATTTAAATATCCTTCTTTGTTTCTAAATACTTGGATGGCCCCATGTACACTCCTTTGTAGCTCTTTTGTTGGCGGGGGTGGGACATGGCACCTACAAAGCGTTGCTGCATCTGTTAACTTGTCTATCTGAACATTCCCCACCAAAGACTGTGAGCTGATTCAGCTTCTCTTCTCTATTCTGGTTTGAGGCCTCCCAATAGCACAGCAATTGCACAGAACTCATTGTTCACCGACAAATGGCAAATCTAAAAGAAGACATTGACCATAAGGTTGTGTTGGTGTGACAGACCACTACAAAGACTCCAAAAATTGCTGTAAAAATGAGCTGTCTTTTATAAAGTTATTTGTAAATAGCTGTCTTTTCTCCCTAGGCAGGCTAGTGATGTAAAGTTTATGTTCAAAGATGTAAAGTTTTTAGCCTAATTCCCTGATTATCTCATCAGTGTTAAAATAACTGTAATAGTATAATAGTAGTTAATGATTTAGTCCCTTTTATTCTTGCAGAGTATGAGGAAAATAAAAGCTAGGCAAATTCCTGCAGGACTCTGATGAGCTACAGTAATTTGAGTAGCAAATGTATTTTTCTCTCCTCTTTTTTCTCTGTTTACTTGCAATAAAGAATCCAAATTCAACTCATGAAGTTAACAGTATTTGACCATGTTCATCTATAAAGCTAACAATAATATACTATTTAGATGTCATAAGGAAAGACTCAGATTTCAACTATATAACACCTCTTTTAAAGAACAGGACCAAAAGAAGTTTGCAGCCAAGAGTATTTAATAAAGTTCCAAGCAACATCAAATTTTATATCACAGCACTTTCCTTTAATTTCTATCCCTGTTATGAATAAAATTATGATTTTAGTTTCCCCATCTATTGCTTCTTTCCCTCTGTGACTTTTAAGGGCATTGATGGTTTAAGGAATGAAATGGAACATCCAAGAACTGTACAAGAACATTACAAAATAATTTTCATCTTTTTTGACAGTCAGCTGTTATTCACAGGTCTGCCACTGTGAAATACTAATTTAACAAGATATATAGGTAGGGACCATTTCCATTCTATTTTCTAGGGGAAGGAGCTGTACAACATGTTTTCCTAAATGCAACATGAATAGCTCTAAAGAAAAAATGGACAAGATCTACCTTTTCTGGGACAAAGAATAGCATTTTATTTGCTGAAAAGCAGCTATTTCAGGAGATGATGTGGTCTACATTATTTCCAATAGGAACACTCTAAAGCTGCTGGTGCCTCCTCATCCCACTTTCAGATCCCTTCAGTGATTTCTGGAAAACACCCACTGATCCAAAACTGAAATTCCACATTAAGTCAGGGAAATAAATTATGTACATGAGTTCCACATCAATTTCACTAGAATACAATTCCATCCATGTACAAGGATTTATTTATGATACAAGATATCTGTGGCCAAAAAGTTTGATGTTATGTATAAAATAATATTTCATACTAACTAAACACCAATATGGTGAAAATATATGGTTTTTCTAGGCTAAATGTACAATTTTATTTTCCCACTAACCTCTACCCAGTCCACTCCATTTTTTTTTTTTTTTTAATGTTGATCACAGTGATACAGTATCACACATGGTACTTTCTAGTACATCAGGTGAAATATCACTACTAGAAATGGAATATGTCTGGTGGTAGAGATATGAAATACAGCATATTTCATATCCTGTTAGGGAGGGCCTTTTTAAGAGGAGGACAGCCACCTGTATTTTGAAGGGTACCTCTAGATCACCCTCAGAAATATAAGCCAACAACTGATCATTAAAGAGAGTGCTGGTTTTATGAGAGATGTTTTTGAAATCTGACTATTGATAGGAAAGTTGATTTGGATCCACCCAAATTTATATGTTTCTTTTTTAAAAAGTACTCTGCTTTAGATGTAATTTTATTATTTGACATACGGTGTGATTAACATTTTAATCACATTTTGGATATCCCTTTTTAGATACCAGATCTTTAAAACATAAAAATTAGTGTTTTTATCATTTTTTCTTTGACAAATGTATTGTTGGCCTCAACAGGAATTTACATCTTGTCTTGATTCAGATGTGCACTATTCAGCCTTCTAAATATCCATCTAAGTAATTTCATCATATCCAGCCTATAGTTTTAGTGGACCAAAGTGTAACGCAGCAAGAAACCCTAAATGCCTTCAGAAGTGTCCCAATGAGGCCACTGAGTCATGGAGCATCAAAGGAAGGTCAGCACTCATACCAACCAGCTCACTGCGTAAGTTACATTAGCTTCTCAAACAAATTAAATCTCTGTATATTTTAGCAATTGAAACAGCATTTTTATAAAGTGTACCCTGGGTGAGTTTAAACTAATAAACAGTAATTTATCATATACAATAAACAAATTGAACAATTAAATACCCAAACCAAAACACTAAGGCTCAGAGGCAATTTTATATATATACAAGAGCTAGTGAATATAATAACAGTCAGAATGTGCTTTCTCTGAAATAACATGGAATGTCTTCCCAAAAACAAATCATAGAACAGAACTTGCAACACTAAGAGGATTATTAAAAATAATTTAAAATCTATACAAGATGAACAGGATTTCAAAGAGACCTTGAAAACATTACAGAGGTGAAGTCCAGCTTTTCTTTTCTTCTACCGTCAACTCAAGACTACAAAAAAAAAAAAAAAGTCATCATCTACATGACTCAGCTGACTGTTTTACTCTGCATACAGATCTCTCCACGTTGTTGCCATTCACACAAGGAAAAAGCTTATTTTGAAAAGTCTACAGTTTCTCTGCCAGTTGTGGTTTTCCACCCTTTCACAGCTTCAGCCAATTTCTACATATTCCTAATACATCATCCAAAAGGGAAGAAGCTAAATAATATTATTACAGAAAACATTTTGAAGACACAAACACCCCTAAAACTTGTGCACAGCTTCTTTAATGATGCCAGAAACAAGAGCATGGGCACTTTCAGGCACATTTTCTTCTCACAAGATAAACAAGCTTGTGCTACTGCTCATTTCTCATGATGATGTGGGGTCTGCTGTAGAAATCATGAAAATATTCTGCAAAGTAACGCAATTCTCAAAAACCACAAAGCCCAGATTTTTGATGCCTAACAGAATTTAAAGTTAGAAATGTAGATTATGGCATTGCATTATTATGTTAAATTGTGCTAAGTAATTTAAAAAGCCAAGCGTTCCTTTCAGGCTGCAAAACTGCTGGCTTTGTGTGTCAGCACTGGTTTGTTTGTCCAGTGAAAGAGGGAGTGAAAATAGGTGAGAAGTAATTTTCAGACATTACCAGCTTTAGTCTCAGCATGTAACCTGAACAAAGCAGGGGAGCAGGTAGCCATTTAGCATACTTAAGCCATCGTGGGTTGCACTAAAATACTTGAAATCTCAAGGAGCAGGCAGAACTGCACCTGGTTGGCAGCCGTATGTGGGTCGATATGAAATCGATGGCACGTAGTAAACTGTAGGCTTCTATAGGGCACACGTGTTAAACGTTAGCCCTGAGAGGCTTGTTAAGAGTGTTATAGCCCTAAAGAGCCCCTTAAAATAATGGCCTTTTATATTCATTGACTTTTGCAAGTACCACAGGTTGCATCTTGACCAGTCCTGTCCTGGGGATATAAACATGAGTAGCAAAGAAAAGAAATTTTTCATTTAAGCCAGACACATTTAAATACATATATTGTTATATCTTTATTGTTGCTTAGGGTAAAATGGACTAATTATGAATTTTAAAATGTTTGTTGTAATTATATACAGAGATGTTTGCAAATTTAAAGCAACGTATCTGCATTCAGTAACAATGAATTCCTTTCATCTCTGAAAATCCAGTCATACTTTATTTTATCTTAATAGAGATGAGATGTGTAGCTAGCAGAATTGATCTGAGCCTATGATGGAAAGAGTCATCTTTTCATCGCTATCTTTGTATGTTTATA
This sequence comes from Numida meleagris, assembly GCF_002078875.1. Classification (NCBI taxonomy): domain Eukaryota; kingdom Metazoa; phylum Chordata; class Aves; order Galliformes; family Numididae; genus Numida; species Numida meleagris. The sequence continues at coordinate 135,900,564 of NC_034410.1, forward strand.
GAGTGAAAATGCCTGCCAATTTGTAGACACGTAGAAGTAATCCAAGAGCTATGTGTAGCTGGGCTCTGCAGACATTTCTGTATTCTTAAGTCTGTTCTGTAGAGATGGGCTAAAAATCTAAACATTGGAGCCAAATGAAATCTTCCCTAACGTCCTAGATGCAAGAATTAAATTAGTTCTTTCCTAAACTCAGAAAAGAATCCACAATTACTTGCTTCTTTTGGGTACTTTCATTTACCAAGAGAAACTTTTTCAGTCTGCACAGTGAGAAATGCAGTTCAGTGTGTTTTAAGGGGTGAAATTTTAAACATGACATAACATAGATATTAAATATTTCGGTGACAGAAGTGTCACAGATTTAAGGAAGGTGTCTCATGGAAACTAAATAAAATGAGGTTTGGTGACTGGGGAAAGGATCCCAGTAAAAAGAGGATGACTGATAGAGTGGACAGAGCCCCTGAACTTTAGTCTGAGTTCCTTCTAGGGATAGAGAAAAAAAAAAACATGACTTTTTTATCAGGATTTCTCATAGCATGTTCTCTAGGAAATTATATGGGACGAGATCAAAAAAAGTATATATGTGTGAAGTTTATGTCAGAGAAATATCAATAATTTAGTGCAGTATAGACATGGTACAAGGTCCTCTGAGTTAAGAAAGTTCAGTGGGAATTGAACCTTCAGTGGAATTCAATGGGAATGCAGTACTTCTTTTGCCAGACTACTTTGTAGACCAGTTCTGTGACTTCATTACAGACTATCCACAAAATTTCCCAGCAAATCTATAGCAGAAAGTATCACAGTAATTTGAAAATGTTGAAATAACAGCTAGTATCATCACAGTCTGTGCTGAATATTTGTTCTGAGATGGTTGTTTAATCAACATTCTTTTTATCATGTGCAGGGAGAAAAATGCAAAATCTTGACCACACAGTATGGAATGGCAAAGCATAGTTCAATTTCAGTGAGAGTAAATATTTTTTTACCTGTTTTTGTGCTTCCTCTTCAACCTAGCTTCATCGTAGAAAAATTGACTAATGTCAGAATAAGTAAGGCATAACTCATCATATCAACTGTGTCAAAAAATAATGCCTAACTAATAATCACAGAATCACAGAACTGCAGGGGTTGGAAGGGACCTCAAGAGATCATCGAGTCCAACCCCCCTGCCAAAGCAGGTACCCTGCAATAGGTCACACAGGTAGGTGTCCAGATGGGTCTTGAATATCTCCATAGAAGGAGACGCTCTGGGCAACCTGTTCCAGTGCTCCATCATCCTTACTGTAAAGAAATTCTTCTGCATGTTAGTAAGGAACTTCCTATGCTTAAGTTTTACGCCATTACTCCTTGTCCTATCTCTGCACACCAACTAGAAGAGCCTGGTCTCATTTATTTGCCTTCCACCTCCTTTTAGATATTTATAAACACTGATCAGATCTCGTCTCAGTCTTCTCTTCTCCAGGCTGAACAGATCCAGGTTGCTCAGCCTTTCCTCATACAGGAGATGCTCCAGTCCGCTGGACTCTTTCTAAGAGATCTCTGTCATCTTTGAACTGGGGAGCCCAGAACTGGACACAGCAATCTAAACATGGCCTCACCAGAGCAGAGGGGGAGGATGACCTCCCCGGACCTGCTGGCCACACTCTTTTTTAATGCACCCCAGGATAATATTGGCCTTCTTGGTTACAAGGACACACTGCTGGCTCATGGCCAACCTGTTGACCACAATAATGGACTGAATTAAGCAAATGTTCCTCTTCCACTGTCTGGAATGATTTAAGGACTTTAGCCTATAGACAGTTTATCTTAAATGAGACAAACTCAGTCCATAGGTATACCACTTAGAATCATGATGTAGATTGATTTTCACTGTGGTTTACTGTTGTGTTCTAGTTTTGCATATTTTCTTTCTCTGTGAGATAAGGTTATACATCTAAAACATTTCCACTTGTAGAAGATATGATTGTCTTCAGGTCACCTTTCACACAAACCTAAGATAAAGACTGAAAAAGGCGCAGTTCAATTCTTGATCACTTCTGCAAGCAAACTTCTTGGGAGAAGCCATCATAGATATGAAGAAGAGTATTGCACGGTATCTCCATATTCGTTTAAGAATGTCCACACTTTTTCTGATATATAAAGCAACAGAACATTCAATATAAACAAATCTGGTGTAAGAAGAGAAGAATAGGGCCCAGAGATCCTTTACTGTTTTCCAAAATTGTATTTCATGCAGGGAACATTTGTCCAAGTAATTCAGCAGTCAGCATGTTTGATATGGTCAGCATTTTTCACATAACTGGAATCAAGAGGGAAGCTATGACACTGAAGTGACTGCCCACAAGAAGTGGGTAACATCTCTTCAAGGAATTGAAACAGAACATTTTCTTCTCCTGCAAACGAGGTGTGGATTCTTCAGCACTGCATAACAGTTGAACAAAGCTTTTCCTCATAATGAACTATTCATTCGGATTTCACAATATCTCATCACTTCAGCCACAGTTGGTGACCGTGCCAGGAGAACTTCTCACATATATTTTCCAATGTTTTCTTTCCAATTACTCAAGAGGGAGGAAAGGGTCGGAGCGTGGAGACAGAGCTGTAGCTCCTAGTGAAGATTTTACAGTGAGTCTCTTTTTGCATAAAAGCGATACTCAGAACTTCACTGTTGGAACATTAGTGAGAATTCTGTTCTGAAAAACACTTTGGCCCTGCTATTAGCGGTCCTGCCAGAGTTTGGAGGTTATCATCATGTATTATAATAGTGCTTCTTGTAACAGCAAATGTTAACACTAGCACTTTGTGTGCACGCAAGAACAAGCTGTGCCATACCAAAGGTCCTCCAAGATTGCTATCTTGACCCCCACAGCGGCCAAAACAAAAGGGACATGACAAGTTTAAAACGATCATCCTTTTGGAAGACTCTTTTAGCTCCCAGCAATTAGGGGCTTTTTTACACCCTTGGCAAAACATTTCAGCCAGACCACTAATGTGAACAGCCTCGGGGACTACTTTTAAACTCATTTCTGCTTTTGACTCCACACTTCCAAATCTTATTTATACAATAAGTAGAAAACAAGAACAAAAGAATGACAGCTTTGCATATTTTTTAAGTAAGTATCAGATGTAATTTTACTGCATGAAGAAAAAGTTTACCCATCAAGTTGCTTAAATTTCTATTCTGTTTTAATGTCTACTACATGATTTCTAAGATCCTTTGACTGGCTATGCAGCATTTTCTGGGATTAACTACTCAGCAGAAGGAAGAAATAGACTACTTCATATCTGCTTGAAACACTAGTATTTTGCTTCTGGCTAAACGCAATCCTCCTCAGCCAACTCTTAGTGTATGTTTTGCCTATTAAAGTCACAGCCTCAAAACATCAGTTTGCAAAACCTCCTGCCAAAAGTATGGCTGTAAGTGCGAAGATTATTTCTGTGGTGAAGAGTATCCATGTAATAAAAGTAGGTATTTCATTTACAGTAATTTTGTTCCCCTTTGAAGCAAATGTTAGAGGCAGGTGTGAATATAACAACCATGAGATTGCTGAGTGAAGGAACCTGTAAGAGGAAGTAAGGAGTCTTCACTAGAAGGAAGAATTTCAAAACACTGACAATAACAACTTCAAGGGAGGATAGGATTCATTAAACACATAATTCAGTTTAAACTCACTTTCAGTGTTCTTTATCACTTATGCTTTTCCTCTTCTTTTCTTGTATTCTCTATAATTTCTGCCAGCTAAAAAATGACAATATACAAAAATAAGGCTTTCAGTAGATGACATAACCTTCTAGTCTGTCAGTCTGCTCCTTTAGAAGCTGAATTTAAAATGAGTTGTCATCTTCATATAGAGACTATACTATTTATCTCAGTAAGAAAACATTTTACAATTCACCGTAGATCTCAAGAAATCAGACCTTGATTCTGCTGTGTAAGCATGAAACGCACAGGGTAGCGTGTCTGACATTCAGTTGCTGGTCTAAAAGGCCATGGCAATTTCACAGGTCCTGTGTCAAATTTACCATATGCTCTGTGTATCTCAGGTATCATAGAAAGTCTCACATAGTAATGTTCAAGCAATACAGATGTTCTCAGCACCACTAATTATGCTGAATAGTTCTCTGATGGTGCGGCACACCTTGTGTATGCAGACCCCTACATATACAGACCTAAATTTAGGTGGCTTTTTTTTGGAGCCAAATCCTGCATGTCTAGTTTCTGTGGACAGGATTAAGTTTCCATGATGTCTAACCCTCTGGCACTATAGGGTATCTCACTTGGCCTTTAGCTTCTTTTCCAGAAGGTTCTGGATTCTCATCTAGTTGTACGTTACATCAGCAGCCTCAGGTCAAGACCTCATGTATCGTCAAATCCTCAAATGGATGTTGGCATCCATATTTAGCCATTTGAATCCACTCTTCATTTTGATACAAGCAAACTTAGGTGGACTTCTTGAACCAGAAGATAAACTGAATTTTGGATGAATTGTGATAAACTTCACACATGGGATTATTTTTAGTCAGTATTAGTCACAGTATGAAAATAGTTCACATGCTGAAGAGACTGGACATTAAACTCAGAGATAACTCTAACAAACTACTTAGAATTGAAGTAGATCTAGCGTCGCATTTTTTGCTTTTTCAGGGAAAAATGCCTTCAGAGTTGAAGTGCAGATAATGCTAGATTCTAGAAGTCATCATGAATGACATAGATATTATGCTTGTTTTGCAGACACTGCTATATGAATCTCAGAAGGAGATTCATAAATTCCAGTCACTTGCAAGGGAAAGTCCCTTTGGACTTCTACAGAACATTAAGGTGAGGCACAGTAACAGCCTTCAAAACTGTAAAAGGTGGTTGTAGAAAGGCACTACACTTCTCATTCCAGTGAGAGAAGGCTTTAAATATCAGTCGTTTCACATCAGGCATAAGGAAAGGACTTTCTAGTAAAACAGGCCATTAAGAACTGGAACAAATTGCTTAGGGATGTTGTCAAAGATCTTTTAGTGGATTTTTTAAGAAATAGCCCCAAATCTGCCAGTAATAATGTTCGTATAATTAATCCTGTCTTGGGATAAAAGGACATGTTATAGGTTATTTCCACTTTGTTTTCTGTGATTCTGACCTATTAAGAATAATGATCATTTTGATTAGAACATACGTTTGTGTAGGCTTTTATCCAAGGACTCCAAAGTTAATCAATGGCAGATAGGAGATGCAAACTTGAACTAAGAATGCCCTCAATAACATAGAGAGGGTATTATGCCAAACAAATAAATAATATTAAGCTAGCTTACTTTGTTGCCAGAAGTATGTAAATGAGGAATATGTATGTAAAAATGAATATGCTTATTATTTTTGTGATATGCACATTTGGTGCATATACATCCATAGAATCACAGAATGGTTTAGTTTGGAATGGATCTTTTTATGTCATATAGTTCCAATCTCTCCCTGCTATTAGCAGTGACATCTTTCAATAGATCAGGTTACCCCAAGCCCCATCCAATCTGGCCTTGAATGCTTCTAATGATGGGGCAAACACAGCTTTTTTGGGCAACCTGTTCGAGTGTCTCGCCATCCTCACAGTGAAGAATTTCTTCCTCATATCTAATTTTTTCTACCCTACTTCAGTTTAAAACCATTATTCCTTATCCTGTCACTATACAACCCTGTAAAAAGTCTCTTCCTATCCTTCTTACAAGCCTCCTTTAAGTACTGAAAAGCTGCAGAAAGATCTCCCTGGAGCCCTCTCCAGGCTAAACAATCCCAGCTCTCTCCGCTTTTCTTTGTAGGAGAGGTGCTCCAGCCCTCTGACTATCTTCATGGCCCGCCTCTGGATTCACTCTAACAGGTCTTTGTCTTTCTTCTGCTTGGGGCCTCAAAGCTGAACCCAGTACACCAGGTGGGGTTTCATGAGAGTGGAGGAGAGGAGGAGAATCTCCTCCTTGGTTCTACTGGCTGCACTTCTTCTGATGCAGCCCAGAGTACAACCAGCTTTCTGGGCTACAAGCATGCACTGCCATGTCATATCTGATTTTTCATCCAATGGTACCACAAGTTCTTCTCTGGAGGGCTACTCTAAAATCCTTTCATGTCCCAGTCTGTACTGAAGTTGATTGCCCTGAAGCACATACATTTCTTTGCACTTGGTCTTAATGAACTTCTTGAGGTTCATGTAGGCCCACTTCTCAAAGCCTGTCCTTTGGATATCATCCCTTCCCTCTGTAGGATCAACTGCACCACCCACATAGGTGTCATCTGCAAACTCACTGAGGATGCACTAAATCCCATTGTCTAGGTTATTAATAAAAATATTAAATAGTACTGGTCCCAGTATGGACACTACTCATAACTGACCTCCACTTCGACACTGAGCTGTACTAATGGGGACAGATTCCCTCAGGATTACAGCTGTACTTCTGCACTTGCTTAAATCAAGGAACACTTCAGTGGGAAGTCCTACTAAATTCTGAATGAATTGAAGCTCATCCTCAGTCTTCTAGTCTGAATATTGCATACTCATCTGAAGGTCTTGAATACATACATTTCTCTGAAGTCAATGGGCCTAGGTGACTGCCCTATTCAAACTGTAGACATATTTGTGTTTATTTTATACATTTATTCTAAGAGTACTGTCACCAGTGGTTCAGCAGAGAAATAAAATTACACCTTTGAAGAAAAATGTATTTATCTTCAACCACAATGAAACACGATATCTAAAAATTAGGATATTTTTCATGTAAAATGGATTTTAAGAACATGAGTGTTAAAGTGAAATCTCTAAAACAACACACTTACTGCATCACCAGCAATTACGTGAAGAACAACTTAGTTACTGAAGCATTTTAGGCCATAAGAAGCTACAACTGGTCCTTCCATATTTTATTAACCTACTACTTTAAAACCAAAACTATGATTGTTGTTTGCTTCCTTCATTTGCACTACCTGTAAGCATGTCATTAACATTCAGTTGCCAGAATACTAAACAATAGCTAATGGCACACTGGTGTCGAATTCATTAAGAGTGTTTATTTTTAAGCATCAGCACCAAGAGTGTTTAATGTATGATATGGCAGTCTTCATTATTGATAATAATAAGCAACATGTTTCCCTAAGATTTGCTATCTCTTCTTCACACAAGCAAAGCCAACATGTCTGCTGGGTGTTTGTTTGTCTTTCATTTTATGTCATTACAGAAGATCAAGATAACCACTCAGCAGTTATTATGTGATGTTAGTGCAAGCAACTTCTCTTCTCAGCTTTCTTTGACTTACTTTGAACATAGTTACATAGCAAAAATAAAACATGACCCTAAATAAATACGGAGAATCTGATGTCAACTGATTAGAGAACAGAGTGGGCACAGAGCAAAGGTCCAGTTGCTCCATTATTAGCACCTCCATTTCTTTATATTTAATCGTGGTCTTCACTCAGAAGATGAAGGGTTCATACCTTTAAATGTTAGCAGAGTTTTTCAAGTGGAGAGTTACTTCAGACAAAGTAGTAACTGGGCAACCTGCACAAACTATACATACTGCCATGGACTCATCTCTGAGAAACTCGTTGGGGCCCCAGCTGAAGCTGACTTCGTAGGCTGTCTTCAGACTACATCATTAGAGAAAGGCAGCCTTGGAGGACAGTTCAAACCTCCTCTCCTACACAGTTTCTCTCAGCTTCCCTCCCTGTTTAGGGAAGGATTCCAGATTACCAGCTCAGCATGGAAACCTACATTTGAGAGAGCACAGATATAAAAGAGAAGATGCCCATCCCTGGACAACAAAGTCCACCATGATGAGGTGGCTGGGATTTCAATCTGAAACAGATTCTGCTCCCCTTAAACATGCTGAGTTCTTCTTCTTTCTATCCCCAGCCTATCTCTCCTTTCATTCTTCAAGAAATGTCATTAAAATTTTACTTGGAAGAAAAAGATACAGTTTATTTTGTAGTTATTATACCCAACTTCCTCTCAACTTCCTCAGAGTATCTCAATGATATACAGAGTCAATCTACCTGGCAGTAGTGTTTGATCTGTAGCTCACCAGGGCCAGTGCTGTTTAATACCTTTATTGATGATCCAGATGCGGGGATTCTGTTTGCAGATGACAAAAAGCTGCCTGAAGGTGGGAAGGCCCTACAGAGGGATCTAGATAGGCTGGATCAATGGGCTGAGGCAAACTATATGAAGTTCAGCAAGACCAAGTTCTAGGTCCTGCAATTTGGTCACAACCCCATGCAATACTACAGGCTTGAGGCAGAGTGGCTGGAAAGCTGTGGTGAGGAAAAGGATCTGGGAGTGCTTGCCAACAGCCAGCTAAACATGAGTCAGCAATGTGCCCAGGTGGCCAAGGCCAATGGCAACCTGGCTTGTATCAGAAATAGTGCAGTCAGCAGGAGCAGGGAGGTGATCATCCCTCTGTACTCAGCTCTGGTAAAGTTGCAACTTGAGTGCTGTGTTCGGTTTTGGGCCCCTCCTTACAAGAAAGACACTGAGGCCCTGGAGCATGTTCAGTGAACGGTGATGAAGCTGTGAAGGGTCTGGAGCACAAGTCTTATGGAGAGTGGCTGGGTGAGCTGCAATTGTTCAGCCAGGAGAAGAGGAGGCTGAGGGAAACCTTATCGGTCTCTACAACTCCTTTGGAAGGAGGTTGTAGTGAGGTAGGAGTCTTCTCCCAGGTAATCACAATAGGATGAGAGAAATGGTCTCAAGTAGTGCCATGGGAGGTTCAGGTTGGATATTAGGAAGAATTTCTTTTCTGAAAGAGTGGTCAAATGCTTGAATGAGCTGCTCAGGGAGGTGGCTGTCACCATCCCTGGAGGTACTCAAGAAACATGGAGACGTGGCACTGAGAGACATGGTTAGTGGTGATAGGTTCACACTTGGACTAGATGATCTTAGAGGTCTTTTCGAACCTTAATAATTTTATGATTCTCTGATTATATTATAGTCATAAATATCTCATGCTGACTAGAACTCCTTGTTACTAGTTTTCCTATATAGAAGTATCTTTGTACCACACAAAAATAAACAAAGAAAATTACACATGGGTACGTGCTGAATTAAATAAATTTGCAACAGTTGAACCAAATCAAACAAAACTTTAGGCAGGACAAGAATTTCAGCCAGAGCAGACCTAAAAAACATCAGTCCTGCAGCCTTGCAAAATCACTGCAAAGCTTATGACAAAACAATAGTAATGCCATATTTCAGGGCTACACAGTTACAGTCCTTCTGCCCTTTAGTTTCTTTTCTTCCAAATTCTCACTCCAAATCAAAAACAAAAGAGAGACTGGACATAAGGAAATGTTCAAATATACTTTCAAAGCCAGATTTTCCAAATAAAAAACTCAAATGGAAGGAGTTTCTTAGGAACTTTTTAATGAGAAATACATGATTTTCATCTATGAATGCTCTTAACAATAAACACGACAATGAGCTGATTTCTAATACTGCAGTCAGTATTAGGATGAGCAGAATCCTGAGACAATGCATTGCACTGAGCACACTCTTGTCACCTGCTCTGCTAATAGCAAAGGATTCAACATACGTCACCTGTAGTAGAGAACTGGATGGAGTTGCAAGGCTCCTAAGGAAAGATGACACTCTACCTGTTACATCCATAGGCAAATAAAAGCTCTTCCTTCAGAGACAAAGTGCCTAACTACCAACCATTATAGGATAACCCTTCTCCAAGACAAAGACTACTCTGATATCCAGTATCAAAATCTCTTGAAGTTGAAAACAAAGCTGAAAACTGATAATATAAAAAACATGCTGAGAAACCAAGTGATAACTAACAAATCAATTGTGTGCTGGTACACAATAATACAGTGCAAACCCAGCTGTTCACTGGCAGCTGTTACAAACAAAATTCTTCTCTTTCTCCTTCTCTGCAATCCCTCTCATTTTTAAGACTCAGAAAAGTGAAGGGTTTTCATGCTGAGCTGGCTTTATTTACTGCCCCAGAGACATCTTAAGTTGTTCACAGATAGCTGGAAGGAAGTGAAAAGCAATATTACAGGGCAAATAATGGGGCTGACAGGACAGTTGTGCGCTTCAGGGAACAGTTAGGTTCAGAGATTAGTTTGTTTCAGTCTGTAGGAAGAGCCAAACACATGGCAGTAAAAGAAGGAGAACATAAGAATGCCAAAAAATAGGCAACAGCCTCAGTCTCTTCTGATGTGGAGGGTAAGAATATTACAAATTAATGTTTTTCCTCCTGGATCTCTTATGTTGTTTCTCCCAGTCAGCCATCTTCATGATCAACTTGGAACTCATTACCAAAGGACTTCATTGAGGCAAACATTTTGGTAAGGCTGAAGATGAACTAGACATTTACGTGGATTATGAGGTTAACCAGAATGACAGTTTTAAGGAGTTTATTAACATATTAAAAATGAGAGGTTTTAGAAAAGCCATCTATACTGCTTCAGTGAAGAAGATAATCCCTGGGGGTCTGTGGTGTAACTTTATACAAATAAAGGTCCAAGATAAACTGTAGATTTTTTTCCTAAAACTCCTCAAATTCTCTGTATCACTTATTACTGATGAAAGAGACCTCTTCAGTCTGATTATACTCATGCAGTTAAAGGAAATGTTTTTGATATATTTCTCCAGAATTGAGGCTACCTGACACAGAAGTCCTCTTTATAGTATAAAAATTAGTTGTCCTTAAAAACAGACCAGCTGATCCTTTACTGGGAGTGGTTTCTGGTTCTTACTAATTCCTGATCTCAAGAAATGCACAAGCACTAGCTGGATTTAAGTAAGTCTATGGGGCCAGTGGGATTCATCCCAGGATACTCAAAGACCTCACTGATGTTAACACAAGACTTCTCTCAACTGTTTTTCAGTGGTCTTCAGATTCTAGAAAGGTCCCCATTGACTGGAAGTTGGCAAATGTCTCAGTTTTCAAGAAGAAGAAGAAAGAAGACCCTGGTAATTACAGATCTGCCAGTCTCACTTTGATGCTTGGCAAAATTGTGGTCACAGCACCAAACCTGTGGGACTTCAAGAAGCATTTGGACAATGCTCTCAGACATGTGGTTTGAATTGGGTAATGCTGAGTGGAGCCAGGCATTGGACTTAATGATCTTTGTGGGTCCCTTCCAACTCCAGATATTCTATGATTTTATGATTCCGTGGCCCAGCCCAAACCTGATCAAGCCAAACCCTTCCTAGTGCCAGGGATTCATCTAACAGCTAATCAGACTGGACTGGTTCCCATGCCTGTGCTCATGCTCTGGCACAATTTGGTTTATTAGAAGAGATCAGTATATAACTATGATAGTATTTGCTAGCATAAGGGACCTCACTGTTCTTGTGTCATCTCTCATGTACCAAGACAAAAAAAAAATCCCTGGTCCAGTACTTACACAGCACACTTTCACATAGCTAAGGTTATATCTTGGGCATTTTGGCCTCTCTCACAGTTACACTGATCCAGACAGAAGTTAGAGTTAGATTCAAGGAAGTCTTCACAACACAGCCTCTCCCCTGCCATAGGACCAAACATGCCAGTCAGGCAATGGTCTTGTAGCACAACACATTGGAGTCTACACCAAGATGATATATGCAAGCTCTGCAGTGATCTCTGAGGAATTTCTTACTGGACTCTTACAAACAGCTCTCCCAGTACAGGATACAGCCTGACCCTAAGTGCATAAGCTCAAAGGAAATATGACCCTTTTATAACAATCCCCACTGGATGACAGCTTTCTCAACACTTTACAGCATAGAATTAGTTCCTAATTCCAATGAGATCTTTTGAGCATTAAATGACAAATATAGTCATTAATTGGTAGTATCTCTCAGACAAATTCATAGAATCATAGAATTACAAGAGTCACAAGGGACATCTAGGTTAGAAGGGAGATCATCTAGTCCAACTCCCCTAGAGTACATTGCACAGGAAAGTATCCAATGAGGTTTGGAATATCACCAGAGAAGGAGATTCCACAATCTCTCTGCTTGATCAAGCATGATTTCCCCTTGGTGAATCCTCGTCAACTATTCTTCATAACTTTCTTCACTTCCACTTGCTTGGAGATGGCATCCAGAACAAGCTGTTCCATTACCTTTACAGGGACAGAGGTGAGGATGACTGGCTTGTAGTTCCCTGGGTTTTCCTCTTTGTCCTTTCTGAAGACTGGAGCAGCATTACATATCCTCCAGTCTTCAGGCATCTCTCCCATTCTCCATGACCTTTCAAAGATGATAGAGAACAGTTTGCTTATCACTTCACCAGCTCCCTCAGCACTTGTGGGTGTATCCCATTGGGGTGCATGAATTTTTGGGGGTTGTATTTGCCTAGATGATCTCCTACCAGGATCCTCCTCAGCCAAGGGAAAGACTTCCTTTCCCCAGACTGTCTCTCTCGTCTCCAGGGTCTGGAATTCCTGAGGGGTAGTATTAGCAGTAAAGACTGAAGCAAAGAAGGTGTTCAGCAACTCCTTCTCAGTGTCCTCCATTACCAGGACACCCAACTTATTCAGCAGTAGGCCCATATTTTCCCCAGTCTTCCTTGTGCTACTGATATAATACTTAAAGAAGCCTTTCTTGTTGCCCTTGATCTCCCTCACCAGAATTAATTCCAAGTGGACCTTAGCCTTCCTCATCACTTCCCTGCGTGCCCTGACAACATTCCTGTATTCCTCCCAAGAGGCTAGATCCTTTTTACCCTTCTGTAGACTCTCTTCTTTCTTTTGAATTTTTCCATGAGCTCCTTCCTCAGCCATGTGGGTCTCCTGCCACCATTGCCTTATTTCTTACTCATAGGGATGCACCAATCTTGAGCCTAGAAGAAGTGGTGCTTGAATGTCAACCAATGCTTTTGGGCCCCCTTAGCTTCCAGTGCTCTAACCCATGGGATACCTCCAAATACGTCCTTGAAGAGGTCAAAGTTGGCTCTTGTGAAGTCTAGCATTGCAATCCTACCTATTGCCTTGTTTCTTCCACACAGTATCCCAAACTCCACTATCTCATTGTCACTGCATCCAAGGCTGCCCTCAGTCTTCATATTTCCAACTAGTCCTTCCTTGTTTGTAAGAACAAGGTCCAGAAGCTCACCTCTCCTCACTGACTCCTCCACTACCTGCATTAGAAAGCTATCATCCACACACTGCAAGATCCTCCCGGACTGTGTGTGCTTGGCAGTGTTGCTTTTCCAGCAAATACCGTGGTGATTGAACTTCTCTATGAGAACAAGTGCCCGTGATTGTGAGGCAATTTTCATCTGCCTGTAGCAGGTCCCAGCAACTTCCTCCTCCTGATCAGGTAGCAAACACCCACAACAGTGTCACCCATATTAGTCTGCAACTTAATTATCACCCATAAACTCTTCACTTGTTCATCATTCATCTCCAGGTGGAGCTTGATACATTCCAGTTGCTCTCTCACAAAAAGAGCAACTCCACTGCCTCAGTTCATTGAAGTATCTTTCCTAAAAAGTAGAATCATAGAACTATTAGTGTTGGAAAAGACCTCTAAGATCATATAGTCCAAACATCAACCCATCACCACCATACCCACTAAACCATGCCCCTCTGTGCCACATCTCCACATTTCTTGAACACCTCCAGGGTCAGTAACTCCACCACCTCCCTAGGCAGCCCATTCCAATACCTCGCCACTCTTTCAGAGAAGAATTTTTCCCTAATAACCAACCTGAACCTCCCCTGGCACAACTTGAGGCCACTACTTCTCCTCCTATTGCTAGTTACCCATTAAAAGAGGCCAACCTCCAGCTCACCATAGCCTCCTTTCAGGTAGCTGTAGAAAGTAATGAGGATTGAGCCTCCTGTTCTCCAAATGGAACAATCCCAGTTCCCTCAGCCACTCCCCATAAGACTTGTGCTCCATATTCTTCACTAGTTTTGTTGCAATTCTTTGGACACACTCCAGGGCTTCTATGTCTTTCTTGTAGTGAGGGGCCCAAAACTGAGTCTCCTGTCATAAGAAGAAATCAGGCAGGACCTTCCTTTCATACACCCTTGCTGACTGGGCCTGATCCCCTGGCTGTCCCACATGTGCTGTGTGATTGTACTCAAGGCAACCTGCTCCATAACCTTCCCCAGTCAACCCGACAGGCCTGTAGTTCCCCAGATCCTCCTTCTGACAACTTCTGGTAGATAGGCATCTGTTCTTCCCATGAAGAAACAAAACTGCTCCTGACAGGTTCTTGGCAATACCAGGCAAAGCATTTGCAGGTAGGCCGATAGCCATATACAGAAAGAACTGAACACACCCAACAAGTAAAATGGATCTCCAGCTATGCAGCACTCCATCACAAGAAACACCCTAGGCCCAAAAGATGCTCTCCCTTCAGCAGCTGGGCCTTATATGAGCCCAGGGTGACTCCACTCTGGGTCCATCTCTTCTGATCACATGGAGAGGCCACCCACATCCCTTCACCATGTGATCAATCACCAGTTCAAGCCGTGACCTAACAGTTACCCTACAGCATCACATTGGTAAGTCTCAGTTGCTTGGGATCTTCCTGAATGACCAGAACTGCTGATAAATGATGGAAAGCGGTTTGGTGAGCACTTCTGCCAGCTTCTTCAGTATCCTCCGGTGGATCCCATCTGGCCCCACAGACTTGTGACAGTCTAAGTGGAGTAGGTCACTAACTTTTTCCCTCTGAATAAGTTCATTTTATTCTCCGTCTTCCAGCTGAGGGGGCTGCGTACCCTGAGGATAACTGGCCTGGCTCTTAAAGACAGAAGCAGAGAAGGCATTGAGTATATAAGCCTTTTCCTCATCCCCAGTGGTGATGCTACCCACTGCATTCAATAAAGGATGGAGATTCTCCTTGGCCCTCCTTTTATTGTTAATGTATTTGTAAAAATGTTTTTGTTATCTTTTACAATGGTGGCCAGATTAAGTTCTAGCTAGGCTTTCACCTTTCTAATTTTCTCTCTTCATACTCAAGCAACATCCTTGCACTCTTCCTGAGTTGCCTGCCCCTTCTTCCAAAAAATGGTAAATTCTATTTATTTCTCCAAGTCTCCCAAAGGACTCTCCCAACCAATGTCCTAAACAGTCCAAAGTCAGTCTTATGGAAGTCCAAGGTAGCAGTTTTGCTGAACCCCACCCAGACCAGGGGGGGTTGGAACTTGGTGATCTTTGGCCTCCCTTCCAACCCAAGCCATTCTATGATTCTATGACTTCACCAAGAATCAAGGACTCTACATTTTTATGGTCGCTCTGCTCAAGACAGCTCCCAACCACTACATCTCCTGCCAGTCCTTCTCTATTTATAAACAGCAGGTCTAGCGGGGCACCTCCCCTAGTAGGCTCTCTTACCAGCTGTGTCAGGAAGTTATCTTTCACACACTCCAGGAACCTCTTCTATGCTGTATTGTATTTCCAGCAAACATCTGGTAAGTTGAAGTCCCCACAAGAACAAAGCCTGGTGATTGTACATAGCACAAGTACACAGCCACCCATGACAGCATTCCAGTCATGTGAGCATAATCCATAATTTCAGAGCTAGAATACAGATTTTGTGTATCAGTATGCAACTTGATATGACTAATACATAACCTCAATTCAATAGAAGTTATTTTCTTCTCTTTATTATCACGTACGTACAGGGTACTGCTTGCAGAAACAGGTATTTTTGAATTTACCTACATTAATTCAGTGGCAACAGCCAAACCCCTCAGTCTGTATTTTTTCTTTCAAAAGCAGTGTAAGCTTCTTAGTTGTATATGTCTCATGCAGTGATATACAAATCCAATCATGGATTGTTAAATGCATAACTAATCTATTTACCTTATAAAAGATAAATTAAAATACTTTGCATCTGCAGTCAACTATGCAATATGGCCACTGGCATTGACTTGCTGTTAACTACTACGGTTTGATGAACACAAGGGACTTAAAAATATGTACATGAATACTTCATTTTTTCTGCTTACAGTAACAAGGTTTTCCCTGAAGAAATCAATTTGCCAGGATATGTGACAATTTCATCAAGCTCCATTTTGTCCATGCATGTTTTCCTTTATTCTCTAAATAAATATACACATAAATTTCTTAAATTAGCTTCCATCTTGGAGAGCCATGGACATAATGTTATTTTTAACTCCTTTTCTATGGATAAGAATTTCAAAATTATTCTAAACCAAAAATATTTCAATGGAAACTAAATACTCTGCTTTGTCTTCTGAAAATTTAAAATGACCGTTTTTCCTAACTGTTATTTCACCAAGACAATTTGAAATGTTCTGTATTGAAAACTGCAAAATATATCTTGACATTTTCATCCCTTTACCTTTTTTTTTTTTTTCTGGAATCTGTTCATTAATTGCCTCTGCATTTATGAATACATTTTCTGATACAACTTTTATTAACCAAAATCGGTCCAGTGGGAAAGGGCAATTATGTAAACTGTTTATTGTATTGTGGGCTGCTTATCAAAGTAATGTTATCATTTGATTAAAATACAAATTAATCAGTTAAGTGGAACTTGAGGATAGAGCAAAATTATGACGTGGGTCAAAAGGAGAAACATCTGACTCCAGGTTTGATGCTAGAATTGACTTCTGACTACACTGTCTGCACAGTTCAACCCTGATGCTGCCAAGTACACTGCACCTCTAGCGTAATGTGATGCTATGTTGGTCTAAGTTTATGCTCAGACAATTGATTAGTAGTTGAACACAGTAGGTTAAAAGGCAGCTTTTAGTGTGTGCCAGCGAGATAGGAGGGATCACAGCCAACAGTAATAGGCAATGTGACCCATGTTTAAGAAAAACAGGAAATCATTGACTGCAAGGATGTAATAGGGAGAATTTATGGCCTTTCCTATTGCTTCAGTGAGATGGCCTACAACTTTGCTACTAAAAGGCATCTCAGAATTTGGCCTTTGATACCTTAAACTTGTCTTTCCTAGCAACAACTAGAGCTCTTATTTGGGTATTTTCCTCCTCTTTCCAGACATTTATTCTCACAAAATACTGGCAATCAAGATCTTTTGAGTCTTTTACTCACCTTTCAATCTGGGTTGATTAGTGATTAGTTCAAGTATTCACTGGAGTAAGAAGTGACTAACAGGTAGAGAAAAAAGAGCTCGTGAAAACATTAGCTTCCTTTCCTCAGAAAGCCAGGCTCAAAAAGCATTGAATTCAAATCCTACAAGTATGTTGTCTAGGAAGGAAAAAGGATGATGACATTTTCCTGTACTGAAGTAGGACGTTTCACCTCCTGGATGTACCCATCTCCTCTAGTGGGTATAGTAAGATATGGATTAATATCTTCAACTGAACGTCTAGCTGAAATATCTACATACATATGAGCAGACACACATGTTCTACTGTACAACTGAAGATGCATGCACTTACCATTCATTCACCCATTTCCTCCTCATAATGGAAATGATAATAAATGTTTCCTTAGGTTTGGGGTTGGGTATTTATATATTATTGCAATTAGACTTAGAACATATTTCACGCAAGAAGTAAGAATTCTTAAAAATGTCACAATTCCTACAATTCTTTTTGTAAAAAAAAACAGCACATGAATAATTATATCATCAGTTGAGGTATGTTTGAACATTAGAAATAGCTGGAGAGACATATGAATTAGAAGGAAGAAGACCATGTGCCATGAACTGGTGCCCAGAGCAGGTTATGTAAATAAATTGGCTCTTCAACTCGATAAGTACACAGTGGCCAGTTCATGCTCTGTAATGGAGGAGGTATTTGCACAAATCATCAACAAATCTAGAAGGAGAAAATCAGCTTGACTTCACTTCAAGTGCTCAAGCTACTGATGAAATAAAAGGATTCTTGTGAAATTGTATACTGCTGACTGAGAGATTGCTTTACTAAATGCAGTCCTAATGCAGTTTACAGCAAGGTAACTGCAAAGGCCATTTGGGCCTCAATTCCCAAAGAGATAACAAGGAGATGTTTGTAAATACACTAGGAACGCAATCTCAATAAAATAAGACCCACTGTGCTAGATTATTTTGTTGCCCTGGATCCAGGCAACTGCATGGTCATAACACAATACAAAAGTCACTTTTAATCGAGCCTAATCAGAAACTAAGCATGATGCCTTTTCTAGGAATATGCTGGCAATTACTGTATTGTGTTCTCTCTATTCAGTCCCCTTGCGCCTCCTAAACTCTATTTACTTTGGATACATATGGCCTTCTAGTGGTGATTGAAGGTCACTGCCAAAATCTTGAAAATCACTTACAGAAATTTTTCTCTCTTGTTCCATCTATCAAACCTGCAAGACACTTGCCTCTCTTTAAGACCCTTTTATTTCCAATAAAATATTCTAAAATTTTTACTGATATTCTAGAGATTTATGTTTCTGGGCTGGACCATCTTTCTGATATTTTAAAGCCAATCCTACTAGGGTCTGAACATATCTAATTCCTATATAATATTTGGCCTATTGGTCACAGAAATAGCCTGTAAGTCTGCAGTGAGTGGATTCTGGTGAAATGTAAATACACATGGAGCCTGTCTTCTGCACATGAATCTACTCATGCCTGTGATCTGACTGCAGCTCCTTGAGCTATTGATTCAGGCTGAAGACAGTGGCAGGTCTTTGGTTAGTCTTAGTCCTTACTTATCTTGAAGATTTTCCCTGTTAAGCAGGGAAGCCAGACACTTGCAGAAAGAAATAACCAATAAAACAGAGAAGCAGAGAACAAAGAGAGGAGCCACTGAAGTCACATCGACCTTCTTGAGGGAAACCTTGCAGAAGCCCAGGCATGACCTGACAGTAAAGAGGATAACATAATTCTATCCAAAATCATGCATACAATCCTTGAATTCTAGACATAAGAGTAAAATATTGACACCAAGATGGAAATATATGGTACCCTCTCATGGGAGATTTGTTCCACACTACTGATGTGAAAAACTCTATTAACTTCTGTCAGATGTATCAGTGCAATGGCATTAAAATGTGAACAGTTTCTGGAGTGGGAATTATAATTCTCTACATTAAGGATCAATGCAATCTAGGAAATTTCATAGATTTATCCCTCAAATGAATTTATTATTCTTTACAGTACTCTACTAGGAGTATTTTCTTGATTTTCTGCTTGTTTTTCTGCTGTTTATCCAGTGTCATGAGTCATTATTTAGTCTCTGATATTCTGTGTTACCAGTTTAAATTTTGTCTGGAGAAGATATTATGAAATGAGTAGGAGAAAATGGTGAAATCCATCTACCATTACAATGAAGATTTACATTGTTTCTTCTACCTAAAATATGAAATAAAAAATATAAAGTCTGTCTTACTGGGTAGTTGAAAGTACTGTGGAACTTACAGTTTTGAATTTTACTCTGATGTGGAGAATGATCATCCATCTCTCCTCCAAGCCATCACGTTCTTTCATAACAATAGCAGATGCTTTCCTCAAGGCTAGGAAAAAAAACAAGAGTTGGAAATTTGTGATAAAATAGAAGCACATGAACACCCTAGGATACACTTCAAAGCATATTTTCATAAATTACTCTTAGAAAAAATCAACTCCATCTTCCTTAGCTGAGATCTACCTCCTTCAGTGAATAACTGAAAGGTAAGATCAGAGTGGATCAGAAAGTCTGTCTATGATCTCTGCAGCATCAGCATCAGTACTCTAAAATGCTCCTAAATATCCCCAGGAAAGAAGTATCTACAGATTTCCTGAGTAACATATTCTCATGCCTTACTGTCTTCAAACTTATGATTTCTCAGTAATATTTCCAGAAATATTCTCCATTGCAAACCTTAGCCACTGACTTCTTATTCTTCCCCTTAGAGGCACGGAACGCAGTCAACCACTGTCCATTTTACAGAAGCCTTATTGTTACACATATTGCTAAACTGTTATGTATCCTTCTTCAGTCCTCTCTATTCTAACCCAAAGCAGCTCAAATCCATCCATTATTCTTTTATTTTCCTTCCTAAAGTTCCACCTTATTCTTTCTTCTATTTGTTGCATCCACACCTTTCATACTCAGTATTGGAGGAGTTCTCATGCCCAAGCTCATCAGCAGCAGGCAGAGCAGAATCATCCTTCTGTTTGTTTTAGAAAAAGAACCCACCCTGCTTAGATGTAATTATGATTGGATTAATAGAATGTCTGGTGACGTTAGCATAGTGAATGCAAGACTCAAGACTTTGTGAATTAAGCATACTAAAACAGATTTTATTTTGAAAATATCAAACCTAAATGGTTAGGGATTTGGAGGGGATTATTTTTTATGTCAGAGGAAATCACAGTAAACCAGACTTTTATGTGGATAAAATAAGTCATAAAACTTTATATAGCTCTTGTGAAGAGCATGAAAGAAACATTTCTGTCCCCACCTGCACTCTAGTTCCTGGAAATGCAAGAAGAGAGCAAGTTAAGACTTAGCAGATAAGAGATGGTTTGGCTCATTCACTCATCCTTACACCATACTCATCTGTAGTTAATTCAAATATTTAAGTAATTCACTGGGATTTACCTTACTTACACTGCAGTTGCTGCACATTACTAGAAACTACTGCAATGGTAACCTCAGTTTCTTTTTATTAAGTGAAGTGAACACAAGAAGATTGCTCAAGTCTTTAGTATGGTTACTCTGAGGTTCCTTAATATTTTAGACTGTAATGGATCCTTCATTTACAAACAACATCACACATGTCCTCTCGGTCTTCCAGATAAATTTCATAAGCTCATACACTGCATGGGAGAAGGCCCAATTTCCATAAGAAGTGTCCAGAATTAGCCTTGCACTAGCAATCTATGTTCTGTTCATCACTCAAAATAATGTATTTCTGTAACCGATTTGTTTTATCGATCTCTATTCCAGTCATACTGAATAGGAACATGCCATCAATAGGTTTTAATTAGACTCTATTCATCAAGTAAAAAAAACATTCAAATGTTAAAAAAGATCTCATTGATCTTTGTAAAACTAGACTCAAAGCCTTCTTCAACAATTTTTATTTTTCAAAGAGAATAGGCAACTCTAGATATTTTAATCCTGATTTAGAAATGCATTAGTCTTTCACCACTACTATAAACAGCTGAATAGACAGTGGAGTGTTCACAAATACATTGTCAAATAAAACAAAATGTAAGTAATGAGCATAGTTAGAATCTTTTTTTATATATGTGTATAGCTATGTACAGCTTGATTGAAACTGATAGAAGAAACTTCTGAAACATTTAGGAGCCCTCTGAGGGAAATTCTGTGAAGAAAGCTAAGCAAAAAAATGGCCTTTTTTTTCCTGCTGTTTCACTGATAAGACAGACAGCAAACATCAGAGTAATGACTGAAAATTAGTGTTGGTGCTTTAATGTTCCTGAAAGATTTATTTTCTCTCAGGGAGATAAAAGAACTAAATATCTCTCCAAACCCTTGCCAAGCCCTTTATAACCATGACTATGCTTTCCAAATTGTTGCTTACAAATCACTAAAGAATCACTAAAGAGACAAGGTTCGTAATTTAGATTTTTACTGCTCACTCTTAGGAAAGGCATGATCTGCTCCTCCATTACTTCCTCCCACCTCAGCTTTAGCAGGCACATGGGGCACTCCTCAGCTCAGACATACCTCACTTTTAGAAAAATGAACACTGTTAATAACCACCCATCACATTGTTTCTGTGAGCCACATTCATAAGTTATGTTCATAAGAGCTGATATCTCATACAGTTGACAAGCAAAGAGGCACACTGTTTATGTAACAGCATAAATCCTGCATAATTCTATGGATAAGGTAGAGTGGGATCTGCAGTTCTCTGTTTCCTTCCTTGTATGTCCTGTCACCCCGTTTGCCTGTTTGTTATTTAACGTCAATACTGTATCTTCAATGTCTTCAAATAATTTAGATTACATGGAAATTGTAGTGAGGTGACTGTTGGTCTGTTTCCTCAGGTGACAACTGATAGGTTGTGAGGAGCTGCCAAAGGAAGGTTTGAGTTGGACATTAGGAAGAATTTCTTTATGGAAAGAGTGGTCAGCCATCGAAAGGGGCTGCCCAGGGAAGCGGTGGGGTCACCATCTCTGGACTATTAAGAGATGTAGATGTGGATCTTAGGTACATGATTTAGCAGTGGATCTGTTGTAGAATTATAGAATCATAAAATGGCGTGGGTTGGAAAGGATCATCTAGTTCCCACCCCCCTGCTATTGGCAAGGACACCTTCCTCTACACCAGGTTGCTCAATGCCCCATCCAGCCTGGCCCTGAATGCTTCCAGGGAGGGGGCATCCACAGCCTCTGTGGGCAACCTGTTCCAGTGTCTCACCACCCTCACAGTACAGAATTTCTTCCTACTATCTAGTCTAAATCTACCCTCTTCCAGTTTAAAAACTTTTTCCCTTGTTCTGCCACTACCTGCCTTTATAAAAAGCCCCTTCCCAGCTTTTCTGTAGGCCCCCTTCAGGTACTGGAAGGCTGCTATAAGTTCTCCTCAGAGCCTTCTCTTCTCCAGGCTGAAAAGCCCCAGCTCTCTCAGCCTATCCTCACAGGGGAGGTTCTCCAGCCCTTTGATCATCTTCGTGGCCCTCCTCTGGACCCACTCCAACAACTCCATGTCCTTCTTGAGTTGGGGGTTCCAGAACTGGATGCAGTACTCCAGGTGTGGTCTCACAAGAGCAGAGCAGAGGGGCAGAATCACCTCCCTCGCCCTGCTGGTCACACTTCTCTTGATGCAAGGTTGTTAGGTTATGGTTGGACTTATGTTATGGTTACTTATGTTGTGTTGATGGTTGGACTTAATGACTCTTAATGATAAAATTCCAACCTAAATAACTCTATGACTCTATAGCTTTCCTCTCATATCACTCCTTCTATAGTGTAGAAAGGAGCTCACTCTCATTGTGAGAAAAATAGAAATAAAAGCATATTCCCATTGAAGTGATTGTGGTAGAGACTAAATCTAGACAAAATATTAAACAAAGACTCCAGATGAAAGAAATTTAAGGAAGAGAATGTTTCTGTTCTTCTCATGACAGATGATGACAATCAAATTTTATATATAGAACCTCTGGGACTGTTTTCACACATGGTTTGCACCCAGGATGCACTGAGTAAGTTTTACATTATTATCTACAGACCTATAAAGTGTGTTTCTCTTCAGAAGAATGATTTAATTAATTGAGTTTGGATCCCTTTATGAGTTGAAACAGTCACTTTGGACAAAATAGGACAGAAAAATAAACTTGTGCATTTCCAAAGAGAAGATTGTCGTTCATAACAAAAGAACAGTAAGAAGACACATGCTGTATATTTTAATTTGCAAGGGTATTATCAACCATGTTGGCATTCATCCTTTAGGTGAATTCAGACAAATCAGATATTGCGCTGGATAGAACTTCAGTATGCATTCAGCTGCAAGCATGCATTCTGTTATTTGCAGGTGGAATTGCTTGAAAACCACACTGTCATCTCCAGGAAGGAAGTTTCAATTTCCCTCTTTTAACTTAATGCTGCCAGCAACCCCACTGCCCTAGTGACTAAAACAAGTGGGGAGAGTCACTGAAATGGTTCTGAAGAAACCAAAAACACTGCAACAGTTTATCAACAAACACAATCTTCCTATATTTAACATTAATCTTTTGTGGAGGATTTATTTGCCACATATTCCAGAGGGTGAATGAGTCATAAAGGAAGTGCATTTGGTTGACATTTTCCATCTGCTGTCAGTGGGCTGCAACCCCTCAGATGCCAAAAACTAAGCACAAATTGAAGATATAGCCATGGGGATTTCTACTTCTACAGTAAAATTGGACTCAGAGCATTAACTCCTCTGTTTGTTAGGAACTTTGAAGGGACAGGGAAATAACATTTGATTTTGAGTGGGGCAAGACATTTGCACCCTTCCCTGCCTTCACTGGGAATGTGTGTCCTCAGCACCTGCTCCAATTAGACCCTTCAGCCATTATACAAAGAAAGTGAAGAATATGAAAATGATGAACAGTGACATCTCTAATCTTTGTGGGGAAAATAGCTCATGATCACAGCTGGTTAAACTACAGAATGACCGAATGATTAATCAGCAGAAATGTGGGCTGTGTTGTTACTGCATCAAAGCGTGCAAGGCTGAACAAGCTCTCAGCTGGAATACAGATGCCAAAAGTAAGCTGACAGCCAAATGCCATGGTTTTTTGGAATCTATCCCTGGAGAACGGGAAGGAGAAGAGACTTTCCCATGCTGATTTGTCTCTTCTGCTACTCTCATTCCCTCTCTGGAGTTAATCCACTACTGTTGTAGTCCAAATTTGTAATTGGGACCTAGCACTGAAATCTATGATTTTTTTTCTGGCTCACAAAGGACAACAGAAGAGGGAAATGAGAAAAAAAAAAAAACCAACAACAAAAATCTCCACCTTTCTCTTTATGTATAGGCCAGAAAAAGATTAAAGAAAGATCTTTCAAGGTGACCGATGACTTCTTGGAAGGTTTAGAGTTTTGAGGAGCCCAGCTTTCAACATCTGAAAGAATTCAAACTCCTCAATAAGCTGAAAATCAGAACTGCTTATTATGTTTCCGTGAAAGCAGCCTAAAGTTATTCATCACTTGGAAATCTGATTCACATGGATTACCCCAGCATCACACAAGGAATCTTCACAGTGTCTTGTATCACAGTATTATGAAGTTCTCCTGTTTGTCTTCTGTCCGAGAAGTCAGATTTTCAGAGAAAGGCAGAGTGGGAACTTAAAACAAGACTTCACCAGCTCCCTGCCTTTCAGCTCACTACAGACCTCAATGACACTGATTGATGTATGGGTGTTTGCAAGTGCCTGAAAGTAGGAAATGACCCTGTGGAAGCCTTCAGAGACTCCACTTCCAATGCACAATTTGCAACCACGGGTAGCAGAAGGCCCTTCCTGCAAGAAAGACCAGCACAACTCTTCTTAGAAACTCAAAATCATAGAATGAATTAGGTTCAAAGGAAACTCTAGAGGTCATTTGGTACCATCCCCTGCTCAAAAAAAGACTATATTTTGAGCTTGTTCTTCAGGGTCATGTCTAACTCAGTCTGAGTATCTGCAAAGATGGGGGATCCCACAGCCTCTCTGGGCCCCTCTTCCAGTGCTTGATTACACCTTCTGTGGAGAAATGTTTTATTCATTCCAAGTCAGAATATCTTCCCTTGCAGCTTGTGTCCGTTTCTTCATCTTTCACTGTCTACCTCTGAGAAGAGACTAACTTCATCTTCTCTACATCCTCCCATTAGGTTGATGCAGTCAGCAGTAAGAGTTTCCTGAGCCATCTCTTCCCCAGAATGAGCTAACTCAGCTTTCAGCTTCTCCTCATACATCACCTGCTCTAGTTCCATGACCTCTTTTGCTGGTTTATTCAACTTAGAGAAGGTTGAGGGGTTACCTCATTGTGGTCTACGTATTCTTGACAATAAGGAACAGAGGAGGAGGTGCTGATCTCTTCCCTCTGATGACCAGTGATAGGACTCAAGGGAACGGACAAGTCAAGGGTGGTTCAGATTAGATATTATGAAATGGTTCTTCACTGGGAGGGTGGTTGGGCACTGAAACATGGCTCCCCATGACCACCCAGGTGATCATGGCACCGAGCAGTTGGAGTTCAAGGAGTGTTTGGACAACGATCTCAGAAATACAGTTTGCATTTTGCTCCTGTGTGAAGCCAGAAGTTGGATTCCACAGTCTTTGGTGGATCCCTTCCAACTCCGGATATTCTATGATTCCATGATCCTCCAAGACCTTTCCTGCAAAGTTACCCTTCCAGACTGTAGTATTATACTGTCTTATTCCATACCATGTGCAGGACTTTGCTCATGTCTTTGATAAGTTTTATGAGATTTCTCCAAGTCCGATTCTCCAGTCTGTCTAGACCATTCTATGCAGTAGCTTTGTCCTCCAGCACATTAGATGCTCCCCACAGTTTGATGTTGTCTAAAACTTGCTGAGAGTTTCTGAGAATGTTCAAAGTATCTAAGCTACTAGGATATGTGATTTCTTAAGATTTCATCATTTGGTTGAATGTATTGCAATTTGTTTTATTTGTCCTCTGAATTATTGGATCTTGTGAAGCTTACATTGCACAGTCTAGCCAATTATTTCAATGCTTTGAAGAAATTTTAGCCATTCTTCGGTAGTCTCTGCTTTGAACCTTTATAATGCTATTCTCAAGAGCTGTGTACATAATCAGACTGGATTAACAGAGTGCTTCCATTCAGATTGATAGCTTCAGCAAAGTTTTGCTTATAAAACAGGAAACATAGTGTTGTAGGTTATTACAAAGTATCGCCACAAATTATCTCTTAGGTGCTCTGGGAGCTTCAATGTAAACCACATTATTTTTATGCCAGTATGCCACTACGCAAGTTATTTCAGCTGTATGAGATCCAGTGGAGAATAAATGAAACACCAATACAGCAGTGTTCTCTAATAACCTCTGGACATAACTCAGTTTCCATAAAGCCAAGAAGTCTGTTTACTGAAGAGGAACGTGTCTCTGCTTCCATAGGCAGCTGACCTCAGGCATGGAAAGGCTAGATTGATAAGTATCAAACAAACTGTGCCTCATTATCTTCCCTGGCAGTGTTCATTTGATACAGCAGTTTCTGGGATTAATATATGTTTTGAATAAATGAAATTTTACATCTTTCAAGGAAATAGAATAGCTAAGCCAGAAAGAAATCCTCTTGGGAATGTGCAACTGATCTGACTTCAGAGCTCATCTGGTCTGATAACTTATTACAGCTCTAACTGAATGACTAAGGAACACATTTACAGAATTATAGACACTGCAACAAGCCTGCAAAGAATAGTTCCTTGATAATTGGCTGATATACTTTTCCTTGATCTACCCAAATGCCTAAAGAGTCAATCTAATCAGGAACAAGAAATTACAATTCCTTTCAGAGATGACACTGCCATTTTGAGTTTCACTTGCTAAACTTAGTTTTTATTTCACACTAACTCCTGCTGGAAGCCAGATAGCCTACTGAAAGCCACAAATTGTGTCGTTTGGAAAGGGACATCTATTCTTGGGAATCTGTGCCCACTTTTTGCCTGACATTCCCTCTTTAAGGTAACAGCCACCAAAAAATCTCCAATTCAATTGTGTACATATCTACATAGATACTGCATACATTGCATAGGCAATATACTCATGTATCTACTCTGACAAAGAGAAAATTATCTACTTTTTCTAAAAAATTTAGTCCCAGAACCTGCAGTCAGATTTACACACTAGTAAAAATGTTCCACTAAAGCCAGCGAAACCCTGAAGAAGCCTTGTTTTAGTTTGTGTGTACTAAGATGCCTGGGAACATGTCTTAAGTGAGGACAGACCTAACTAGCTCATGTGGTAGTGGTAGGATTGTCATTTTGCAATTTGACCACCATCCGTAACGTCCTGTGCAACTGCAAAACATCTTTTGGCCATGTTCTGCACATTACAGTCTGTTCATCTGTTTAGAGAAAGCAAAATAAATAAATAAAATCAACCTACCAGCTCACAATTGGCTTAAATCCAGTCTTTCTGTTTCCTCACACCTCTGTGGATCTAAGCATTGCTCAGTGCTTGCCAACCATTTAATACTGCTACTTTACTACCTCAGGTGTCACAGCTATATTTCAGCTCCATGTGAAGAAAGTGCTAACATACTCAATTTAATTGAAGGAGAATGATGACAAAGAGAAGGATGATCACCAGAACAAAGACAGGTCTTCAACCTACATGCCTCTGCAGTGAAATATCTTTTCCTTTTAAGCACCTCCAACAGAGTTAAGACTCAGTTACATGTATTTGCGATGAATTATCGGTTCTACTGAAATCATATTAAGTTTTCAACTAAAGCCATTTCTTATTTAGTTACTGATGTAGGAGACAATGGTTCCTGTGAAAATAATGAGAAGACCTGAATTAATAATCCCCTCCCTCTTTCAAATAGAGATTTATGTAGTATTTAGCAGAAAATGGTAGGAAAAGTTCTTGAAGGATAAAGGCTAGGCAAGTGTGTAAAAATGCAGCCCAGAATTTCTGACATCAGTAACTTACAGAAATAACAACGAAAAGTAATTTTTATTCATTGATTCAATGGAATCTTTATTAAAATGAACAGAATCTTGTAGCTGCAAAGCTTTCAGAAAGGTGAAGTGTTTACAGTGCAGAGATTTTAACAGTGATATTATCTCCAAACAGCATAATAGCAAGTATTATAAAATAGCTCTAAATATCTTTGTAGGCATTAAAACTAATTTATCATGATCCATTTATGTCCAAGAAAATAACTGAGGACGATATATTTTAATGAAACACATCACTAAATTTAAGAAGAGAATTACAGGTGAGGCTGTCAGAGGAAGTCTTCTCTTGTTCAAACCTATTAACATGCAAATGGTGAATGAACAGACTAGAAAAAGCAAACAAACGGAGTGAAATCTGAAGACTTGTAAAGCAAGCCACCCCACTGTGGGGAATCTTCCCCATAAGGCCATTACTCTGCTGGTTTTAATCTATATAAATGACTAAGACAGATGGAAAACAGTACTCAAGCTGCATTCCCTGATTGTATAAAGTGATTGAACAGAAAAAGGAACTGGGCTTCCTCTGAAATCAGGCTGCCATTCAGTAAATAAAATTCCACATTGACAAACATAAACGAGCACATGCCACATGCAGCTGTAAACAGCACAGAAGATGAAATGAACCACTGTAAGCAAAAGCCAAAGAAACTGGAAGGGACCTCAGTGAATCACAGGTCTCATCTCAAAAACATCTTCCATGATGGACGTAGAGAATTTCTTTTCCTTTGAAATCTTGTGGATCCTGACATAATGAGGCTTCTCTGGAAAGCTGAAGTGCCATATCTCTCTTTCCAATGCCCATGTATTTAACATCAGTGCACCATTTAAAACATAAAATCAGCTTGCTGCTGTATAACATCTTGTTAGATATTCTGAATAACAATTGCCCCAGCATTTCCAAGTCCCATAGCTGTTTCACAGATACATACAATAGATGTCAGCTGAAATAAATAATAAAAGGAAATAAAAATATTGACATTTTGTACAGTCCACTTTGGGCACCAGCCTAAATTCTGACAAAATTACAGTAGTGTTTTCACAAATCTCTCAATGAAAAGCTAAACAAACAGCACTTTCCTAAGTAAGAGATTACGAAATAATTCTGGAATTATTTAGAAGACTGTTATTTCCTATCAACAACCAGAATTTGAATGCACACATTCTGAAGTAAAGCTATGTGACTGCTACTATAACCTGCCTCACTGACCATTGAAAGAAAAATCATAGAATTACAGAATCATAGAATCATTCAGATTGGAAAAAACCTCTAAGATCATCTAGTCCACCTATCAAGGCTGCTCGCTTTTTGTGAAAATGGCCTATGTCTTTGAAGCCTGCCCATGAAGTTTCATAAAAACTGGAGGCAGAGACAGACTAGCTTACGAGTCCATATCAGCCTTCCTCACTAGATACAGTGTGAGTTAGGCTGAAGATATGGTCACTGCACTTTAGTTCCACAAATGTGCATACTGAGTGATCTTGGGACGGCAGAACTTAAAAACATGGCTGAGAGTTTAAGTAGATTTAAAGGCCAGAATAATGAAGCTAAAGGGTCAAGTTTTCTATAGACATGACCATGGTCATGACCAGAATCCATAAGGCTGTGGACAAACCTATGTTTAGATGCTAGATCATCCTGTGCAAGCCAGTATAAACTACAGCCAATCCCTTCCGCATACTCCTAGTGGTCTACCACCCATTTCCAGATGCCAGAAGGAAGATTTTGTGTTACTTGTCGTCCCAGGTCATCCAGAAAAATCTTCTACCCATCGCATTCCATCTCATCCCCTGCAGTTCCAGGAAAGCCCTCCAAAATCAGATTCTCTGCATGACCATCCAAACACACTATCTGAGCACAGAGAATGGCCAGGATTGGAACACACGCTGATTGGAGAGGGCAGGCAAAGGGGTCAGTTGCTTAAACTAGCACAGCTGAAGCATGTCATTAACAAACAGATCCCCAAGGTCTCCTGGGGATCAGCCAGGTCATTCTCTTAGTGTGTGTATCACAAGAAATCTGAAGGAGCTGCTATTTTGACAAAAAAGCTTTTAACCAATAAGGGATTTTGATCACTCACATTTCTCACAAAGGCTGGAGCTCAGGAACTGATGCTGTAGATGCCCATTATCTGAAAAATGGCATCAGAATGAGACTATGGTTTGCCAGGGTGGTTTGCTTTTGCAATCTCTGGCAGTAGAAGTAAAAGGAGTAAGAGGAGAATGAATTCCCAGGGCAGATTAGTAGGGAAGGAGCCTTTGACCATATGATGTTCTCTACATAAACTCTTGGGCTAAGAGCACTCACAATCCTAAACTAAAATGTTTTTCTCTGTCCTTTATTACCAGGCTAGGCAAGAAGGCAGAAAGGAAAAAGCTTGACATCAGTGCTGTAAATGAGCACAGCCTGTGCCACCCTGTGCAGAGCAGCCCAGATGAGGAGTCTTGGGCTAAGGGGAGTGATGGAAGTTAAAGGAAATTAAAGGAAAATAAATGTAGAACAGATGTCAGAAAGCACATTTTCCTTCAGAGAATAATAAATGCATGTGGTGGCCATCCAGACAAGGTTACTAGGGAAGGAATAACAAGGTCATTTCATAAACAATTAGCTGCTCTTCAGGGTAAAAGTGAAATGCTAGAAGTGACCAAGTTGGACAGCTGACTCGGGAACAAAGAAGATATTCTTTCCTTTCCTTTCCCTTGTGCTAGGGACATTCCTCATTTAACACTCTTGTTTTCACGGTTACTGTTTCCTTGCAAGAATTCCCTGGTAAACTTTAATCTCTCTCTCCACTAAGGCCATCAGGAAGAAACTGATTAGTGTCTGCTCTGATAGTTAGAGATGTGTGTGTGACCCTGAGTCTGCGTGTGTGATGTGAATCACTCTCTGTTAGGAACGAAAGACCACCAACATACTTGGCTTGTGAGCAGTCAATAATCAGTTTCCACTTGGTAATAACTGTAAGTTGCTTCTGATTCTGTGCTACGGTTCAAAATGACAACCTCTCAGGCTGTAATAAGGCCTTCAGTACATTACTTAGGAAAAGGACTAGGAAATATAAAAAATTTCAGGTTAAGATACCTAGAAATCTGCCTAGTTTACAATTGTGTCATTCACCAGCTTATTTAAGACTCTAATATTGCTCAGTGTGGAAATTTTTGTGCTACTGTCTAAACAGTGCTTTCACTGATCAGCTGAAAGTAGCTCAGGCAAGGAGGAGAGGAAAATGGAGTTATGAAGGATATAGAAAAAAAGAACTCAAGTGCTTCTTTTTTAAACATAAGGACATCATCAACATATTCTTAAAGGCTCATTATTATCGTAGCAAATGAGAGTGCTTGGGACAACAAGCCTCTCCTGTAAAAATCACAGTTGAAATACTGGTTTTCATGTTGCTTAGTTTGTAAGTATCCAGCATGCCTCAACAAAATCTAAATACCTTTACTTCCACTGTGAAATCTGCAGTGTGCTCTGTATTAGTATATCTCCTGGCTGCCAGTTACTTTATTTTTGAGAAGAAAGTAAAAATTTTCTTGTTTAGATGTTCATGCATGTAGACATGCACAGCAGATCAAAGGATAGAAAGGTTTATTTTTCTTCCAAAAGTTTTGTCCAGCCCAGTTAAGGAAATAGTTTGCACTCTGTATTGATGTGGAGCAGACTGAACTTCATAACAGATCCTACTATCCAAAAAGAGCTTGATCTGAATGAGAATCGGGTGCCAAGTAGAAGAATGAAAGTAAACTACTAACCCTGAGGCTCATCAGCCCCTGAACTTGGACCAAGTATAGAATAAAAAAGCAACCAACAAAAATACAGCAGCACTATAACCCATTAAGAAAGGAAAGCAGAGTTCATTTGAATTACCTCTTCTTGGCTTACTTGGCTTGGCCTTATTACTCCATTTTTAAAAGCCACCTCTCCTACTTGAATACACTTTTTGGTACAAGAAAATAAGGGATATGAGGACAAAGGGGAAGCACGTCAACAAAGACAGAGAGGAAGGAAAACAAAATCCAGTCTTCTAATTTTCCTTTTTTGCTTTTTTTTTTTTCATTCTATTTTATACAGCAAAAGATAAAAGGGCAAGGATTTAAAAGTTGACAAAAATGAGCAAAATTTGGAAAAATGTCAACACCTTTCTTTTTTTTTCCACTCAAAAAGGAATACATTGAACTAAAATGCAGTCTCTATTTCAGTGCCTAGAAACATTTTGACCAAATCTAAACAAAATAACTAATTTCTTTCAGCTGCAAAAGGGAAGACAGCACATAGCCCTAATGCCCCTCAGAGCCTGCAGATGCTTGGAGAAGCAGACTGCTGGTTTGGTGCGGGAGTTTTCAGGTGGGCTGGTAATTGTTCTTAAGATTTATTCTGTGGCCAGTGCTGATGCTGAGGTAAGTGATTGATTTTTGATAAATGGGAAATGATGACGCAGAACTCAGCTAGTAGATTTGCAACATCTTAACCAAAAGCAGAACAATTTAACATTTTTTAAATATAATTTTTCACCTAAATCTTCCTCAGTTTCCCTTTAGGAATTGTAATTTATTTGCAAGAACTTATCCTTTGTAAATAACTGAGACTTGGAAAAGGCTTCTGCTTTCTGAATGCACTTGCTAGAGGCTTTCCTGCCCTGGTAAGGGAAAGGCTTCCTACCCTCTCTCAGTTAAAACCAGAAGACTTCACAGACAACATAGCTTGCAACTAAAGTAGATTGCTACACCCCACATAAGCATTTTCCCTGGTAGATCTTGGGAAACAGTTGGCTTTAGAGCACTGGAAAAGAATAAACTTCCTGCAACAAATTTACTGTGAAAGGAGATGTGATCCTCAGGTGGGGGGCACATCTCTGCAAGAGATGCCAAGAAAGAGGTTAGAACACAGATGGGATGAGAAGGCAAAAATGCTACAAATATTTATTACTGGAGGAAATCAACAAGTGAAAAGTTTTTTCCAGTCAAAGGAAGTATAATTTCTTTAAATATGTTAGATCTTCAAAAATGTATTTCTGATAGTTGGAGATTCTGATTAATTGGCTTTCTGAAACAAAACTATTTCCCTATTTTTGTTACTAAGCAGAAAAATCAACAGTATTGAAAGCACTAAGACCATGATCAACATCATGGTCTCTGGCTGGAGAGCTACTTTCAAAGTGCAGCTACTGCACATCTACAGCCTCTGGAGGTAATTATGCTCCAACTTAAAGAGCATGGAGTCCTTCCCAAGGCTCCCAGTTCACTCTCCACCAAGACTTGCCAATAAGAATATAAAAATATGCTAAGAACACTGCAATGAGAGTAGAAATAGGTGATGTCATGGAATACTAACAAGCAGATCTTCCTTGAGTTGGCTGCATGGACAGACTTTTCAAAAAACCATTTAGATACCAGAATTACTATGCATGCCAAAATTAGAAGCAAAAGTAAAAAAAATAAAATCTGGGAAAATATATGTTTGTATGCCTTAAATTAGATGTATAACATTTCACACAGAAACTTTCCCAGGTAGATAATCTTGTATCTATTGGACATACACAGAGATACATGGCCTCTTCTGAACTGATTATCCAATTTCCAGTCTCCTGACAAAAATTGCTTATTATCAGATATTTCTGAACTCAAGCTTCTGCAAGGGCACGATTCATTGTGTGTATTCAGATAATTTCTAACTCTCCCAGATTCTGTTGTGTTAAAATAATACTGGTAGAGGGAGTAACAACCTTTTCTTTAATGACTGTCTGATAAATCCCCATGTCAAGAGTCAAGAAGAAAGAATGAAATTCCAGTCCAGCATACAAAAGTTTACAAAGGTGAAAACAGGAGTTCCTGAAATAGCATTTTCTTCACAGAATTTTCTTTTGGATCATCATTTTCTGCTCACTTTGCTTGTCCAGTAACGTGTTGTTTTGCAAACAAATTATTCAGACTTTTTGTTCTTAGATAATGCTAAAGTTGACACAAAATGAAAGATATCATTGATGTAGTATCAGGTGGAAACTAAGTTTAATATAAATCTTCAATATAGAAGTTCAGAGCAGTTATAAATAATTGTTCTGAGAAAAAATCTGTTTCACACTACTTGAGACTGGAGTAATTGTCCATGTTTCTAAGTAACATGTAGCGCATGGTAGTTTTTACTAAACATTTTCCCTATTTTTTCCCCATAAAGGATTTAGATTATTAATAATTATTTTGAAAGTCTGATACTTCTCAGGAAAATCTCATTGTAATGTCGCATATGATTTCCATGCAATTTCATTCATCTCCAAAGACTTTTTTTACTCTCTGCAATATCTGTATTGCTTACATCAACATCTGATTTGCATTCTCTATATATTGTTGCATTCTAGTTACACATATTCCTCCTCATTTTCATTCTTAATGTATAGAAGAAAAGCTTTATAAACTTGAGACCACAGAAATATGCAGATTCAAATATCTTACTAATGTTTCAGAAATGAAAGCAAATATCATATACATCTGCAGTTGGGGATCCTGGGCACAGTTCCTTTAGCTGTCTGGTTTGAACATATAATAAAGTACCTATGCTTTGGTGCAACGTAAAATTGTTGTAATGTCGGCAAAGTCAATAATAATTAAATCTATGTTTTATTAAAAGTATGCTGAGTGAAATTAGAATTATTTAGGATTAAGTCTTAATAAAATATTGAAATGTACTAAATGATGATTTAAACTAGTTTACTTCCCTGGAGGCATTCAAGGCCAGGCTGGATGTGGCTCTGGGCAGCCTGGTCTACTGGTTGGCAACCCTGCCCATGGCAGTGGGGTTGAAACTGGATGAGCTTTAAGGTCCTTTTCAACCCAGGCGATTCTATGATTCTATTATATACTTGCTTTGAGACTAGAAATTTGTAAGAACGGTTTTCTTCCATACATAGAAAAACTCTGGAAACCAGATTTCTTGAAATATTTTAGCATTCATAGTTTCAGTATCAATGAAAAAAAAAAGATGAAGTTTTTGCAAAAATGATTTGTGAGTTAAAGTTTATAAGGCTAAGAGAATTGTCTCTTTTTCTTATCTTGTTCTTCCACTCCCATGATAGTCCTAAACTCAGTTTTCACTCATCTAAAGACAGCCAGAAACATCATGAAGTGTTGTATGTGAGTGAAATTAAATCTTAGTGTGTGCGTGTGCGTGTTTTTAACTTCATCAGAATAACCTGAAAAAGATGCCTTTCTTTTAGTCACATCATCTGAGACTTTCTCATCCTCTTCTCACTCTAAATCAACTGCTGTCAGAGGAAGGGAATGGGCTATTTTAATTTCTCTCACATGCAACATGGGTATCTTCCACTGCACATCAAAAGCAGCTGGAGCTGTGCAGTGGATGGGAATAGGCAGGGACATGCAGGGATCCTGCCATCTGTCACACAGCCCAGAGGCCTGCTGAACCAGCTGGTGCCACTGTGAGGAAATCCAGTGGGCACCCCTTCACTGGCTGTGTGTACACAGATAGCAGCACCACATCCAAAGAGTTGTGTAATAGATCTCAAAGCAAAAAGGAATACTTCCAAAGAACATAAACTCTCTTAAAATGTACAGATTACCACTCAGACTGAGCAATTATAGCTTGCAATTGCTTCAAGTCAGAATTTGGACCCATAATCTGCCATAAGAAACTGAAAAGTTAAGGAAAGGGGGAAAATGGACTGTGCACAGCAATCTCAAAAACTTCATAATTTTTATTCATTGGAAGTTTGGATAATTTTTTCCGTGTCTAACATAAGGCATTCACTATGGAAAATGAGGACTTTTATTCAAAACCCAAACACAGACTTTTGGAAAAATAATCTCTTTTTCATGAAGCCAGGAACAACTATGGATGTTTTTCACAAACATACAAGTTTCTCAAATAAAGCTATGCTTGCAACACTTAAAATCTGAAGTGGTTTCCATGCTCATCTTTTACAACAGTGCATTTTGCTTGATGATAAGATGAAAGATAAAGTTTAGAAACCAAAGCCGTAAAACTACATTAAATCTTAGCTTAGTGTCTGTGATTGGCATTATTTTTTTGGGGAACCTATCATCATGAGTATTTTTGCATATACAATTTCTGTGACTTAGTGTCTTTACTTTTTACCTCAGAGAAGTTTTATCTTCTTTCTCCACTGTGTCTGTTTTCTAAAGTAAATAAAAGAAAGCTAGGCCTGCCAAGAGCCTGATCCCAGGCAATGCTATCCTGGTTTAGGATCAGGTCCAGAATCAGTGAAGTGTTATAAATCTGATCATGATGTTAAGCTATCTCATTTCAGAAAGATCTCTGTATCTGGAAGTGATTTAAAGGATATGTTAGTCAAAATATGATTGGAGTAGCATCTGCTATTGTATGAACTAGCTTCATTATAACTCAAATGGAACAACTCTTTCTTAAACTCATACTGTCTGACAATAAGATCTCAAATGCATCAAAGCCTTCTATGAATTACACACAAAGCCCACAATTTTACACTGAAATGACATTCATCATAATAAAAT
Source organism: Numida meleagris (assembly GCF_002078875.1). Lineage (NCBI taxonomy): Eukaryota > Metazoa > Chordata > Aves > Galliformes > Numididae > Numida > Numida meleagris. The sequence goes on from NC_034410.1 coordinate 135,937,088, forward strand.
AATTAACAAAATGTTTCTCATATCTGCAGCTGTAGCAAATTTTACTGAATATCTTCTTCCTCGCTGATCACATAAATGTACACTTTTGCATTTGGTGTATGTAGTTTAACCCTTTTTCCATTCTTTGTGTAACCTCAATACAAAATATAACCAGAAAACTTATCAGAGATGCAATGTGAAATACTAAGTATAAGTTGTCTTTTAAGCCCTTAAAAAATATAAATTGGTATTTTAAATAATGTACTAAATGTACATTGCAGTGGAGATACACTGCATAATCTCATTGGTCAAAAACATAATAAAACCCTCATGTCTATATAATCTTTACCTGAATTGAAATTCTTGTTACATATCCATGGCTTTTATCTTTCGAGGAACAAATGAATAGAGAATGATAATTTTCATTTCATTTTGACACAAGAACTAGAGGACCTCAGACAAAACTGACCTGTTAAAGATTTGAAACAGGATGTTGTGGGTGCTAAAAGTTTGCATAGATCCAAAAAGTAATTACACCAATTCACAGGACAAAGATCTGTTGAATAGTATTAAGTATGATGTCAAGCTATGAAAGTTTTGGAGCCTCAAATCACCAGACTGGGAAAGCACCATAGGAAATATCAGTATTTGTAGTCCCAGTTCTTACATTATTCTTTAGGTATCTGGTTTTGACACACTTAGTGCCAGGGCACTGGGGCATATGGTATAAATTATACAAGTAAAGTACTTATCCCCACGAATAACTATCCTTATATCTGGGCACTACAGCTATCCCATCAATACATTTCATCTGTCCTCCTTCAAGAATACACCAGCCTCCAGGGGCTCTTGGGCCACATCAACTTTGGTTTGGAAGCCCAGAAGGTACCTTGTCTTATTTATCCCTCTGCCCTAAAGAAGGGTAAGCAAGATAAGCACTTAAGGTAAGAACTCGTACTGCTTGTGTTGGTCCTGTTCATCACTTCCATTATCTGGAAATAAGGGTATATCTTAAAAAAATTGTCCTAATTGTATGTACCAAATGGAGATGCCAAGGGCAGGAACACAGTCATACTTTAGTACTTCCATGGTCAAGGGGGAGACAGGCTGATCCAGCCTATTGAGTCTTTCTGTAACAGCTTTTTTCTTACAAAGTGTATTACATGCCTGAATCTCTCTGTCCTTCTCACTCTCCCATGGATTCTAATTCTAACTCAGTAGATCAGAGCAGATTGCAGTATCATTGTCATATGATCCCCAGTCTTTTCTGTAAATATATATTTTTTTCCCTTCAGGATAATAGTGCTTTGTGTGAAAAGCCTAAGCTCTGACTGCCTGTTTGGTTCCTGACCAGTTGCCTCTGACCTGCAGTTCTAGTGACTTTTTCAAATCTCTCATGTGGTATTACTTCTGTCCTACTGACCACTTCCCTAGGACAAGATCCTGTTTCGGTCTCTGATGGCTGTTAGTGTGGTAGAAGAATCAAATCTCTTACAGAAAACAAAATTCATTTTCCACTACTGATACACCCAGTAACTAGAAACAAAGCTCTCAGTTCTTCTGCCATCAGCCCTCCTCAGCTCGCAAACATCTCACATCCGTAATGGTGTCAGCCTGATAAATGCCACTGCTTGGGTCATGGTCTCAGAAGTACATTTCCGTACTTCCAACCCTGGGGATTCAGAAAAACTTAACTTATTACTGCTTTTCAGTACATTTTGCAATACACACAAATAATAATATAAAATGGAGCTGATTTCAGCTGATGTGGAAGTCCATGTTCTGAGGAGTAAGACTGTCCACAAAGAGAAAGTTCTCTATTGCCAAGTGTTTGTTCACTGGGAAAACAGAAAAAATAAATAAATGCCAGAGAAGAGATGAGTGCATACACCACATCACCATCAGACATAGAGCAATTTCATCAATAATTGCTCTTGGTTTTGAAGACCCTAAACTGTGGAGCAGCAGAGCTCGTTGCTGAGTATTTTCTTCCATGAAAGACAAGAAGAATTATTGCTGAAGGAAGAATTTACATCCAAATTATAGCTAGCTTTGAGGGAAGGGGACCAGGTTATTACTCTGTGCTGGGAGCAACCTAGGTTTATACTGTTCTCCCTGGACTTTCCATAGGTTTCTTTTTTTTTGGATGGGGTGAAGATGGAAAGCAGCAGAAAGATAAGGGCTCTTTTTCCTTCATTTGCTCACATGTGAGAAGATTGTTCTGGCTCTGTGGGATCACTTTCTCTGCCTGCTCTGTAAGCAGAAAGACAGTTTTTCAGGGAGCCTAGAGATCATAGAAAGCTACCAGCTGCTTTCTGCAGGTCTGCACACCAGAGCATAGTCTTATAATAAAAGATAGCTGGATGTTCTTTAATTTTGTTCACTTAGTATTGTTTCCTTTATGTTTTAATAACTTCTTCCTTCTGCATTTTCTTCATGCTAGCAGAAAGTTGTACTAGGTCTCATATCAATAATTACATTTCCAAGCTAAGTATTTTTTCAATTGTGTTACATTTCAGATTTAAAAAAAAAAAAAGCAAAAACAAATAAACAAAACCCAACACTAAAATGCAACAACAACAACAACAAAAACAGAAAAGGAGATACTAGGATAAACCAAAATTTTTTGTCCTCAAAATCCACCTTACAGCTTGGATCAATGCAATGCACCTTGTCTAACACTAAGTTAGTGTAGTGTTACAGAAGCAAACAGGTAGAGTGAAAGAGGTGCCACTGGGAATTTGGTAGCTACTCATTAGGTTTTTTATGGAAGAGATGTCTTCAAACGACCTTTCAAAAATAATTGAGAGAGACTATGCAATGATATTGACTATTTCCCTCAGCACTCAAAGGTGCATCCCATTAGGTCCTGCAGACTTAGGTAAGCCCAGTTCACTTAAATGTTGCCTAGACTGATCCTCCTCTGCTGAGAGTGTCTTCCATATTGCAGACTTTCATGTTTGTGTCAGGGCTTGAGATTCCTGAAGGATAGTCTTATGTGTAGAGACTGAAGCAGTCTGGTCACAAGCATCTTGCTCATTCATGCAGGGCTCCTTCCACCTTTGCTTGACTTTCTGTACATCCAGAAGGGCCTTTCTTGAGGCTGAACGAGGTGATCCTTGAAAATCAAGCAACTCTCCCAGATGCCTCATTTCTCTAGGGCCATCTCCCATGAAATTCCTCCAAGCAAGTTCCTGAACAGGGCAAAATCTTTCCTACTGACTTTCAGGTGTTTTTTGCTACAGTACACTCCTAAAGAGCATCTGTTATGCTCTTAAGAATAAATTTTGCTTCTATTTCTGTTGTTCCATGACTCCTTCATGAAAAAAAAAAAGCAGCAAACAAACAAACTAACTAAAAAATCAAACAAGTAAACCAGCCTAGGAGAAAGGATCAGAAACCAAATTTCTCCTTTTCTGTGTCAGCTAAGCTACAGCATTATATTCCTTCTAATTACATGAGTTATACACGTAGACCAGAAGGATGTTTCTAATTCATTCATATATGCTTCAGGAAGGCGGATCAAATCTGACAGAGGCATTTCCACACCATTTCCTACTGGCTGGCTAAAGTACACCTTATTTTCCCTATTACCTCTTATAAGTCTCATTCCTGGGAAACAGTATCTCCTTCTCATTCACTGCAGTTGCCACAGAAATATAATTTCTACTTGTGGAATTAGACTGCAACACTTAAGCACTGAAATGTTTAGACTCTCAGTGCCTAAGGCACCTTATGAATCTGGACTGGATCACCAAAACAGATTTGATGATTTGGGCCACAGTAATACAAAGATTCCCATGAAATACGTGCAAGAGCTGGAACTAGGCAAAGATAAGCTGCATGCTGAGATGCTAAAACCTTTAGTCACTTCATTGCAACTCATTTACACAGCTCTGACTAGGCCTCACCAGTTCATAAAATCCTGTAATTTGTTCATATGATACTTGGCAAATTTCCCTGCTCTTTTGGCTTAAAAGTGTTCAGATTGTCTTATGATGGGGATGAATAAAACATATTTAGTTTTGTTCAGAAGTTTCATGAGAAACTTAGAATCTTTTTGGGCCACCTCTCCAAAATTCATGTAGATTTATTTAGCCTTCTGGTTATACTAGAGCAAAAATCTATACGTTTAGTGTGGCACCAACCCCTTTTATCATCATTACCATCTGAGTGATAAGGAGAATCTATGCTTATCTAAATATATAGCAATGTGTGATTAAGATTAAGTTGAAGTAGAGCTGACAGCAGGGAATAAATCAGTTTCTTGCTGAAAAATACCTTTTGTGTGACTTCATGAATTCTCATTTATCACTCTCTCTCCCCTCAAAAAAAACAAAGACAAAGACCGAAAGTGTACAGCCTTCAGAGGAAAATTTCCTCTGTAAGAATCCCTAACAGAATAGGGCATTCAGCTAATGGAGACATCCAGGTTCTTGCCAGCATTGATTTGATTGCTCCAATCTACTATTTAAGAGACAGTATCACCATCAGCCCTGTTTTAAAAAAAACTGTTTTAATAAAAGTAGCTATGACTTCTGTTGTTTCTGTGCTGAATTCAATATCATTAGTATGAGCAAAGTGTAGTTCAGGATTCATTCATTAGCTGAAATTTCTCAGCATGGACAGTCTGGCCGTTTTCACTTCCCAAAACTGTCTTGCTGCTGTATCTTACAGATGAACCTGGAGAGAGAGCTGTCCCTTGGACTTGAGTCTTCATCTTACAGACTCATAGAATGATAGAATGGCTTGGGCTGGAAGAGACCTCAAGGATCACTGAGTTCCAAACCCTCCACCACAGGCAGAGTTACCAGCCTCTAGATCAAATACTAGATCAGACTGCCCAGGGCCCCATCCAACCTGGCCTTGAACTCCTCCAGGGATGGAGCACCCACAGTCTTTCTGGGCAACCTGTTCCAGCACCTCACCACTCTCTCAGGAAAAAAAATCCCCTGACATATAATCTAAATCTCCCTTCCTTTAGTTGAAAGCTATTCCCCCTTGTCCAATCACTATCTACCCTTGTAAAAAGTTGTTGGATGGAGGCAATCCATCCATCTCCAAAAGCACCACTGCTACCCCCAAATCAACACTGTTGTTCTGACAACACCAACCTAGCTAAAAATGTATCAGTGAGATAACATCATGTGGCAGCAGCCATGACCTGAGATCAGAAAGCTTTACAGCATTTATACATTTTTCCTGAAAACAAAAAAAAAATTATGACTTACTTTTAGGCAGACTTATTCAGCCATGAAATTGCAGCAGGCTGACTAAAACCAAAGTGCCTTTAACTGTAGCCAGACAAACCAGAAAGCTATGTGTATGGATACATTTTCAGGTATTCTCTAAGATTTATCAGCACTGAACGTAGCCAAAACTCATTTAGATTTGAAAACTGACAGCAGCTGGCCAAATGACGATGATTCTAGTTGCCTACAAAGATAATTCCTGTAGTTTTATGTCAGAGTAATTTGCATCTCATTGTGTGTTTCACAGGATGGCATGAACCACGAACACTTGTATTTATTGTTACCGTATGTTAATGCATAAGTGAATGGCCAAACAAAGACTAACAGGGCTCATAAAATATAAAAAAGCGTTGGTCAGAGAGGAGTTTTGGCATCTTTCACAGTTTCTCATGCATGAGGACAGAGTCTGTCCTCCGGGAAAATATAAAAAATAAAAATAAAAAAAATACATCCCATATGCAGAGGCACCAAGCGTAACACATCACATAGTTTCCCCATAGAACAGCTCTTGCATTGTAGGAGCTGCAATAATCTGTGGAAAATGAATAAGAAGATGCCAAAAAAGAAGCAAGACGTTAGCTGAGCTCCATCACAAGGATGTCACCATTTTTCTCATGTGATCAGAAACGATTTCACACAATTCATAAGATTAAGCAAGAAACGTAGCCGTTTTCCTCTAAGAACTCCCAAGACAGCAAGGAATATTTAGCTTCTATAAAATACACAGTGGAACTTCTAAGCTTCTTGGAAGTAGCCATAATCAGAGTGAAAACATGGAGTTTTGGAAACACTTAGCAATTCAGTGTGCAAATGCTGGAAAATGTCAATCCATACTTAGTGTAGAAAATTCAGAAAAATTCACATGGGAAATGAACATTTTGTCACATAAAAACTGTGGAATAGAATTTGATTAATATGCTATTGAGAATTGTCTCTTGGTAACATGGATGCCAATTACAAAATGAGAGAGCAACTCAACCTTTAGCCCCATAAAACTCTCAAAAAATGATAATAATTTTTAAAAAGCTAAAAAAAAAAAAACCCACAAAAAAAAACAACCAACAAAAACCACCAAAATGTCCCAAAACAACACTTCTAATCATTACTAATCCAGATTTCAAGCTCTGAAGAAAAACTCCTTTGCAATGAACTATATTTTAATTGTCTTGCAACTTGGTCCACTCTCTGTCTTATATTCCAATTTAGGCTGAACTCAGCAGTAATATCTGCATCCCATCCAAACAGATGCTCAGAAGGCATGGGATAGCTTGAGTGGGTCTATGAGAATCACCCAAGCTATGCAAGGTGTTTATATTCAGCAATGGACTCTACAACCAGCCAACTCACACCAGGGTTCGGGTTTTCCTTAAAGGAAATAGGAAATGAGGCACAAAAGACACAAAGTTAAGGGATGCGTCTTCAAGCCCCTGGGCAAGCTTTAAACATTCATTACTGAAAATAGAGGAAAGACCCCAAAGATGGCAAGCTGTGAAAATTAAAGCCATGCTAGGATAAAATTCCTCACTCATTCCCTCATTAAAGTTTTCCTTGACATAAAATCTCTTGAGCTGAGGGTATACATTTCTAAAAAGTCAAAAATCCTGCTGGATCAGATAGAAAACTTACCACACCTACCACATAATTTCAGAGCATGTAATATTTTCCATGAGAACTGTACATTTTGTTACCAAGCCAGAATATGTTAACTAATTGTTTTAAAGTGACTAGCGATATGACAGAGACTTTATCTTCAGAAAATCAGGTTATTCTGAGGGAATGCCAAGTTAGACACTCAGAAGCCAATGCATTTTGACATGCAAGCAACTTTTCAAAAAAGCAGCATAATCAGATGCATTTTCTGACTATAATCTTTTGCATATATATTTATATAATAAAAATTGTACTTTCAGTCTCTACATAGTCAACTACTCACAGGCCACATCATGTATTTCATATTCTTTTTAGGAAAAAATATACATAAATTAAACAAAAAAGAAAGAGAGAGGAAATGGATTCCTTCTGTGCAGTACTTCTGAAAGTCTGTGATTTTTTTATTTAAAGAAAGATTAGGTTTTATCTGAGGCAGGTTTGTGAGACACTGATGTTTCCATTTAATCTACCCTGCAATAAAAAGTAACTTTAAATTCAAGATTTAAAGGGTAGGATTTGTTTGCTGCAAATCATCTGACAGAGGTTAAGATAACACATTTCCAAAGCAAGAGGTGGAAGAAAACATATCACATGTTTTGTAATTACACACAGAGGCTTTATTATAGTTGTCACAGAAGTAGGCAATGATTTGGGAACAAATCATTTGGTGATCCATCCAGCACTTTGTGGCTGTCAAGTGAAGTCCCCAGGGAATGGAAAAAGGGAAACATTTCTCCCATTTTCAAGAAAGGGAGGAAGGAGGACCTGGAGAACTACAGGCCAGTGAGCCTCACCTCTGTGCCTGGGAAGACCATGGAACAGATCCTCCTGGAAGACAGATTAAGGCACATGAGGGATGAGTGGGTGATCCAAAACAGCCAGCATGGCTTCATCAAGAGAAGGTCGGACCTGGTGGCCTTCTGTGAAGGAGTGACAGCGTCAGTGGACAAAGTGAAGACAACTGATGTCATCTACATGGACTTCTACAAGGGCTTTGACATGGTCCCCCACCACATCCTTACCTTTAAAATGGAGAGAGAGGGATTTGAAGGGTGGACTATTCAGTGGATAAGGAATTGGTTGAAATGTTGCAGTCAGAGGCTTGTGGTCAATGGCTCTATGTCCAGGTGCAGGCTGGTAACAAGCAGTGACCCCCAGTGGTACATCTTGGGTCCAGTACTCTTTAATATCTTTATCAACGACATAGATGACTGGATTGAGTGCACCCTCAGCAAGTTTTCTGATGATGCCAAACTGAGTGGTGAGGCTGGTACATCAGAAGGAAGGGATGCCTTCCAGAGGGACCTTGACAAACTCAAAAGGTGTGCCCTTTTGAACCGAATGAGGTTCAACAAATCAAAGTGCAAGGTTTTGCATGTGGGTCAAGGTAATCCCAGATATGTATACAAACTGGGAGAACTCCTTGAAAATAGCCTTGCTGAGAAGGACTTAGGGGTCCTGGCTGATGAAAAACTTAACATGAGCCAGCAGTGTGCGCTTGCAACCCAGAAGGCCGGTGGTACCCTAGGTTTCATCAGAAGAGGGGTGGCCAGCAGAGAGAGGTGGGGGATTGTCCCCCAGTACTCTGCCCTCGTGAGGCCCCAGCTGGATTACTGTGTCTGGGGCCCCCAGCAGAGGAAAAATGTGGAGCTGTTGGAGTGGGTCCAGAGGAGGACCACAAAGATGATCCAAGAACTGGAGCACCTCTCCTATGAAGACAAGATGAAGGAACTGGGCTTGTTCAGCTTGGAAAAGAGAAGGCTGCAGGGAGACCTCATTGTGGCCTTCCAAATTTAAAAGGAGTTTATAAACTTGAGGGAAATCAGCTTTTTACAAGGGTAGATAGTGATAAGACAAGGGGGAATGGTTTTAAACCAAAGGAAGGGATATTTAGATTAGATGTCAGGAGGAAGTTTTCTTCAGAGAGAGTGGTGAGGTGTCATGGTTTTATGATTTTCGGTTATTGGTATTCCACATCATAACATCATGTAGTGGATATACCTGGTTCTCAGAAGAGAAGGACTACTACAGTCCCCACGGCACTTTGCTGCTTTGTTACCATTTTCCAGCCGGAGGGAAAAGATAAAAGCTCACAGTATAAAAACTTGCAGATCACGAGACCTCGTCCCTTTTTCCACCCGTCTCTCGTCTTGGCAGCACCTCGCTCTCCAGCCGTCTTATCATCGGTAGTAGAGTAAGGCCTACCTTGATTTTGGGACATTCTCTCTCTCTGTATTGGATTTATCAGCTTAAATTGTAATTATATTGTATTATAGTGTGTTGTTTTGCATTCCGATATTTTATTTAGTAAATTAGTTTGTTTCTCCTCAGATTGTTGCCACTGTTCTTTGCTCTCAGGGCCATCTCCCTACCCTTTTCCCCTTTCCCCTTTTCCCGGGACGTGGGCCCTTGGGTACCCCGTCCACTTTGTCACGGAATCGGGCCTAACGCCCGTAAACCGTTGACATGAGGTTGCCCAGAGAGATTGTGGATGCTCTGTCCCTGGAGGAGTTAAAGGCCAGGTTGGATGGGGCCCTGGGCAATCTGATCTGGTACTAGATCTGGAGGCTAGCAACCCTGCCTGTGGTAGGGGAGTAGGAACTTGATGATCCTTGAGGTCTCTTCCAACCCAAGCCATTCTATGATTCTATGATATGATTCTGTTATTTTATCCCTGACTCCAATCTAAGGTTATGGTAATGGCAAGGGTTCAAAATTCTTCACTAGAAGAAACAAACTTAGAGATAGAGCTCTGGAAAGTGCTTTCAGTAAATTAAAGATTAAGCAAGAGTGTTACCATTGCTTTACAGTCTGTTGGATGAAAATTATTTCAATTTCATGCTAATAAATTCAAAATATCAGAAGAGACTGCTGTGAGTTGGAGTGTGAGTGCCACTGAGTTGACTGTAAACTTGATGTGTTTTTAACTTAACCATTCTAATGTCAACTATCAGGGAAAACAGCTGTCAACAAGACTTTACAATTCAATACTCACTTTCTCCATTTTCAAGATTTTTAAACTATCCATATTAAAATATGAAATTGGCTTCCTTTTCTTCAAGATAAATGTGGAAACAGTACCAAGGGGATGAGTGAGTGATCAGGGACCAAATCCAGTACTTGTCTCTTACAAGTAGTTCAGATATAAGGAAGAAGGATGCTCTGCTGGTTATGACAGTTTGTAGGGCTGTGGAGTTGAACACAATTCTTGTTCTTCTCCACAATTCCTTGCTCACATCAGGTAATGCATTGAGCCAGACAAAAAGGGCATTTAGTTGTAGTTGTTTACAGCACTGATATTCACCTCTCCCACTAACGTAGGAAACGTTATTTTTTAATGTAGGAAACATTTGGAAACAAATAAAACACTCAGAAGATCCAGGTAAAGGAAGTGGGAGATTTTATGTCATGTAGACCTATGCAAGATGGAAGACACTGCTTCCAGAACTGTTAACATACTGACAATAAACAGCTGCAGGACAAAATATGCAATTTCAGGAGCTGGGACCAAGACCCTATCTCCCAGGTGAGAAATTCTTCATGTTCCTGCCTACAGGTCCACCAGAAGTTTGTATGGCTAAAGGGAAAAATCACATTTATGTAACCAGTTACACATCCTCAATGAGCCCAGGGCATACAGGGGATGCCACTGACCTAGAGACAGTCATAATAGGAGAAATCTGAGTCCATGGAAGAAATCACCAACAGTGGGGTATGTCTGCAGAAATACTACAGTCATGATGTGATGCTAAATGGAAAATGGTTGTAACTCTTCAGTAGGGTCAAAATAGAAAAAAAATAAAATCAGAAAATGGGACCATTTCTAACCACTACTACCATCTCTCACTCCCTTCCAAGAGATAATCATAGAATCATAGAATTAGCTAGGTTGGGAAAGACCTACAAGATCATCCAGTCCAACCATCCACCTACCACCAATAACCCCACTAAACCATGTCTCTCAACACTATATCTAAACGTTTCTTGAACACCTCCAGGGACGGTGACTCCACCACCTCCCTGGGCAGCCCATTCCAGCGCCTGACCACTCTTTTAGAAAAGTAGTATTTCCTAATGTCCAGCCTAAATCTCCCCTGCAACTTGAGGCCATTCCCCCTCGTCCTGTCACTAGTTATAAGAGAGAAGAGGCCAACCCCCAGCTCACTACAACCTCCCTTCAGGTAGTTATAGAGAGCAATAACGTCTCCCCTGAGCCTCCTCTTCTCCAGACTGAACAATCCCAGCTCCCTCAGTCACTCCTCATAAGGCCTGTTCTCCAGACCCCTCACCAGCTTCGTTGCCCTCCTCTGAACACGCTCCAGGGCCTCAATGTCTTTTTTGCAGTGAGGGGCCCAAAACTGGACACAGTACTCAAGGTGGGGCCTCACCAGGGCTGAGTACAGAGGGAAATATATTGCCTTAAAAGAAATCTAAGGTTTTGAGCTATTTCAAAAGCAAAGGAAGGAACAGAATAATTCTTTAATAATCCATAGGGTGTAAGTAGGGGGCTTGCAGCCCAGAAGACCAACCGTACCCTGGGTTGCAGCAAGAGAAGGGTGACCAGCAGGGCAAGGGAGGTGATTCTCCTCCTCTTCTATATTCTCGTGATGCCCCACCTGGAGTACTGCATCCAGTTCCGGAGCCCTAACACAAGAAGGACATGGAGTTGTTGGAGCAGGTCCAGAGGAGGGCCAGGAAGATGATCAGAGGGCCAGAGCACCTCCCCTATGAGGACAGGCTGAGAGAGTTGGAGCTCTTCAGCCTGGAGGAGAGAAGGCTGTGGGGATACCTTATAGTGGCCTTCCAGTACCTGAAGGGGGCCTGCAGGAAAGCTGGGGAGGGACTTTTGAGAAGGGCATGTAGCAAGACAGGGTGAGGGGAAATGGTTTTAAACTGGAGGACAGTAGATTTAGACTAGATAGTAGGAAGAAATTCTGTACTGTGAGGGTGGTGAGACACTGGAACAGGTTGCCTAGCGAGGTTGCGGATGCCCCCTCCCTGGAAGCGTACAAGGCCAGGCTGGATGGGGCTTTGAGCAACCTGGTGTACAGGGAAGTGTCCCTGCCTATCGCAGGGGCTTGGAACTAGATGATCTTAAAGGTCTCTTCCAACATAAGCCATTCTATGATTCTATGATAATACTTATAGGCTATGAGTGAGGTGTAGACAGGTAAACCGGTGAAAGTTTTATTATAAGTCAATTACATCAAGAGTGGACAATCTGGTAGGGAACATATGAGCTGGCATTAGATGAGAGTGGAATTTGGAGAAATACATTTAGAGGATATTTTCATCTTTCATTTCTTTGTTTCTGCAGAGTTTATGATGAAAAAGAAATTGAAATCTCTAGTATATTAGTTTATACACCAGTGTTTGGGATCTTACAGTCTGGATTTGTAAAGAATACAAACCATGCAGAATTCATGGCCTGCAAAATTTTATTTCCATTATAAGATAAAATTCAAATGTAGCATATCATATTCTAAAATTGTGCAGTACTTCCATATGTGTCAAACTGAGGAAAGCAGGAATTGAGTAGACAGAGTTCATCAGGGTTTTTCTTGGTCCAAAGGCACAATAGTTTTGACCTGGGAACGCCAGAATAAGAAATAGCTCGAGGAAGCAATGTTATTTAGAGACATGCTGTTGGCCATCTACAGAGGGAATCAGCTCCCAGAGCTATGTGTGCCTGTGAACCTACAGCAGAGGAAGATTTCTGCCATGAACACTCCTCCAAGTGCATGCTATTAGCTGAGATGAATCCACAATTAAAAATTAACCTGTGTTGTTTTATTAACATGAAACAGTTGCTCCACACTTCATGGGGTTCACTTCCTCTAAGCTAATTGGGTAATATTTCAGAAAATTACTATTAAAGCAGTAATAGAGAGATAAAATGTCTTACAGTGGAGTTTTGCAAGACTTTAACTTTTTTGCCTTTTAAATGTCCACATTAGCTCACATTTTTATACCCTCTTCTGGGGGCAGCCCTTGCAGAGCTGTGCTACATCACTCATTTATGAAGAAAGCACAGGATGACTGCCAACTTTTTCCCTTCTAAGAGACACAGAGAAAAACACTACTGTGGATGTCTAGACAGGAATACATCTCATCAGTGGGTCAATAAATATTTTCAGGAAACATTCAAATCCTCTGAAAATCTGCCCATCCTGATGAGATATTATTTGTGGCCAGCACCAAAATTGCCATAAAACAATGAAATGTTTTAGACTGAGAAAATAGCAACACTTGCTTTTTAATGAATTATTTTTTAAAAAATTATACAAAGTGAAAGCAGATCTCACACAGTAGCTTATTTTCAATATCAGAGCTGTAAAACAATAGGCTCATGTATCTTTGCCAAGTGCCTTGGGCATATGTGCTTTCAGGAGTGAAAGACTTTGGGCTTGGTATCTTGCAGTGCCCCTGAAACTCAGTGTGCAATTGGCTGAGCTGACAACAGCTGAGCATCCAAGCTCAGTGTTCTTGGACCTCTGCTTGAAAAGAAGCCACATCAGCTATCTGAGGAGCTGCATCAGCATTTTGTTCATTTTAACATTGCAGTCTCCAGCTTTGTTTGTTCTGTCCTGGGAGACCAAAAACCTTGGGAGTGGGAAAAAAGCACAGCCTCCAGTTGATGCTATATCATGCAATGTCATGATTCTATCTGCTTTTCAGTCATATCTGTATTTCTTCAATGTGGGTACAAAGGTAAATACAAGTGTATTTCATTTAGTGCTTGGCAGCATTGATACATTCATGTACTACCTTAGCTGTCATGGAGAGAACATAACTGCTATCCCCAACAAAAAAATGTGGAAGCTCAGTTAGGAAAAGAGATCTTATAACACTTTTATTTCTCTGTATAAAGCATGAACAAAGCCAAATGAAACTAATGCAAGAGTAATTATTGGCTTATTGGGCTGAGAACTTACAAGTGAATAATTGGTGAATTAATTTTCTCCTCCGAAAGCCCTGAACCCATTTTTTCAGGGAAAACATGAAATTTTAAGCATACTACTTGTTTGTTAATCCACTCCACTTAAAAAAAAAAAGAAAAAGAAATACCTTTGAAAGAATTATTCCAGCACCAAGTTCTACCCAATATAAAAGCTGGGTACTCAGATCTCTGTCACATTTCATCGAATCACAGAACAGCTCAGGCTAGAAAGGACTTCAAAGGTCATCTGGTCCAGCCTTTCATGGGAAAAGGGAGCCCAGATGAAATTATCTAGCATTCCGTTCAGCTATATCTTGAAAGAGTCCAGTGATGGGGATTCTACCACTCCCCTTAGGAGGTTATTGACAGAACCACTGAGCTAATGAGCATGGAAGGCATCTCTGGAGATCATTTAGTCTGAGCTCCTGCTGAAAGCAGGGTCAGCAAGAGCAGGGTGCTGAGGGCCATGTCCGATTCTGTTTTAAACATCTTCAAGAACAGAGTCTCCACAACCTCTCCGTGCAAACTGCTCCAGTGTTGAACCAGTGGAGAAGCAGAAACCAGTAGAAAGTTTTTTTGTGTGTGTTTAACAGAACTTTCTGTATTTCAGTTCATGCCTCTTGTCACTGTGTTAATATATTCATCTGGGCTGTGGTCTAGGAATAGTTGTGACCAACAGCCATGGTGTCTGACATGCTGAAGATACCCTGAGCTGCTATGAAGTCCACTGACTACATCAAATAGTCCACCAGAAACATTAAAAGATGTTTTGGAGATTGCTCTGAAGTACTTATATTTTATAAAGGAGGAAGCCAGCTTTTCTAACATGGCACTCTTACTCCTGAAATAATTCAGTACAACCTCAGCTATTACAGTTTTGTGTATGATGGTTTTTTTTATGAAATTGAGGGAGTTTTCTTATTTCTACAATTTATTGCCTCCTTTCACTCTAGCCATTTTCTCTGAAGAACAGCTGGTTAGAAAGTGCATGTAATGTCAGAAAAATCTACTGTAAAATAAGGAAAGAAAAACAATAGTTTTTAGCAAAAAACCTTTTTTTTCTTATATATTTCTATGCTGGAAGAACACAAATCTGATGCTAAATTTACTTAGAAAGACCAATTTCAGTGGGTAATTGTCAATCATTCCAATCTGAAACTCTTTACTCTGAATATAGGGAACAATGTCACTTTATATATTTACATGTTATCTGTATACTCTAAAAAAAAAACGAACACTTTAACATATATGCAAGTATGGGTTTAGTTCTGTGTTCCCAGTACTGAAGTTAGTTCTGGTCCATTCATTTTCACAAATACCATGGAATCAGCCTAAATATGTATATGCAAGTGAATAATTTAGGAAACAGATAAAGGAGAAATAAAACTTTAGATACCTCTCATCAAAAAAAAGCTTGCGCTTCATTGCAAATTCTCAATTGTTTTTTTCCTTGTGGCTATGAAAGATAGAAACAATACAGTTTGAATCACTTCCTTCTGATGACTGCACAGTGCGCTTTCTTCTGATGACTTCTTGATGGAAGCAGCGTTCTCTTTCATACAGTCTATTTTTCTTTGTTTTATTTAATCACTTTTATTCCCATTTGTACCACTGTGAATCATGTTGTTTACTTTTTTGGCTTTGAAATTATGTCCTTGTCAATATACAATTATCAAAAATCCTTTAGCAGACATTTGCTCAAGTAATGTGTGTTCAACTTAACTAAACCTTGCTCATAAATCTGCACCTTAAAAGGTAAAGCACAGATGCAGTACACAGAGAAAGCCACATAGGCAATGGCTACGTGTGATACTGAAAATTGGGAATTTTGTATAGATAAAAGTTATTTTCATGAAGACCATAGGGCAAGCAACATTTTTATAATTTCCTCCTTGGAAGACTTTGTAGGTGCTTAGCCAGTAAGACTGCTAAAAAAACCAAAGAAATAAACTAATAAATACAGATTATCAAATAATTGGCAAAAATCTTAAAAATTAAGCCAGTTGTTCACTATCCTGTTTCTGTTGTTCCTGGGGGCTGATATTTCACTTTGCTTCAGTGCCCAGATGGCATCAAGGCAGCATCGCAATCCACAAGAAGTTCTGCACCAGCCAATGGAAAGTTCTGTTTAGCAAGATCTTTCTGTCAAACCCTCTGCTAGATACCAACTCTGGTAGACTTTCGACAGTGACTCCTAGCCCTCAGTATTTAGCCGTTCTATTGCAAGGGTCATGAACGCATATTTCAGGCTATCAATGCCTCACTCCAGTATTTGAAACCATAATATGAGAGCGTAATATGAGAAACCCACCAGCTCTTTTACAGTTCTTTAGATCTGTGGATGTCAATGAGAATAAGTATCATTAGAAATGGTGAATAAAAAAAAAATATTGAGTTCATATAATCATAGACTCATAGAATGATTTGAGTTGGAAGGGATCATAAAGATCACCTGGTTGCAATCTCTCTCCCATGGGCAGGGAGATCTCCTGCCATACCAGGTAGCCCAAAACCCCATTCACTCTGGTACTGAACACTTCTAGTGATGGTACATCCACATATTCTAAGGCAGCCTGTGCCAATGCCTCACCACCTTTGTAGTAATAATTTTCTTCCTCATATCTAATCTAAACCTACTCTTTTTTTAGTTTAAATCTGTTACCTCTTGTCCTGTCACCACACTGATAATCCCTATCTTTCCTGTAGACCTCCTTTAATATTGGAAGGTCTATAGGGTCTACCCACAGCCCTCTCTTCTCTAGGCTAAATGAAACCAACTTACACAGACTTTCTTTTGTAGAAGAGGTGCTTCCAGCCTTCTTTCTCATGGCCCTCCTCTGGACTCACTTCAACAGGTTTATGTCCTTTTTATGCTGGGGACCCCAGAGCTGAATGCAGTACTTCAGATGGGGTCTCAGAAGAGCACAGTAGAGGGAGAGAATCACCTCCCTTCACCGGCCAGATAGACTCCTTTAGATGCAGCCCAGGATACAGCTGCCTATTTGGGCTGCAAGCGCATGTCAATCTTTCCACTTGTTAGTACCCTCAAAGACACTCCTCAGTCTGAGTGGATAGAGTGCTCTCTATTCATCTGTATTCAGTGTTTGAAATTGCCCCAACCCATGTGCATCACCTTGAACATCATCTTGTCAAACCACAGGTTGTTTGCATTTCTCCATTTGTTCAGAACAGAGATATGCAGTTTGTCATCTGGAAAACTGGAATTTAGTCTCTATTTCCGATATACCTTGAGTAGGTCTCTGTCTCTCTCTTTTTTACTATTGAAAATGATAATAAAAATGATGAAAATTTAAAGCAATTTTGTTAGAGACATTTGATTTTTAAAAAATTTTTATTAACAACATAAATGAGATAATTACATTCCTTCAAAAATTTGTACATAGTGCTGAGAGAAGAACTACATTGTCTTCATTGTCATGAGCTATTTTCTGATTAACAAAATAAAACATTCAAAATGACACTCAGATTCTTCTGGTTCTCTGATTCTCTGATGTCTAACCATTAGTTTGAGGCTTTATTGTAGCCTTGTACTAGTAGAAGACTATAAATGTATGTATCTCTGTGTTTTCTCTAACTTGCAAAATGAGGGAGAATATAATATTTTGAGGTGTATTTCTAACTAAATTTGTAAAAACAAATTCAAAACATACTGCCAAGCATGATTAGCAGACAGGAAGCACAAACATAAATTTAATCTCTGTAGGAAACCAAAGCAGAAAATATGAATATCAGAGTAACTGGATAATATAGCAAACCAAAAGTCATATTTTAGATTTCAGATATGGGTTTACAGCCCTAGTGTTACTGAAGATGCAACCAGAAGTATAATCTTGGAGTACGTAAGTATGGCACACATTAGATAAGATGAATTCGCTACCAGCTGCAATGATTAATGTACAGCTTTGATAAGGGCTCAGATGTCAGCAGCAGTGTATGGTGGGAAGGTCTACACTTTAAGGTCATGGCTTGCATCTGGGTAACAGACTGCAATAAAGAATGAGCTCCTCTCCACTTCTGTTCCAGTTTGAAAGGGATGGAAATAACAGATTATTTCCATACAAGTGTCTTCAAACAAAATGCTACTGGTTTTGTTCCTGCTGAACTGAGCATGTTAGCTAGCCTTGCAATACAAAACAATTCGCAAAAGTCATGGTAATGTATATCTGCAGTGTTTTTACCTAACAGTATTTTCAAGAGATTGGAAAAACACATTGCTGACAACAGATGCTTTCAGTCTACATCTATACTTATTCGCTGAGCCAGACAGACTCCACCCTACTGACCAGACCCTTTTACCTCCAAAGCAGAATGGTCACACCCAAAGTGGGAATAAGAATGGTCCCATGCCTCTCCTAACCTTGAGACACACATGGGAACTGTGTAGGAGTGTGCTCCTGTGGCTGAACATTGCCTACAAAAAGAGCAGCTCCTTGCTGTACAGAGACTGTCAGGAGCAGTAACCCACCCTGACAAATGCAAGAGTAAATCCAACCTCTTGAAACACGACCTGACATTGCTAGTGAGGGACTTGTCCTGCACAGCCATGTGCCACACAGTTTTCCTCACAGCTCTCAGCTTTCTGCATTCCTTAATAGTCACAAGACAGAAGAGCTGCCCACCGGAACCTGTTGCAGTAATAGAGTGGGACAAGTCACCCCTGAGAGTCGCCAGGCCTGTTTTCGATAGCAACTTGGGGAAGAAATTGACTTTGCTCTAAACATTCTGTTTTCCTCCTGTAAGCATACTCTGCTATTTCTGTGTACAGGCTCACAGAAATAGTTCACATATATTTTCTACTTGGAAATTTGCCTGCTCTGAAAATGTGTAGATCATAGAGATCACCACGACCACCCAATCTGCTCTGTTCCTTCAGAATCTGTTAACCTGAGAAGCTCTTTTAGAAAAATAACTCCTCTTATCTAAAAAACCACAATGTTCACCTACTCTTCTAACAAAATTCCACACTGTTAAATATGTCTAGAGCACTTTTAAACTTTCTATCCCCATCTTCCTACATCACTTTAACATTATCTAACAGACTGAGCAACACATCATCAATGTATTTTTCTTCCTAGTGTCAGCACTTATAAACTGTGGTAAAGTGACTAACATCCCTCTCCATGGGGGTCCTGAGCTCTTCCTTCTATAGGGTTTTTTGGTTAATTGTCATTACAAAACCACTGTGAGTCAAATTTCAACATAAATAACGTAAGATGTCCCCAGGTGGCCAAGAAAGCCAATGGCACCCTGACTTGTATCAGAAATAGTGCAGCCAGCAGGAGCAGGGATGTGATCATCCCCCTGTACTTGGCACTGGTGAGGCTGCACCTCGAGTGCTGTGTTCAGTTTTGGGCCCGTCACTACAAGAAAGACATTGAGGCCCTGGAGCATGTCCAGAGAAGGGCAGCAAAGTTCTGAAGGGTCTGGAGCACAAATCTTATGGGGAGCGGCTGAGGGAACTGGGATTGTTCAGTCTGGAGAAGAGGAGGCTCAGGGGAGACCTTATCACTATCTACAACTCCCTGGAAGGAGGTTGTGGGAAGGTGGGGGTCAACCTCTTCTCTCAGGTGACAGCGATAGGATGAGATGTAATGGCCTCAAGTTGCACCAGGGAAGATTCAGGTTGGATGTTAGGAAAAACTTCTTCTCCAGAAGAGTGGCCTGGCACTGGAATGAGCTGCCCGGGGAGGTGGTGGAGTCACCATACCTGGAGGTGTTCTAGAAATGTGTAGATATGGTACTAAGGAACATGGTTTAGTGGGGAAATATAGGTAAGTGGATGATTGGACTAGATGAACTTGGAGGCCTTTCCCAACCTTAATGATTCTATGCTTGAAGAACAGATAAGTGAAATGTTAAAAATGTTAGATACTATTTATTATTTTTATTACACATTCATCATTAATAAATACAGGTTTTCTTTAACAGTCCTAATTTATTCAGGCAAGGGACAGGCAGAGTTTACTGAATTTACAGATCCTCAGTCTGTCCTTACCACATCTCCCCTTAAAATGTACTGAATCTTAATTCCAAGAGACTTTCAGGAGGGAGGTAAATTAAATACCAACTTAATGACATGCAAATTTTCAGCTTGCCACTGTGTACCCTGGCAGTGAATGCACACTTTCATGAATAGAGAGGCTACCACTTTCCAATCTAAATTTAGAGAGATGGTATATTTCTCTCACAAAGTATGGATTGATTTCTTCTCAAGAAGCAGAAAGCTGGTTCTAAGGAATAAATATCTATCACTTACCACCATTACTAATTTTCAACGGTATTACTGCTGTTTTCATGGCATTAAAGAGGAGCTGACCTCTGCTGATCTCTGTGGTTCTCTTTGAAGTGCATTGGTGGCCAGTTATTACTGTTTATATGTATTTACGTGGCTTGAGGGCTAAAGGAAAAGTAGGTCCTTTTAGTGCTAGGTGCTGTACAAACAGAACTGAAGGGAGGTCCAGAGGATGAGTCTGAAGTCCAGGAATGGCATCAGAATCCGAAGCTCTGCAAGGTTCCTAAAAAGAGAAAACAAACTAGTAATATTATTCTAACAGTACCTTCATGCATATTTATTTTAGTTATATACAGACTAACTTTAGTAACTTTGACGGAAAGGTTTCAAAGGGAAAAAGTTCAGTTAGACACCCTGCCATGAAGGAAAGCCTATATAAGTTGTCTGCCAAATTTCTTTTTTTTCTTTAGTTTTTTTTTCCTCCCACATCCCTGCAGGAGTCACATTGCTTCCACAGAAGAATGGCCATACCTGAGGTGAAATGCTGATACTGTTTAACAGTTTGGCCATCATACATACTGTACACAAACAAGAAGTTAGAAGGCAATTAAAACTACCAAAAAAAAAAAAACCAGGCAGAAAAGAATTAATCTTAGAGTCACATGGATTGGAAACAGGACTCCTTTTTTTCTGCTGACTGGTTTGCAAAATTACACTTTTCCAGCAATTTGTCTCTGCTACTTACTAAAGCCTCAAATTTTCAGAACTTTTGACTCTTTCCAGAAACCCTAAAATCGTCCCAAGAGTTGTACAACTTTCAGACTTTCATTGCACCTCATTCAATAATGTCTAACTAAAACCCAAGAATTTCTTCCCACCATTGGAAAAACTCCCTGTGAACCTTTCCTCCCCCTGCCAGAGAGAGATCCTTCACTCCTTAATCTCAGACACCACTTGATGAAATTAGGAGCCATTGACATAAGGTCAGACCCACCACCTAAAATCACTCTGGTCATTGCCTCAGTGTAAGGGAGAAGGTCTCCTGGACTCATCCCAGAGCAGGATAGTCCTACATCCCATCCCAGCTTTGCTAATGTACTCATTTCTCTGGGAGACGGGTTTGTAGGGGGTACTTAGAAAGCTTTCTTAAGTTATAGAATTATAGAATCATAGAATGGTTTGGGTTGGAAGGGACCTTTAAGATCATCTAGTTCCAAACCCCTGCTATAGGCAGGGACACCTCCCTCTAGACCACGTTGCTCACAGCCCCATCCAGCCTGGCCTCAAATACTTCCAGGATGGGAGCATTTGCAACCTCACTGGGCAACCTGTTCCAGCATCTCACCACCCTCACAGTAAAAAATCTCTTTCTTATATGTAGTCTAAATCTACCCTCTTCCAGTTTAAAACCATTAAGTTCCTGGTCTGAGTTCTAGTTCCTCCGCATCTTCGGATGCATAAATGCCTTCAAAAAGTGCTTAAGTTTGTTAGTGACCCTTCATTCGTCCCAACTGTAATCATCAGGGAAAGAAGCACAGATAAAGGGCAATGAATCTCACCCAGAGCAGATGTCTACATTAACATGGGGTGAGTAGTCTTGAGAAGAGCCTGTGGCTCTCTGTAGAGAGGCTGAAAAACCAACACCCTTGAAGCATGATATTCAGGTGGTTGGACGCAGCTGAGATGCCTCCATCTCAACTCTCTGCTGTTAAAACAATGATAACCTTTCTATATCTGACATGCAGGATGTGAAGAAAACACCCTACCTACAATGAGATATTTCAACACTTAAAAAATAGCTGCTGTTATGTGACTATGCCTACACAGAGTAAGAGACATGCTGATAACAGTCCAAGAAACAGATCAGCAGCCAGTGCAGCTGCCACAGAAACCTGTTTTACTACAGTGCTGCTCAACACACTGTGCGTGGGGCCTGACAAAATGTAGGACTTTGAAACACTTCAGCCCTGTTATAATTATTGTCCCTCCGGGGTTGGTCTTCTTTTTGCTCCAAGACAGTCATCGTGACCCTGCTGGTTGTCACAGGATCTCACCTGGGTCATCATACAGGGGCCCCAGGCTGGCAGCCTCTCAAAAGCGGCTGTCTGCCACAAAATGGGATTCATTAAGTGAGCTGTCCAAGTGGTCTGGAACGCATTAAGGTAAAAGGAAACAACTCCATACAGTGAATTTTCATTCACTGAATTGTGTCACAGTGCTTATCAGGTATTTGTGTAAGCTGGCTCTGCAGTAATATCAAGCTGATAACAATTTGCAGCTCCATTAACCGCTGTTAGAAGGCAGAAAAAGCAGTCATGCTGCAAAAAGGCAACCACACAGGAACAAGGTCTGAAAAAGCCATTTACATGTTAAGTGAATTGCTTCTGCAGATATGTGTAATGATGGTAGCATTTTCTCAAGCAGCTAAATAGTCTGCTCTGGATGTTAGAGATTTCTTTTCACTCCTTCAGCACTTGTGATCTGTATGTCCAATGAAGGGCAGAGAAACACTGCTCCCTACACATTTCAAGGAGGCACTTTACCACCACTTACATTTTTTAAGCCTTATTTGTTGGTTGCTGTGACTACTCCTTTGTGTCTTAAAGTATTAAAATATTGCAAGAAGTCCCTCCTTCAAAGAATTTAAAATTCAAGCTCATATATAATATCATCAAAGATTACATATATCAGTGAGATGGAGATGGAAGAAGAATGAATAAGGTCGTATGTACTTTAGGAGGAATGTCTCAGCCAAGTTGTTCTGGTTCATATCACAGATGATGAAATTTTGGAATTAAAATAAGCGCTCTATGATAAAACTGTGTTAAAATCACTTCTTGAAGACCCAATAATAAAACACAGGCCTAAAAGATCATGAACGAGGGATTGTAAATGGGCTTTAGACAAACACATTGCGGTGGGTCAGGTAATTTTGCATGAGAATGTGCCCATTTTAAAGACATCTCTGGTCAGACCCTGACAGAAGGATGCATTAGACATATGGTTAGGAAAGGAGCTGATCCCAACAGAAGGTAAACTTCAACTTCGTTTCCTATATTTATGTGGGAGACTCAGTTTCAAATCTTAGGCTGGGGCCAGCTTGATCTCACAAGCTGGATGATATGGTCATTGGTTCTTGAAGGGCCTGATGGATCTTTCTTAAAAGGAATGGGAATTTGTAGGGAAGTTCCCAGGGCAGGGAAAAAGTTACTTTTGAGGGATTATGCAGGACTTGGACTGTCACTGTCCGCACTGCAGAAAGAACAGGAGGTGACAAAAGATACTAAACTGTCTTTAGTAGATCGGTAATAAGTGGGTAAAATGTTATGGAAGGCTGAAACAAGATAACTTCAAGGAAAGCTAATATGAGGATGAAAGAAGTGAACAGACTGCTGTCAAGGGAGATTTTAACAAATTCATTTCAACAAATCGGAAAGGAGCAATGCTGGATGCTTGATGCTGATTCTCTTCACTTGACTTACATGTCTATTTGCATTTCTTTATAGCTGTACTTTTATTCTTTGTGCTGAGGCAACAGCACAAAGTCACAGTCCAACACTGCTTAATACAGAGCTTTTAGGTGCTGAAGACTGTCCTTCCTTCTCACAATACCTTGGATATTTTCTGTTAGCTGCAAGCATCCCGTCTAAGCTAATTATACAGGTTCCTTCAAAATCAGCGTAGAGATAGACGCTACCAGGAGGTTACTTATCCTGCTGTGAGACAGGTACTTAACAGCACACAGATGAAGGCCAGCTGCTGGCTTAGCTGTTAACAGATATTTGTGGCTTCTTTTTATGCTTATTGTCACCTTACTGGTCTTGATAAACCATAAAGGCCTTTGAGCAGCCAAGCTGACCTAAGATACAAAGCTCCAGTATTTTTCTGCATCAGCTGCCAGTCATGAATGCCTAACGCAGAACATAAGGACAGTGCAGGGATATGATATTTCCCCAGGGTATTCACCAAATTCCAATGATTTATGGCTCATGAACTTTCTGAGCCAAAGGTAGCATCTCTGTGCTGAATAGATGGCCATGATTTTTTTCTGCCGTAAGTTTGATCAGTCATCATTTGAACACTCGTAATTACACAACCGTAACATCAAACTATTTGGAGAAATGCTTCCTTTTTAATATTGATTCTGTTTTGAACTAGACTTTACAAGTTACATTTGATGCCCTTTACTGATTGTGTTAAGAGAGATCCTTTCATACTGCCATTGTGCATATATCTCATGATTTTATACGCTTCTCGGAGGAGTTTCCAGACTGGTAAGTCTTTGTTTCTTCTACAACAGAGTATCATTATTTTTTCCTATTTTTGATGAACTTTCTTTGGTTGGGTTAAATATCTTTCTATCCAGTGAAAGAAAAGAGTGAAGAAATGAGAATCTATATGGTGCGTTCGAGATGAGGATACATCATGAATTTGTACAGAGACATAATAATGTCTATTTTGTTCCCTCATTTATACTTAAAATCCCTACATTTTATTTTCTGATTTGACTGTTACTATGAGTACATAAAAATGACTGTGATAATTCCAGATTCTCATTTTTTCGTAGTACTAGTAGCTCAGAGTTCATCACTGGATATGTAAGTACAGTGCTGGTTTTCTCGTGTGTCACTTTATATTCACATGGAGTTTCATCTGTCATTTCATCATCCACAAATTTAGTAGTGTGATATACTTCTGTAACTCTTTGTAGCTGTCCTCATCAGAAAACTGTCACATCATCCTCTTTTTAGTTCTTTTCTGAATATATTGGACGGGATTCATCCTAACATAAGCCTTATCCAGAGCATGTAACACAAAGCTTTTGATTAACTGTAAGTGATGGGCATAAATGTGTTCTTGCATTTGCATCAGAAATATATCAGCAAATTTCCATACCACTGAAAGGCCTTAAAGCAAGCACATCTCCATCCTTGCAGTTAGCATTGCCTTGGAAATCCCCTGGATAGCCCATAAAGCGATAGATTTAATTCTAGACACAAAAACGTCTCTGTCAGATAGATAAAAAAAATGTTTATGTGGATCCAAGAGAGAAATTTCTCTAGCTACAAGAGTTATACTGCTGAATGACTATGGTCTGAATAGATTCAAACTTCATATTTCTGGCACTCTGTCTAATCTATCATCTATTCCTCATAGTTGATCCTATGGTAATTCAAGATGCACTGTTTAGAGTCACTAGGTATTTTCCTGGTTCAACATTTATGATTTAACAACATTTAGTGAGCTCTGCATATATCCTCATCCAGTTTTACACTGCTGCCTCCCTTACAGTCAAAATGGATTTGCAAATGATCCTTGCTATGAGAGGCATAACCTATGTTAAGCATTATTAACTCTAATGCTCCTAATAAAATTTAATATAGATAGAGAAAAGATCAATGTCTATCCTGCCACCAGGTCTTATCAAGAAGACAGGGAGACAGACAGATCAGCCCAATCAGCCAACTTTTAATCCATTTGTTAACCCCGAATAGGTTGGTACACACAGAAAGGACACAGCATAATGTAACCAAACAACTCACTGGTGGAAAATAAAGCACCCAAATGAAGCTCTGAGGATATTATGATTGCAACAGAGATGCTCTTAAGGAACTGGTGGAGGCCCTTCAAGCAGAACATCTATACTTAGAGCAAGAAAGAACTGTAAACTCAAATTTATTCAAATAGCTTCTCAGTTATATTGTTATCTATAAATAATCTGATATCTCAAATCTGTGATATATCATTCACCAAATGTAAGCCACCGGTATAATTTGATGACATTGTCAATGTTGTAGTGTTTA
This sequence comes from Numida meleagris, assembly GCF_002078875.1. NCBI lineage: Eukaryota > Metazoa > Chordata > Aves > Galliformes > Numididae > Numida > Numida meleagris. Next base: position 135,962,966 of record NC_034410.1, read on the forward strand.
ATATCTGCTAACAATTTGAATACAAGATTAAAATTCTTTCTACTGTAATGTTTAATCTAAATTAATTCCATTGATATTATTGTAACTGCAAAACCTGATTCTGAAGATTAGCCATCCATGTGAATCTCAAAATGTTGAGCATTTCAGCTGTTCTATGTTGTCCAATTTCTCATGTCATTACAGTGAATAAAAGCAAAAATCACTGTGAACTAAAGAAGAGTTACTGACTTCATTATGCAGTCAATGAGCCACACCAGGGCTATGAAACCATGCTGAGTAGCAGACCACTGAGTGGTAGAATGCTGTTCTATGCTATTGTTTCTCCATGTTTTAAAAGACAGTTATGTTTTGCCAAGACACAGAAGGCTTGCTTGCGGTCTCTAAATAAATACAAGTTACTGCAACGGAGCAGGAAGTCTACTGTGCTCTGTATCTGGTCAAAGAAAGGTGGAAAATTAAGTCTCAGTGTTAAAGAAGGCTTCCTCTTGGTACAGATAAATGAACGCTGGAATAAGCTGTCCAGGGAGACTGTAGGCTTTCCACAACTGTCATCATAGGACAGACAACATTTGCCAGCAGTGTTTTAGTCTGACCTGCTGCTGCTGAGACTATGTGAGCTCTCATGATACCTTACAGATCTGCCTATTCCTTAGGATTTTTTTTAACACAACAACAAAATGAACTACCTACCAGCTGCTGAGACTTTCTTTCAGTCTCCTTGCCTTTTCCATGGGTGAATATCTTATCTGTTTCTTGCCGCTTCTGTGGTTCCAATAGAATTCAGTAAAATAATTAGTTGTGTTTCAGGGTATTTGCTTCTGACATTTGTGCAAAGGCCCGTTAGAGCTCAGTCAACCACACTTATTTAATAACTAACAGTAACGAATCCTGCCAAATAATGTTCTCTAAATGCTTTTTTTCCTTCTGTGGGAAGCAGGACACCCAAAAAAACAGGAGTTAGAGGCACTCAGTACCCCTATCGGGGGACAGAGATTATTTGAAAGAAGGAATATGCCTATCTGCAGAGGAAAGATAACCTTTGACGGATATCCTGAGCATTTGCCTACCCCAACAGAGAGCTTTCCCAAGCTCTGTAGCTGTGCTAAAGCCGTGCAAATCTTCCAGCATTCATCCCCCATCTCAGACTGCAGCCAGCACCAGACTGCTTTCCATGGTGAGTTAATTGAGGAGGAAGGGGTTCATTAGGGTTCACTTTCTGAACTTACATTCGTGTGGAGAGTTTCCAAGTGACTCCTTACAAGAGGCCGGGCTCTGACAGCAATTACAGTATGAATTCTAAGTAAATGCTAAGGAAGATTTTGATGTGCCACAAACTTGGGAAACCGAGATAAAACATGCTAGCAGACAGGCCTGCAGGGAAACAGATGTAGTAACCAAGAGGTAGCCCGCAGTGGTCTCCCTGTTACATGATAAATGGTACAAGTACACATGCACACACAGATATATAAAAAATAAATGTTTTAGGCATGTATACATATACAAACATTAATTTATATAAATACATGTACAAGAACATATATCTACCAATTCATATATGAATGCATATACGTATTTTATACATGTAAATATATGCACTTATATGCTATATATGCTCATATACCGTGTATTTGCATATGTATTAAAAATATAGATACATATAGCTCACGATTCTTCTAAAGATGCTTTTGTTTAATACTTCATCCAGAAAGTAATTCATTTGTCTTACATTATACTGATTCCTTTTATTTGTATATGCAGACAGATAAAGCGGGGTGTGCTGTCCTTCACCCTCCATATCTATAAACATGTAGACCTAATTCAGGACATTATTCATCGTGCCCTAGAGATGCAGAGTCAGAAATGATTGATGATGGCACTGGCATGGGTTCTTATATACACACTCTTGCTCTACCTTTTCCACACATTATCATAGTGGAAGAGATATGGCTGGAAGTTGTGTAGGAGCCTATCAGAACAAGTGGGATGCAGTTGTAGCCTTCATCCCTCTGGAGATTCTTGGCTGAGGTGGAGCCCATATTAAGCCCTGGGCTTGTTTCCATGAATCACAGCAACCAAAGATTGCTTCAGTTTGACCACGATACAGCTGAGTTTCAGCTGCAGCTCTGAAACTGTTGCGGGAAAAAGTGAAGTTCCTTGAACCCTGTGTCTGCCTGGACACATCACCTGGCCTAGGGCAGTAGGAGTGATTTTGTAGAATTTGTGACCTTCCACCATGGATCAGAGTTTTGCTCTGATGGTTACTGATTTATCCCTATGTTTTTATGCAGCTTAATCCCTAGAAGAGAGAGTCCCAAGAGAGCGATGTACATAAACCATAAAGTCTGGGACTTGGGAAAGCATATTTTGTCGTCTGGATATAAGTTTTCAGTTGTTAATACTTATACTGTCAGTTTTAAAGTACAGACCATTAATGATGATTTGTGGTCTGTACGCTTGCAAGTGAATACATTCGTTTAGGAGGTACTAGCACAGTTTGCACAAAGTTTATAATATATTTTACATGCTGTTTATTTACAATAATATAAAACTAATGTAGAATATAAAAATTACAAAATGATTCCCATAAATTGCACTCTGGGCTTCTTGGAGTGTATTCATAATGCGCTATCCAGATGTATGCTGCAATGATGTCATAGACAGGTTGCTACTTTAATAAGGCAGATATATTACAGAGGAGGGCTAAATATGGGATTTTGTAACAAACGAATGAAAGAAAAGAAACTCAGAAGTCAGGAAAAACAAACTTTCCTTAAGTTAGGTGCACTGCAGTGCCTAATATCCCAGTAAAAACATTCCCTGCCGTAAACATAACTTTGATCCATACCAATTGCAGGACCGGCACTGTCAATGCCAAGCCAAGGATGAAAGGGAGCCCTTTGGCTTTCCAGAAACTGAAAACAGTCTGGTTGTATTTGACCCACTAATTTTTGTCTGTTTCCATGGTTACAAGAAGATAACAAACACCCCCTCTATCGGCTAATTTTTGGCGGAAGGGAATATCTTAACATTCCCCTCCACAGAGTGGAGGAATTAGGAAGCAAAATCCAGCCACTACAGGGGGCCCCATCTCCCTTCACACAGAAGTGTACTGGGAGGTGGGGACATGCTTTCAGAGTGCATTTATCTCAAACATGGTTGTGTTTCAGGAAGAGACTGTGTGTACAGAAGCTTGCAACCAAAGATTAGGAGATAGCTGCCAAAGTACTTAAAGACGTAACCGCTCTGTTGGTTGTACGTAGGAGGAGGATTCAGAGACACCCGCTCATATGGGAGAGGAAGGGTAGCAAGGCTAATGCTCAAGTAAACAAGAGAACTGCTTTTGATTACTGTTTTCATGGGAACCAAAATTAGGTTGCTATGCAACTTTTACCTACTGTCAAGAGGCTGTACTTGAAACCCTTACCTCATTACAGTCAGGCTGAGGATGTAGCCCACACCCTTATCTCTGCACTTTCCCCATTTATCATTTTTGACTTTTTCTTCGCAGGTTTCCAGGGAGCTTGGCTGTATTCAAAAGAGACAAACTGGCCTTTGTGCATATTGGAAGAATTTTCTGTGTCAGAAATACAAGAACGGCGCGTTCCAGACCTCCCCTGTTCAGGTCTTCTGTCTGCCTAAGCTGAAGAGCCCCCAGTGCCATAAATGCTGTCTTCATCCTATGAGATTCCCAAGAGAGACAGTACTGGGCCAACATGTTTTCCTAGTACTGAGGGAGAGATTCTGCAAGAACAAACAAAAATATATTGAAAGCCTTTATACTGTACAAACAAAACACACACACAAATATACCCCATAGACACATATGTATAATCTTTCAATTTCAAAGATTCTGAATAATTCAAAATTATTCAGAAGAAAGTGGGGTGTTATGTGAAAAAAAAAAATCAAAAGGAAGTTTAAGATATTTTAAGTATTTTGCTGAATTAAATATTAAAGCATCTGTTTGCAGGTATTGTAGCTGCTGAAAGCAAGGAAATTAAAAAAATCAGGTCTACCTTTACAAGAAGACTCGTGCACCATTCTCAAACTGGTAGAGATGTTTCAGTCTTATTTCTTGGAACCAACAGACCAATTGGAACAGTTGCTCTGGAAGTCGTGTCACCCTTTGACTTCCACAGGCTCAAGTAGAGGCCAATTCCTGAGCCCTAACGACATTCTGGGCTATGGCTTTCCTGCAAACTAGACTCCATAAAAGAAAGAAAACCATTATTCCTGTAACTCTATTTAGGAGATGGTACCAACACTGAACCTCTTCTGTCCCAGCAAGATATTTCCAAATGCTTTAGTGAACTGTGTTGATTTTTTTTTCTTCAGATTTTGCTTCAGACATAGCATACAATCAGATTGGGTGAGTTCTCAAGCCTTTTGGCCTCCCCAAAGCTCTATGTCTTTGACGCCTGACAGACTTGCCAAAAGTAAAAAGAAAATCAAGAATTGCCCACTTCAACCCAACAGGACATAATTAATGTACAGCGACCTACGTTCTGACTTTTTTAATGAGTCCTCAATTTGGCAGTCTTAATAATACAAGATTTTTTCTTATTCTTAATATGTCAAAGAAAGTTTTCACATGATCTTGTGGTGAAAAAGGAAATAAGGAAATACCCTAAAAAATAATTGTGCAGAATCATATCAACACTTCCATGAAATATCAGCTGTGTTGGCACAGCTAGCTCCACAAGACAGCTCTTCATTCTTTATTTTCTACCTACAGAATGTTCTGATGCCTTCATTTTTGCTTTCAGAAATGCAGCACTGAACATTTGACAAGACATTGTGGCTTGTTAGCCAAATCTATCCAATTGTCAGGGAAAAAAAAAAAAAAAGAGTAAGATTTTGTAGAATTAAGTCTGGCTGAAGTAACTTTAACTTCACATTGATGTGAACTATTGCTTCCTGTTCCCCAGAATAATCTTGTACTGTATTTCTTCAGCCTGGCCATTGCTAGGAATAATGCTGCCAAAAGACACAGTCCAAGTTCTATTAGAACCTCAAGTCATGAAACAAGAAGGGAAAATGCTAGAAGTGCGAAATTGAACCAAGACATTTTTATGATGCTTTTGTTTATCTTTCTTTCTTGCTTTGTCTGTCCCCTTTATGTGTGTAAGTATACATACATGTAGGTAGATATAGATATATTGCTGTGTTTAGTTTATATATACATGCATATGCACACATAAATCATTTTGCCCTCTGTATATGTCTGTACTTTGTGTTTGTGTCTACGGTAAAGCAATCAATGAAAAAAATTAATAGCAACAATTCCTTACTGCCTATTCCATGCTTGGAATAGTTAAATCACAAATTTTGCATATTTGAACAAATTTATGAACATTTTTGCAACCAACAGGCATGTCATAGATACTAGGACATAGCAGTTTGTTAGGTTGTTTGATAATTTGACCAAGGAGCTTCCAAGTCAAAAACAGTGGTGAATATGAGTATCCTCACTGAGCCGATCACTTTCCATTGCAGGAAAAAGGCAACATTATCTTAATATCTTTCTTGAAACCTCTTGGCAAGGAGTTTCAGTGGAAGACTCTGGTTATAAAAACTAAATGTAGGAAAGAAAATATTTCAGGACTACTGGTTCTAAAGCTACCATTGCCCCCTTGCTTAAAACCCTTGTGTAAATATTGGGGTGAACTTTCCAGAAGTACCTCTGGTGGACATCTAAGTTTCTATGAAGACACATGGGAGAATGCAAGGAGAGGTGACAGTTTTGATCAGTGACATACAACAGCCAGTGAACAGAAACAGCAATATCAATTATTTATGTCCCATACTGCAAATGCCCAAATTTATTAAGTTTATCTTGGTTAACCTCATGGAAAGTTTACAAGTGAGGGAAGAAGGGGGGTATTGGCCCCAAAATTCTAAGCAGTTACAAAACATCCTTTACATATATTTACAAAGTCAGGTGGGAAAAGCAGGCTGGCGGCTGTCTTTATTGCAAAGTTTTGGAGTATTAGCCAGCTCCTCTCCTACAGACCTGTTAATAGAAGACCAAGCTCAGCAATGCCGTAGGAGAAGGATCTGCCAAATTCACACAGCATGGAGCAGACAGACTGCATTAGACAGCATGAACAGAAGAGACTGAGGGTTACGCATGCCTGGATTGGTATCCAAGTTTCACCTCTCTAATTAAGCCCTAAAAGTTACACTACATACAGTGTCCTGTGCAAAGTGTCTAAGAAGCTCCCAGATTGGGTCTTGTTCACAGCCCTGCTGGTTTGGACTGTCAGGATGTGTCACCCTGCTTGTGTCCACCCAATCACCCCAAACTCTCTCAGCTGAGTGGCAATCCTCTGCCAGTGACAATGTGTTGCTCCCCATCCCTTTCCTCACTCTTCTGCTCTATTGCGTAGCAGGGAGGAAAAGAGAACAAGACCAGAGGCTGATCTTGAGGGCTGTTCATTCAGGCAGCACCAAGATTATCATTCCAGAGAGTCCCGTTTTGCTGCCAGCATTCAAGGCCATGCACGAGGGAGCAGAGCGGCATAGACAGGAGGGCCACTGTAAGAATGAAGAGTGCTCTTAAAAACCAATGAGAAAAGCTTGCAAAAAGCCAGAGGGGGAAGAGACAAACACAAGACACTGTGATTTTATTCCAGACTCTGAGTAGCAGCTTTTTCCCCTCCTCTCAATTCTAGCAAGTTATTTATATAGGCAACATGTTAACACTTCTCACTTTCCCATTTGTTACAGAGGCATTCAAGCACTGAGTACAATAACTTCAAGAATATCCATTTGAACAGGCTTAAACCATATTTTCTTTCTTCCCCAGTTCTGCCAGCTCTTTTTAGCCTAAATAATCATCAGTGTATGTAATGACATTAGATCTATGGCATTATGTTCTAAGTTGGAGCTATGCTGGAAAGTTAAAGTGTGTCCTTCAAAAGTTGCAAAGAATTATGCCATTTGCTTTTGAAACCATGGTCCATTTGTATTTTCTATGTCAGTCTTCACATATGAGTTTCAAAGCCTAATAGGAAGGGAACAGATATAAACACAGTGAGAATGATATTTTCTTGAATTATTGCCCAACTCAATATGGATTTCAGCCACATTCTTCTGGAATTGGCACTTCATACAAGTAGCCTCTGGAGAGGCATCCGACTGCATGCACTCAGATGATACAGTGGTTGTGAGGGATGGCTGTAGGGAGGAGAATTTATCTTCCAGGATCCAAAGATGGGGATAATAAATTCACCCCTCAAAAAGCTGAACATTCACTGTAAATGGCCCAGATATAAAAAATTAAAAAGTCACCAGTGAAACACTAGGTTTCCCTATCGATCTTTTCTTATTTCTTTTTGTTTAATGTTATTTTCTAATCAAGAACTACAGCAGATAATAAAGTTGTTGCAGAGTAGCACTCAGAGAGTTTATCTGGAAAGGGACTCTGTGGTTTGGTGCCATTGCCTATCCCTTGTCCAACTCAGTGGACCTTTGAGTTTATTTGAGTCATCTGGTTGTTCCTGCAGTACAAACAGAAGGGGCTTATGAGAGAAGGTTTATCTGACATGATGTCTCAAATCTGCACAATGTAAGTTAATGCAAGTGGTCTAACATGATGATTACAGACTCATAGATCCATAAAAACAAAATCAGATTTGCCTAGAACCCCATGCCTTTCATGTTTATTGCCAATGTTTAGTCCAGTTGATCCAGTTTGGCGAGGCACTGGCACAGGCTGCCCAGAGAAACTGTGGTGCCCCATCCCTGGAGGTGTTTAAGGCCAGGTTGGATGGGGCTCTGTGTAGCTTGGTCTTGTGGGTGGCAGCCCTGCCCATAGCAGGGGTTTGGAACTGGGTGGGATGTAAGGTCTCTTCCAACTCAGGCCATTCTATGATTGTATGATCCATATAGTTCACTCTTCAGGAGGTGCTGTGGAGCACATCCTTTCTGCCAAGTCAGGTGGTGGGTAGGACTGCATTGCTCTTATGTCAGTAATAGGATTGAAACAACATCCCTGGCTCCTAATGACACTTGTGGAGGCATTTGACAGTGGCCATGTCTACACTTCTACATACATGTCATCCTAGATAGCAGTCCCTGCATCTCAGGCCAATACTAGGTATGTCCATGTTGCACAGCATCTAACTGCGCATCTGTTTTGGAGCCAAATCACAATGGAGTGGCAGAAAGATTGATCTCGGAGTGTCTACAGTAGTGTGAGATGGTAGGGTGAGGTGCCCTCATGGGAGCTCAGAAGAGCAGAGAGGGGTGCAAAGCCTATGCGGAAATGATGGAGGTTTGCACAGTGCAAAGAGAACCAGGGTGTGACCTCCAGAATACATTAAAAAATGGGCACTGAGAGAATTTCCCTCCAGAACCACACCTACGTTTTGTTTTATTCACTGGAAAAGGAAACTCAGGAGTGAACTAACATTTCAGCAGGGGGCCAGGTGTAAACTAGGCAGATAAGTTATCCGATAGCATAAACACGCTTTCTACATCTGCTTCCGAGCAGTAGTGAAGCAAAAGAGATTCAAAGACTGAATCAACAGACCACAAACTCTTAGATCTGAGTCCAGTCTGATGTTTAAACTTACAGTTTTCGAGCAGTTTATGTAAGTCCTTGTTCACAGACCCCACAAACAACCTGGGAACTCTGGCACTCTTAATAGATGGGTTTTACCCACTTACTGCTCCTCTGGCTGTGTGGGGCCATTCCTGTGCCATCTGTTCACAGGAGTATTTCGCTGTTATTACCTTACCCTGGCTGTACATTCAGAACCAGCTAAACAAATACCAACACTGCCATTAGGCAACTGTGGAAGGAAAAACAAACACATTTAAAAATTCCATTTATTCATGCCTTTAAAATCCCATCTTTGAACAGCTGTTCAGCATGCCAAGCAGCTACTGATACATACAGATTTACATATTTAGGAATAAAGAGGTATGCCAGCTACTCTTCATGAAATCAAAACACAACCCAGTAAATTAATGAATATCAAGTAAACAATCCACAAAATCTAAGTTTGCTGGATTTGCTATTTCTAAAATGTTTGCATATCCATGCTTCAGATAACAAGATTGCACAGCCACTAAGATGATTAAAATTTGAATAGGACTTAGAAATTAATGCATTTTATCTGGTCTCCTAACTCTTACAGAACCAAACATTGGGGAAAGGAGAATGCTGACACAAAAGGGATGAAATTTCAAGTTTTCAAACCACATGATCTCTCAGAGATCTCTGCACAGCAGTTCTCAAGGAAATTCCTGTCCATCCTGCTTGGATCTCAGAGTTGCAGCTTAGCATATATTTTCCAAAGCAGATGGTTGTTCTTATGGCTGATGACCTTCACACCAATGCAAAGCAAAAACAAACCAGTTGCTGGAGCACAGAGGGCTTCCTCCCTTTGAAAAGCATCCCTGGAAAGTCTACAGGTAGTTTAACAGCCTCTGTGGCATCTTGTTTCAGATCTCAAAACGAGAGCCAGGGAGTGACCACAGGTATAGACCCAGCACATTCAGTTGCAAGTGTTGGAAGAGTCCTGATGGAAAAGGGCTGCAGGCAACCCACACAGACCCAATACTTTAAAACTGCAAAAAACTGGATCAGTATGGCAGCTGTTGCAGGCTCGCAAGGGTTGCAACTGGCTTCCTCATACTCCCAGTTCTCAGCAAATCTCAGAGGCCACCAGAAAAAGCAGAAAGACCAATTTCCTAATCTCAGTGTAGCAATCCTGGATTTTGGCATGCAAATAACTCTGTCGTAGTGTGTGCTGTCTGCTACATCTCAAGGACTTCAGAGACTTTTTCAAGCCCTTTATAATCTCTCAATTCCCACCACAGTCCTAACATGCTGGCAAACAACAGCTGTATCAATCTTGATGACAGGGACCACAATGATCAGGGATGATAAATCCCATATTAAACAGCCCGCAGTCTGGGGTTCTTTGAGTTCCCAGCCCAAAAGAGAACCCAGCTCTAGCCCTAAACCTGAGGGTGCCATTTGTCTACGTGCGTTGGATCGCATCAGTGCTGCCCTAGCAGTATCAGCAAAGTTGGGGCAGAACTGCTTAAGGGAAACCAAAGTTCCCTGCTTCCAAAAAATTGTCCTGCAAAAGGTCCAAAAATAAACCCCAGATAAGAGCACAAAAGCAAAAACTAAGCAACAGAATTGACGTTTATGATGAAATTCTTCCTCCTGTTAGTACTTCTAACATTTTTAGCTATGCAGAAATGCACGTGTGTATTGTCAGTGTGTCTTAGAGTTTTACATGCCCAGTATTTCCTGTCTGGAATACTACATTTAGTTAATCCTTGGTCAAAATGCAAAAGAACATGACCAAGGAAAAAACCCTTCTGTCCTGTCAAGAGCATGAACGATAGAAACTGAAGTGCTTAACACTGTTGCCAAAGCAAGTGGGGGCAGTAATGGATGGAAACATGTAGCTGGTATCTCTAAGCTGGCATAAACAAAGCTAGAGACAGAGTGCTAGGTGATATGGAGACAGAGGATCAGTGGTGACCTGTCAGGCTGCCTCCTCTGTGTGTCACAAGGGGCCAGCTCTGACCGGAACCGAGTGGTGACATGAGATAACACCGTCCTGTAAAGACAAAACCTGTGCTGAAGACTGAGAGCATGGAACAAAGATCATGGAAACTCTTAACTCATGTTCTACTAGAAGATATTTTGTCTGGTGTTCAATATACTCAATATTTTCCCAAAGCAAAGGGAGCTCTACTTTTTTTCATCCTATTAGACCATTTATGAATTAATTGTCTTAGCTCCTGCTCAAGTAGCAATAATCTGCCCAGATCATCTGAACACAGCACAATGTGTGTGCTTCTATGCTATGTTTGATCTTCTGTGAATAGAAGACACAATTACGTAAAGAAAGGCAGATCTATGTAGACACAGCTGTTATCTGTGGGCTGGGTACAGGCTGGACACAGTGGAAAAAACTGAGCAAAAGGACACTAAAAATGAGGCTACTGACTGATCAGCAATTTAAAAATATAAACTTACCAAGTGGAACTCTCTGGAGCACTTAGACTACTTAGATCCCAAGACTTACTTTTAGTTATTATTGATAGATTGGTATAGCATTAATAACTGGGGCTTAAAGACTTAATGTGCTAACTGTAGCTCATGTACCAATATGGGCTCTGTCCAGAAGACTATGGAGTCTAATCTTTTTTGCAGACAGGGCAATTCTGTTCTCAGTGAGCATTTTGTAAAATATTAATTCTCATTTTTGGTGAAGAGTAGATGTGGCACTGAGGGACATGGTTTAGTGGGCATTATGGTGTTGGGTTGATGGTTAGACTAGGTGATCTTAGTGGTCTTTTCCAACCTTAATGGTTCTATGATTCTATGATTCTTTGAAGGGAGATGAGGATTTTGAAAGTTGTCTTGGAACCATGGACAAATCAGGGATTCCTGCCTGTGCTGAAAATCTGATGTGAACCTTTATGAAATGGCTCATGAACATCCTCTTGCCCCCCCGGGAAGAATTAAGTGATACCTTCCTCATTTGTCAGCACATCCAATTGTTGTAAATTCATAATGGAAAGGAAAATCATGTCTCAAAGCTTGGCTGACTAGCAAAGGAAACTCAGACTCTTCCAATACAGTTCAGAAGCAGTGGTTAGCCCCTATTTAATCCTAGAGAAGAGAACTGCAGCTGCTAAGGTGAATTTAAAACTTCTGCGGCAATTGCAGTGAATCAAAGGAGATAGCCCAAGAAGCAGGTCTGGAGGAAGAAAACCACAGCAACCTATGGGGAAGAGTTGGCAGCCAAAAAGATGAGACTACTCTGAGGTCCTTGAGGTGGCCACAAAGCAGCTAGAGTTACAGCTGAGTTGTAACTTACTAGACCTGTGTAGAAGAGAGAAACATAAAGTGTTTCTCTTCTGCAGAGATTTATTTGCAGAAAAGCTCAAAGGGAAGAAGATTATGGACACAAAACAGCATTCCCAGAAGTGACTGCAGTCCTACAAACCCTGTTTTGCCTAAAGCTATGCAATACTGTTGCATTAGGTAAATCATTCTTTTCTCTGATTCTGACAGGTTTATAAATAAGTTGACCAAATTCACTTTGGTTTGAAATTAATTGGTGTACTTTCAGCATGCAGCTAACCTAATTTCACAGAGTGGATACAAAAAAAATGTTGCTGAAAAGCAAAAAATGGAGCCACACTTTGCCTGGGGAATAAATAAATGTGACACTACAGTGTCCTTTTCAGAAGTGTAAGTTTTTGTTTTTTTCACTAAGTGAAAACAACTTTATTATAGCTCAAAATACCTATTTTTTTCTGTAGCTACCCACGTCTATAAATATTCACAAAATAAACAAAGGGGAAAAAAGAGAAGACCAAGTTATTGTGGTTATGAAAGAGCTCTGTCACTTGCAATATAGAAACTTAAATACACTTTGTGAAAATTAGACTTTGTATCTGCTATAATCCTTGGAATCCTGTTGATATCATTGATGTTTTAGAGAGCATCCTTTTATAGATCCTGCAGATTGTTATGCCACATACACAGAGTAAAATCTTGGCTCTTTTGAAATGAATATGAAAATTCTCATTGCTTTCATTAAAAAAGAGATTTTAACCTGTTACCTCTTTAAGTTTATATTTGACCTTATGCATTAGGCAAGCAAAAAGGAAACAGTAAATATTACTCTGGTGAGACATGTCAGTTGAACAGAACAGATCCTTATAGGGAAGGTAAACTCTGTGGTTTTAATATTACAACACCAGTTTCTCTGAACAGACTGTAAACTCAGGGAAGTGTATTCATACTTTAGTATGATAAATTCTTCTTTATTGAAAACCAGACTGGAAAAGAACCACGCATGCCTACTTTTTATACAGCTCGTGCAAGAAAAGGAACTAAGATCTAGGACAAATACAGAAGTTGCGCATGAACTTCTGTCCTCCACGTGTCCAGGTTCAGATGGTATGAACTGCAACATATAATGTAGTACTCATCTTTTAAGAAAGATAAGGATCTCTCCTACACAATACCGTGATAACAGCTCAAGGGAATCTATTCAATTCATACCTCGAAGGGTAATTTTCTCAGTGCTCACGTTTGTTTCCTCACTAGTCCTCAACAGCTACGGAGCACGTATCATTTCATATTGTATATTTTCTATGTTCATCTTCTTGTCTCTGTTTCCCATACTAAAGAATCAAAGAACAGCTGAGGTTGGAGGGCACCTCTGGACATCACTTAATCCAACATATTGCTTAATGCAGGGTCAACTAAAGAACAGACTCATCTCTCCCAATCTTTTGTCATATGTCAGATTCTCCAAAGCCTAAACCATCTTCATGACACTGCACTGGACTTGCTCCAGTAAATTCATATATCTTTTGTACCTTGGAGCCCAGAGCCAGACATAGAACCCAAATGTGCCTCAGCAGGGCTGAGCAGAGGGAAAGGATCACCTCCCTTGACCTGCTGGCAACACTATGCCTAAGGGAGCTTAGGAGGCTTTTAGCCAGTTTCGTCACAGGGGAATATTGCTGGATAAACTCTCTGAGGATCTCCAGAACCTCTTCTGCAAAGCAGCTTTCCAGCTGGTATGCCCCAGCTTGTCCTGCTGCCTGATGCTGTTTATCCCCAGTGGCAGAACTTGGCATTTCCCTTTGCTGAACTGTTTGTAAGAGTCCCGTCAGCTCATTTCTCCAGCTTGCTGAGGTTCTTCTGAATGGCAGAACAACCCTCTGGCAGATCAGCAACTCCTTCCCATTTTGTATCATCCGAAAAACTGCTGAAAGTGTGCTTTGTCCCTTCATCCAGGTCATTAATGAGGTTAAAAAGTATTGGCGCCAGTATCAATCCCTTGAGTACACCACTAGTGACTGTCTTCCAGCTGAATATAGTCTCACTGATCACAATCCTTTGATACTGGAATTTCAGCTACTTCTGTGCCTCCTCGTTGTGCAGCTTTCTACTTTGTACTGCTTCAATTTGCCTGTGAGGCTGTTACGGGAGATAACATTAAAAGTCGGGCTAAAGTCAATTTAAATACCCACTATCCTCCCCTTATCCACTGAGGAAAATTATCATAACAGAAGGCTAGCAGATTAGTTAACTCTGATTTCTCCTTTGGAAATCTCTACAGAATAATCTCAGTCATCTTCTTGTCCTACATTTCTGCATTTTTGTAAATGGTTTCTAGGATTATTTGCTCCATCACCTTCCCAGGGAAAGATGTGAGGATGACACACCAACTGTTCTCCAGACCCTCTTTTTTATGAATAACTACAATACGTTTGGAAGGTATCAATTCCGCAGCCACATACGCTGTGTAACTAATAAGAAAAGAGATCTGAGTAATAAATCATATCATCCAGCCCAATTCTGTGGTCTGATGTTGGCCATTATTTTGTGATTATTAGCTTCCTGTAGTACAGAGCCAAAGATTAAGGATGATGAAATATGATTCATTTACATCATTTGTTGGCTTTCCCCTTGTGAAAGAAACATGAACTTTTAACTTTTAAATAATCTATATATAAAAATAAAAGAATAAAGAGATCATGTCCACACTATATAATACATACAAAATATATATTAATTATCAGTTTGGATTTGCGTACTGTGCATATTTGCCCACAAAGCTGTGATAAAGCATTTAAGCAGTCTCTGAGCAACATTTACTTATCCAGTGTGCCGTTGAGCTTATGTTTAGCTTTATGTTTTACATTGCAGTCACTTCAAGGAGATTTACAAGTGTAACTGAAGCTAAACATTTGCCTAAATGGTCTGCTTAATAATGATGAACACTGAATTAGGGCTTGAAGTTGCTTACTGCTTACTCAAAGTCCATGTGGCTCCATGAACACCACCTCTTAGCCAAAGGTACTTGCACAAATCTTGCCCTAAAGAACAGTTTAGATGAGAGTAAAATTACTTTTTCCAGCAAAGATTTCAGAATTGAGATCTTAACTCGTTTTTTTTGTTTTGTTTTTTTTCTAAGAAAGGCTTATTCACGTAAGCACACCATGAATGTGCCACCACAACATCGGTTTAACTGAAAACATCTTTTGCTAATGGGGCATGGTATTTCCTTGTTGCACCACATTAACTTCATTTCTTTGGATCAGGTAATTAAAGCTAATTGTCTCTTGAAAACAGCAAATGAATTACTCACACTGTTGCACTTTCTAAGATTATCACATCCAGCTGTTGCATTTATTAAAAAGAAAAGGGAAAAAAAATTGCACGAGATTCATCGAACTATTTAAAGTCTCTTTATTCTCTGTACATGCTGAATTATTTAGGCAAATGGCAGTTTGTATTCAATACTTCACACACATGGATATGGATAGGAAGCACCAAAACAATAACAGATGATATGTCCTCTCTGTCCTACAGGCTCTTTTTTCACCATGGGTATATTCAGGGCTGAGGAGAGTTGCCTGATACCACCATCTTCCTGCTTTAGGACAGAGGAGGATGGAATGCACCAGGGACATCTCAGCAGTGGATGTGATGCCAAATGCAGCAAGCTCTTGGCCACTAACAATGACAGTGCAGAGACCAAATACCAAACCATTCAGGTGATGGCTTTGCTCATGTCTTGAAAACAGATGAGTGAGCATTTGGAAAACAAACCCACAAACAATGTCTTTTTCCCTTCTCTTTGAAAAATTTATAAAGAATGTTTTGGCTTGTGACTGTTCAGAAAAACAACAGTTAATGTCAGAGGGTGCCTGTCTGTGCTGGTGAGCTCAGGGGAAGGGGAGCAGTGCATGGACAGGTGCTCCTGCCACCAATGGACTCAACAGAAGCACTGTAAGCCAGGAACTTGTGCATTTAACCCCTAAAGAAAAAAATACACGTATATTTGTACGTGTTCAAATAGTCAGTACCTGTAAACAATAAAGATAATGGAAGGAAATGAAGAAAATAAATAAATAAAATTAATCATTTCTTGAATGTAGTTCAACATCGTCACTTAGAAGTCATTAAGGGAAAAACTTGACTTAACTGTGAAACAAAACTAAAAAGTCTACTCTCTGCCACACTGTGTTGCACAAAACACTGTGTAGCTTTGGAAGGAAATCCAGTAAAGTTTCCTAAATTTTTTCCTGCCATGCCTTTGCCTTTCATTTTGAAGACTAAAGATGTTTGGCTCCACTCTGAGGACAGTTAGAGTAGCTTCAGTGTGTCAGCGCAGCTACTATGCTGGTAGGAGAAAATGAATAAAAACACTGGATAACAAAGAGTTGGTTTGAGGTAAATGACAGGGCAAGGGAAAGGGAAATTAACATAGGAGTAATTACATCATTTTAATTAATCATCACAGCAGTAAAAATATCTGGTTCAGATCTCGCTTTCCTTCCTTTTTCTTCTCCATGACCTCAGCCTTTATCACATTGCCTTTATCTGCTGGTGCCCATAGTGACACGCAGACTTCCAGAAGACTTTGCAAAACACTAACCTCATTTAGTCAATGCAAATGCCCAGCATTGTTCTAGGGACGGGAACAGGCCTGCCGATGTAAAATTGCTCTGTTTATTTCAGGAAACTAATTGTTTCAATAAGCAACTTTCTTGTCTGGCCATTCTGCTCCTTGTTTCAGGATGTCAGTCAGTGTCAAAGAGTTGGCAACAGTGGGAAGATAAAGACAGCTGATAGTCTCACCAAGTTGCATTGCCACTCCACATGAGTATTAATGTTCACAGTCCAGACAAGTAACAAATAGAAACTAATTAACTTACAGATGCAGCAGTTTTTAAAATCTCTCTCAGTCCTCTCAAAGACAAGCAAAAAACCCTTCCATTCCCAGACTGAGTTATAAGCCACTCATGCTAAAATGTAAGTTGACATGTTCTTCTAGATCATAAAAGGGGTCATTAGAAAACACATATTTCTGAAAGTCATTGTGTATATAGTCAACCTAAATAAAGGGCAGTTCCAAATGCTCTAAACCAGACTCCACTGTAGCACTTACAAATAGATTTCCCAAAAAACTTTTGATAGTTTTTCCCTTTCCTTGGTATCTAAATGTGTGTCAATCTATTTGGCTGACTGTGATTAAGAAAAAAGATGAACTGTTTTAAGAGATTTGTCTTTGCTATATGTCTTTTCTATCAAGAGCATTGACTATACACAACATCTGCTTTTGCACATAATAATCTTGTGTTTTTGCATGTCTTGTTGAGCATGGGCAGAGTGCTTAATTGCTCTCCCAGGACTTAGATATGACATGATACTGTGTATGCACACGCAGCCTTGTGCTATTATGCTCTGTTTCTCTATTTTCATGATGAGGTTGGTATTTTTGGATGATCTCAAGGGAGTTTAGAACAAATATGCATACATATTGTGTTTATACATGTGTATTATAATACATAGAAACACGTTTGTGCTTATACACGTGTATTATAATACACAGAAATATGTTTATACATGTATAAAAGTATGTACATATATATACTTTGTACGCAGTCTCAAAATCAAAGCTCCTGTGCCAAGAAGTTTTCTCTCTGACAATGACATTGTGTCTTCACCAGTTTAAGTCAGCTGCTTAGGACTGCAAAGCCATTCACCATTTCAGTCCAGTCCATTCATGCCACCAAAAATACCCAAGTAGATATCTCTTCCTCTCCCCAGTGTGGTGCCACTTTAGTAGTAGAGCACATGTATTTATGGAGGTGCTAAAGGACATAAAAGAACTCCTTTTGCTAATACAAGCCATGTCTCCAGCAGGAGGCTTTTCTGGCAGAGTAACACTGCATCAGTAGTGTCAGCTGCAGCCAGCTGCTGAGAGGGAGCGTCTGATGCCACAACATCTGCAGCAGTGCCGGCTGCTTTCTGCCTGCTACAAAGCACTCCAAAATCTCCTCAAAGTGGCCGGGGATTTCAGCAGTGCCAAATGCTAACAGTCTCCCACTGCGGCAGCAGTTGGAGCAATGAAACATGCGGTTGGAGTGATCATCTGTTGGAGCAGCACCAGAAAGAGGAGGAAGAGTAAAGAAGTTGGGACTTCCCCCAGGGTCTTCTGGGAGTCTTGGTGGGTTGGTAATGGT
This sequence comes from Numida meleagris, assembly GCF_002078875.1. Taxonomy (NCBI): domain Eukaryota; kingdom Metazoa; phylum Chordata; class Aves; order Galliformes; family Numididae; genus Numida; species Numida meleagris. The sequence goes on from NC_034410.1 coordinate 135,981,005, forward strand.
TTGGGGGCCATGCTGAGAGCCTGGGAAAGAGCAGTGGGCATTGCATGGGTTTTAAATATTTGTCAGTGATATAAGAAGTGACATGTAGTACCTTCTTTTGGTTCTTCCATATCCTCTGGAGCTCCACTTTATGTCCACTGCAGCCTGAGAGCCTGGGCTCTCATTTCATGTTCCTGCACCCACAACAGACAGAATATGTTTCTCTAATGAACAATTTTGTTGAAAGGAAGCCATTTAGTTCATTTTACTGTCTTTTTTCCTCCCCGCAATATGACATACCGGTCCCTGGTACAAATCAGAAACCTTCCACTGCCCAAATACAGCCATTAATGACAGAAATAGAGACAGTTTTGGAGCAAAATACAGCAACTGTACAACCATCAACATCTTTGGGAAGAGGAGATGATCAGGGAAAGACTATATTGGAACCTATTCCAATTTCATTTCAGTCCAAATGACTGGAATGCACATGCAAGCAATTAGTCAAGTGACTGACTTGTCATTTGCTTGTGTAATTATCCACTATGTGTAAATACCCTTTATCTCTCTGTGTACCAACAGTGTTGATTCTTAGGATTTCAGGTACTAAATGGTCACGTAGCTAGCTGCCTTTCAGCCGGGTCAGTTTATTTCAAAGAGACTTTGGCAGTGATTTTATCAGCGTGACAGCACACATGGGCTCCCTTTTTTCTCTACCACATGGTACACAAAAACAACTTTCTTACACCTCAGCTGGAAGAAAGGCTGAGTGAGGAAAGGAAGACTTCCTGTCTCTCATCATTTACACTGCTAAGCCAGAATAGACAATGACTTCCCCTGCAGACTGCAGAGCAACAGAAAAGCAAGAATCTCATTTGGGAACTCGTATTCTGTCCATGCAACAGAGCAGACTTTGTTCAACCACAGAATATTCTCTGCTTTAGTAGATGGCAATTCTAGCATTGTATTCAATTAGTATAATGTCTTTTCTATTTCATGAAAAATATTTAATGGAAAGTTAACAATTGAAGAAAGCAGATCAGTCCCATAGGAAAATATGCTCTTAGAAAGTATTTGCAGATATTAGCATTATCAAAAGAGCAGGAAAATTAATTCCTTTACAAATATAAGCTTCTTAAATGCAGTCAAAAAGGATTTAGTGAATTCACCAAAAGCCTGAATAGACTCCATTGTTCAGAGCTAATTTAAACCATCCTGTGCAGTTTCAGTAATTTAAATACCACTGCCATACAAGTCAGAGAAGATCTGCTTTCTTGTCCCCGAGTCATATGAGAATCAGGAAACAGTTTAGGTTAGGAAGCATGCTCCACACTTTCCAAAATACCAACATATATTCCCATGTCTCCAATCAGCAAGGAAGCATCAAGTGCATACTTTTCTTCATTCTTTGGATGTGTTCACTCTCTGAAACTGTTGCTGGGAACACATTGCTACAAAAAAATTAATTCTATTGTTTATGTAGGCCCTGGTCCTGCTAAAAGCATTTTGTGGGAAACCTCCCGCACTCACATGGAGTCCTTCTGACTCCAGCATTCCTTGCTCGGGCTCTGGAACCTGCTGCATGGAATTTTCTGCAGAATTGGAGGCATGTAGCTATCACTAAATGCCTCTCTACAATATGTGGCTCTTCCATGCAGTCAGTAAATATCTGCCTCAAAAAAAAAAAAGTTATTTTCAGAGTAGTCACTTAAATATATGCTCAGATTTAATCACAGTTTCAAGGGACATCTGCAGGCACAATAGTTTTCTAAGCTTGAGGTGCAGAAGAGATGAGACAACCTCAGGCCCAAGTGATCTTGAAAATGTGTTGGAAACTGTTCCTTCTTAAAATAGCTTTTAGTTTTGTTGTTATGGCTGAGAAGAGGAAATAACAGAAAGAGTAATTACACAGCACAGGGCAATCTTCTGAAAGACAACAGAGTAAGTGGAAGGATACACTGAATTCAGTGTGAGGTAAGCTTGCTGGAGAGAATTTGAGCATTGTCATGCTGCAGTGGAGTGACGAATCAGACTTCCATGCTAATATGCCTCATCGCTTCCCACATGAGATTCCTATATTCCTGATACAGTAAGTGATTAAAGACTTTATTTTTCTTAGACTACATATGCAGCTTCCTTAGGAAGATATTCATTAAAGCCCATTAGAGAAGTCACTGGCAGAAAGTGAAAAGCACAGGCTGGCTTTGCATGGACTCTGGGTAAAGGAGTAGGTGTTGGAGGAAGGGGGAGTTTGGAGAAAGTACCTGTACATATGGCAACAAAGGCCATCCTGAGTCCAGCACTTCAGCAGGTGAAGTTCATCGCTGTAGCTTAAGTTCTGAGGCAGAGCAGAATAAAGCTAGAGATTCATTTGTACTTTAAAGAGGAAATACATGTTTACTGTACTCATATCTAGCAAAAGGTTGTAAAAATGACTTACAAAACTCAACTTTTAGGAGAGAGGACACCTGGAGAGACTGGGGAGGCATGCAGATCTATCCCTATAATAACACTTGAAACCTGCAAGTGCAGGTAAACCAAAATTAACCAAGGGACAGAATTATGAAGCAGTCAGGCAAGAGCTACACTCACGCTCCAGGTGAGCAATCCTGGTGGGAAGATAGAGAGATACCTACTGAGAATTCAGACACCATCAAGGGCTCTGCCAGAAAAGGAGTGAAAGAATAACAAAACATTGCACAGACTAAGGGGATCAGTTAGACTTCAGAGGTGGTTTGCTCTGCGTTGGGCGAGAAACTGGTGTTGTGGCAAATGGAGATCGTGGCATCCAGCTCTGACAAGTCCTGACCAGCTGCCAGGAAGTGAGTGGCTGAAGGCTGATGAACTGTAGTCCACCAGGGCTAAGGTCACCAGGACATTGAGGGGATTCTGCGAGACACAAACAATTGGGAAATGCCTGGATGAGAAAGTGTGAAGCAAATCCAACAACCAACAGAATGAGCCAATTATTTTTATGGACTTTGTGCATATTTATTAGAAGTGTAGGCTCCTTGAAGCAGTTAAGGCAAAGTGGAGAAATAGGGGGAAGTTATAGACCAAAGAACAGAAGTTTGGAAGAGTAAAGCTTATCAAAAGGAGGACATTTGTCACAATACATGGCAGCTTTACAGAGCAATTTGAGTGAACGTATGATGCTTCAGAAGGAGTTCAGGATGTAGTTGTGTAGGACTGTAGGCTATGTAAAGTCAGCTCACAGTATTTGATAGCATGGTTCCAACACAGAAGGGAAATGTGCTCACAAAGATACTGGGATAGGGATACCAGTTACAGTATTTAGAATGGAAGGAGTCCCTCTGCTCACTGTTAGGTGAATGGAACAAATGTTTCTGAAGTACCATACAAAAGTCACCCAAAGGAATCTGCAAGAGATCGCATTTTATGGAGGCTCTCCATCCAGAAGGAGAAAAGATATTTCTGCTCTTGAGAGCTGCTGCTGCTAGATGCTCCAGGGCTACCAGTAGGACTCTTTCCAGCGCAAGGATTTACAGACATAACAGTTTAATATTTGAGCCTGGCTGTATGGTAAGAAAACCTAGCCTAGAACAGCATATTATGCTGCACTAACCATGAGATAAGGATGTATGTTCAAGGCAGGACTTTGTTTCAAGGTGATTTATCAGTAATCCCACCAAATTTGAGATCTGACATCATAAAACAAATACTGCATCATACCTGTTGATAGAGATGGCTGAACTACACCAGTGGGGTGTGCATACAATCTAGTTCTGAATATTTGGCTGTAAGCAAACACTGCATACCTTCATGTGTATTTGCAAAGAGGTTTAACAGCAAAAGCAAAAATTGGACAGATTTCTGAATGCTCCAGTGGTTATTGTGAGAAAAGACCAGAATCAGCATATCCTCTCTGTATGACAGGACTCGATATTGCTGCAGTTCCACTTTGGAAAAGCGGACTGCTGGCAGTGTGCAGGTATCGGCTGTGGTCAGAAAACTGAGAGGAAGTTTTGCAACATCATTTTGTAACAGTAAGAAGCCAGAGAACAACACAGCAAAATTAAACTCCCTAGTGCCAAATGGGTATTTGAGCACAAGACATGCCAAACAATAAAACAATCTTAAAGCAGAAACCATACTAAGAAAATCTGACTGCAAAACCAAAATACATGGAATAAAGAAGAATACAGATTTATATTGCTATTTACTCTCCCAAGTACTTGACAGTGAGGTTTCTAAGAGCAATGAGAGGGATTATAACAAAAAATAGGACAATGTAGGAGACTGAGCCCAACACATGGGTTGTCAAGACTGAGTCCAGTCTCATAACAGAGCAAAGGTAAGATGCAGCTGGCAGTTGAGCTAATTACAGATTTGCTGGATGTGAACTTTAACACAGTGTAGAAATATAGAGCCATGGTCACATCCAGGAGGACTGAGAAAGAGGTGCTGTCATCAGGTATTCTCCTGGAGAAGCTGGAAGCCCATGGCTTGGACAGGTACACGCTTTGCTGGGTAAGGAGCTGGCTGGAGGGCTGGGCCCAGAGAGTGGTGGTGAATGGAGTTAAATCCAGCCGGTGACCGGTCATGAGTGGTGTTCCCCAGGGGTCGGTGCTGGGGCCTGTCCTCTTCAATATCTTTATCGATGATCTGGATGAGGGCACTGAAAGCACCCTCAGTAAGTTTGCAGATGACACCAAGCTGGCAGGAGGTGTCAATCTGCCTGGGGGTAGAGAGGCCCTACAGAGAGATCTGGACAGGCTGGATCTCTGGGCCGAAGCCAATGGGATGAGGTTCAACAAGACCAAGTGCCAGGTCCTGCACTTCAGCCACAACAACCCCAGGCAACGCTACAGGCTCGGGGCAGAGTGGCTGGAAGACTGTGTAGAGGAAACAGACATGGGGGTGTCGGTCGATGCTCAACTGAGCATGAGCCAGCAGTGTGCCCAGGTGGCCAAGAAGGCCAATGGCATCCTGGCTTGTGTCAGAAATAGTGTTGCCAGTAGGAGTAGGGAAGTCATTCTCCCTCTGTACTCAGCACTGGTGAGACCGCACCTCGAGTGCTGTGTCCAGATTTGGGCCCCTCACTGCAAAAAAGACATTGAGGCCCTGGAGCGTGTTCAGAGGAGGGCGACGAAGCTGGTGAGGGGTCTGGAGAACAGGCCTTATGAGGAGCAGCTGAGGGAGCTGGGATTGTTCAGTCTGGAGAAGAGGAGGCTCGGGGGAGACCTTATCGCTCTCTATAACTACCTGAAGGGAGGTTGTAGTGAGCTGGGGGTCGGCCTCTTCTCTCTTATAACTAGTGACAGGACGAGGGGGAATGGCCTCAAGTTGCACCAGGGGAGATTGAGGCTGGACATTAGGAAATACTACTTTTCTGAAAGAGTGGTCAGGCGCTGGAATGGGCTGCCCAGGGAGGTGGTTGAGTCACCGTCCCTGGAGGTGTTCAAGAAACGCTTAGATATAGTGTTGAGAGACATGGTTTAGTGGGGTTATTGGTGGTAGGTGGATGGTTGGACTGGATAATCTTGTAGGTCTTTTCCAACCTAGCTAATTCTATGATTCTGTGATTCTATGAAAGGAAATAAAAAGCATCAGCAAAAGACACGTTTTTGTTGCTCAGTCATTCTCCAACAGAACAAAAGATGGTATCCAATTGTAAACCAAGAGCAATAACAGAAGCAAGATGCAAGAGTTGGTTGTAAAGGCAAAAAGAAACAAAACAAGCAAACAAAAATGAAACAAAACAATTTAATGGGCTATGTGGAGCAACATAAGCACACGTGCATGCACGCACTCTCCCATCATCAGCTCCCACCACTGCAGGTCCTGAAAAGTCTATGGCAAAATGAGGGGAAAAGGAAGATGGAGCAGGAGAGAATTACAAAGTAATACTCACAAAGCAATGAACCAAGAAAATTAAAATAGATGAGCGATTCTTTTTTGTGAAAATGAGTAAAACTGTAAAAGTCATAGAAATATCAGAAAAGTTCCAGAATGGGCAATTTTTCTTCTGAAAAAGTACATGTTATGAACAACAGATTTTAAATGAAAAACATGTGTCTTCGCAACTTCTGCTTCTTGAATTCTGCAGAAGCCTCAAGTGAAACCAAACCAACAGTATTTGTTTATTACTGATGTTTCCAGGACCTCATAGAATCATTTACAGTGTCAAAGGAACATAAATACTGATCTGATTATTTCTATTGTCCAGCAACATAGAAAGCGGGAAGTAACAGTTTGCATTAATACATTGCAATTAGTAAGCCACAGAGCAGTTAAAAACTAGTGGAGAAAAAAAACTTCCCCTCAGATCCTACCTACCTCAAACCATACTCTTGTACAAAAGCAAGGCAACCTTTGGGCTTTATTTCAGGCCTGCAGTAGCTGTTTCTTTTATGTAGGAATTGCACTCCAGGCCACCTTTGTTCTGTAGCACAGGGGAAAGGTAAGAACAGCTTTAAAGGACTGCTTTAAACCACTTTTAAAGGCTTGGAACCTAGCCTTAAGGGCTCTGGTGGCTTGAGGGCCTTGAAGAGATGCTCTGGGGCTTCCTGAGACACTGGGAAGCTCCTGCCATGTTAGCTTGCTCCTGGCTTCAATGCCAGATGAAGAAACGTGGCAGGGGATGAACAAGCTGAAGCTATCTAAAGGCACACCTTTATAACCATCATACTTGTTAGAGTGTGCAAACAAGAGACACGCACAAAGAAAATTTACAGGCACAGGAAAGTAAACCGGAATGGGACTTCAAAGGCCATTTAGACAATCCCCTTGTTCGGAAGCCAAGTCTCCCATTTGCCAAGACCATCCCCAACAGATGTTTGTCATGAAATCTGCAAGTGAAGACTTCAGTGGCTCCCTTGGTAGCATGTTAGAATGCTTAACTCTGCTTATAAAAAAATATTTTCCTAAAATCTCACCTGAATTTTGTTGCTGAAAGGTCAATTGTGTCTTATCTGAATCCCAGATGTTCACAGAACAATTTATCACTAACCAGGATAGTTTTATACATATCAGAGACCATTATCATCAGCTGTTGCCTCTACTTCTCCAGACTAAACAATCTCTATTATTTAAACGTTCTTTCAGAGGTCGTGTTTTTCAAACTTGTTGTCATTCTTGTTCACTTCTCTGGCCTATCAACAGTCTGTCCATAGCTCTTAGAAGTTTGGGCCTGGAAATTGGACATGCAGCTGAGAGATGACTGATGCCAAGCAGAGAGAAGGAAAATGACCTCTGGTATTGTACATGCAATACTTATGTTAATACAAGCCAGAATGAAATTTGGTGATGCTCTGGCCAGGAAAAAAAAAAGTTAAAATATTAATCTAGTATCCGCACATCTAAGCACATCTAAGCACAAGTCTGTATGTATTCATTGCCTGCTTGTGGAAAACACTATTTCCACGTGCACGTAGTTGCGTCTCATAAAACTTTATTCCTTCCAGTTATACTTAACACAAGCCAAGATTTTTCAGAAGCACATGCCAAAGTCTGGGCTCCTCAGCCCCTGTTTGGTCACTGAAATAACTGGCTTTGATCTTCGCACACTGTCAAGACGCAGTAGCACCACGGTCTGCAAGCTCATAATCTCTGTAAACCTTAAGTACAGCCTTTGAATCTTAATTTTAAGCACTTATTTGATACTAAGAGCTGAAAACAAAACCATTACTCCTTGACATTCAGTTTACCATAACCTATACTCTACAGTCCTGTTACACAGAGTCATTCACTTTTCCAGTTGCCACACAGAAAGATGGGGAGAATGTGGTCAGTTCCTGGCATCTCTCGCAGTGGGCCCTGCTGCAATTGAAATTAGCTCTGCAATAATGTTGACTTCAAAAAAGAGTCAAATTTAACAATATATTGATAAAGAAAACCAAATTTATCTTAGAAGACCATCAAAGTTAATGTTTAGGAGTTTTGAAAATAAGTCATCCTCTTGGGAGAAGCTAGACTTAAATTAATGCTCAGGGCTAATCAGTTTGAGTCAAGGTACTTCCACCATGCCTGAGCTTTAAGAGCAGGGGCAGATGGTGCCAGCTCTGTTGAAGAGACTGCTGGAATCCCCTTTTGTATGCAGTGTGTTGCTACCTAAAATTTACACAGGGAATTTTTTTTCAGAGCTGAAAATATATAGAATCTCTTCTCGGGTAATGTGACCACAGACTGACAGTAAGTCTTGCTATTCTGGATGGAAACACCCAGGTGGCTTGGACAGCAGGAGAGGAAATGTTGGCTTGTTGGGCATGCAGCACTTACAGTGACTCCTGCTCTCTGATGACACACTGTGCTTCTGCCAGAGTTTCCCATCCCAGCTGTAGTGACTTTCAAAGATATGAACAGTACTAGCAGATCACACTCAGTATCCTTTCCTCATCCCTCAGCTCCACGTTCATACATTGCATCAGAGACAACAAACAGAGATTCATTTGGTGTGAATGATCAGTGCTCTCAAGTAGGCACATCTTAGTGGCATCACCAACATGTGCCTATGAAATTAGTTAGCAGAAGTCTGGGCTCCAGGAACACTGCAGGTTTGGCAGTGACAGAATCTACAGCACCTGAAACTACTCTGGAAAAAAAAAGGAGGGTGAAAAACTTCTTTCAGAAAAAGTGGAATTATAATTGACTTGTTCTGAACAATTCTTCATATTTTGAAGCATCTTTAAAGCTTTAATTTTGTTACAGCTGCAGTAACTACGTGAAAAGAAATTCTGCACATTGCTGACAGAAGAGTGAGGAACATTGTGAGCTACGTAGTTGTCACCACAGCCTTACGCCACCTCCCATGTTCACTGAAACCTTAAACCCTCAGCTAACTTCCCCTATGATAACTCCTTGTTTATTTTTAACCTAACCCAGAGGCTGCTGTATAGTAAATCTTAGATCACAAAGCCTTTATTAGTATTTATAAAGTAATCATTGGCAAGTAGATAGATCACTGAAAGAGCTTTTCACCCTCAAATACCTGTGGCTGGAGAAATTCTCAATGTATGACTTGGCTGGAGCAAAGTTGGCTACTGTCAGAGTCTAAATGATGCTTTGTCCCTTTATATTCAGTAGGAACATGAACACTTCCATCAGCCTAGTAGATTTCCACATTACAGTCATTTCAAAATCAAAAAGTCTCTAACTCTCCTCCGTGTTCTTTGATATGGTCATTTACCAGCAATATGCACGTCTGACATGGAATACTTATTCGGAAACATTCTGATCTAAACGCTTCTTTCCTTACATGAGTATTTTATTGTTGACAAGTGGTTATTAAAACTTTTGTCCCAAGGAAGCTCTCCTACCATCATTCACTTTCCTTTTCTCTTGTTTAGAAGCGGGATTGTTTCAAAGAAAATAATAGATTGCAGATTAGCCTTCAGCTTTCTGCTCAGTTCACTGTAAGGGTGGTGTCAGAAGTGGTATTTACATTCAAATCCATCTATAATCCATTCAAACAAATGTAGACTATAGTAGCAGAGGATGTAAAATCATAAAGTGGAAGATGGAAGACAAAAATCTGTGCCTCAATTTCTAAAGAAGTATCATTGATTTTAGTACGTTCATTCCAGTGTTGCCAAGATGAGACTGGGGTCTTTTTCACAGTCACATTCTGAAGGATTGTGCAAACTTAACGTGTTTTATGTGGACAGAAGTTTGCTATCTGACCTCTAGATGGTGGCCCAGAAGGACGTGGAGTCTCCATGGAGTTCTCTGTCACATTCATCTGTTGCATCTGGAAGTCAAAATATCACAAAGCATGTCAGGTTATACTAAATTTCTAAGTCTAGGCAGGTAAAATTCCCGGTATTCAACAGACAGTCTTATTAAGGATTATAGATGGATGGTTGCACACTTCTTTGTCTGTTTGCACACACAGACAAGCACATCACTGTAGCAGATGATGGTACACTGAGTCTGTTTTAAGAGCTCCCAGACTGTTTTTGTTTTCAGGATTTTGTCTCTCTCCTGAGTTCATTTTCTCATAGTTTCACCTTCGTATTTCCACAGCACAAGGACTCCCATCTTGTTACTGATCATGTGTCCTGCCACATAGATAAACAGAATACTTCATTTTTCAGTGCTGTACATTTTCCACAAGCACTGAAGTGCATACAAGCACTCAAATAGACAGTATCAAAGTGGCAGATAATTATCTTCCAAACAGATGGATATTGTTTATTCTACACATCACTCAGGAACCGTATGTTGTGCGTGGACAAACATGCAATACCGTGGAGGAAACATTTGTTTATTTCTCTTTCAAGAAGTGTCTCCTCAAAGTACATGTGTAAATCCAATATGAAATAATTGCACTGGTAGAATAAGCAAGTTCAAAACTCTTCCCAGCACCAATCTGGGAGCTTGGAAATAAAGGAAACCAATAGATGTAGATTATATTGGGAAGATTTCTTTCCACTTTATACTTCCCCCGTTGTTTTTTTCTTGTGCATTTTTGCTAAAATCTTTATCATCTTACAAAAGACAGTAAATGAGCTATTTGAAAAAAAAGATCTTTCTGGATTTTTTTTCAGGATTTCAGGAAAGGAAGTTATAAGGCCCTTAACTCCTCACCTTCTTCTAAACTGCATTCACTTTCCAATTTGATGGACTCCAGCTGGGAACTTGTTTGGGCTTGAATGAAAGGGAAGGATTTTACCATATTAGTGCAATTCAGTCACAGTTATCCTCTAAAGATCAGCATTCCCAGTCTGTTCAGTGAAGGGACTTTCCATGCATTTTTTTTTCCAAAACGAGGAATTCTTTGGATCCAGCTCTAAGGGACTCTTTTTCAATGTTATTTATTGCATATCCTGTGGGAGCTTCCAAATATTAACTGCTCAAACTTGGCAGCAGAAAATTTGTAGATTTTCCTTCTCTCTGCGGAAATTTCTATTGTATAAGTCCACATTGTTGCAGAAGTCCATCTCATGGGAATCTCTATCTCAGAGGAAATACAGAACAGCTGTGATTTGGCAAGTGGTTAGCTTCTTTTATTCCATGAATCCATAGTTTATAAAACTTCCAACAGTGCAGTTGCTCCCAAGCAGAACTGGAGGAGATTGAAACCTTACTCTTGCACGTGTATCGTGCAAGATTTCATAAGAAGTGCAAACAGTAGCTGTTTCTTTTGTGCCACTTGAATCTAGCCATTTCCCATGTCTTCTACAAAACTGTTGAGATTTTTTGACAAACTTTCTTTGGGCTCAGTGGCTCAAATGAATTCTTCATCAAGAGTCATGCAGATGAAACTTAGTCTAAAATCAGATGGTTTGAGGAGCTGGCTGCCATTTTCTTTTAATTAAATTGTCCTCACTAGATTATTTCAAACACTGAATATCATTCCTAAAGAATGACCAGCCATAAAATAGGCTACACAGGAATAATCCTCTGATATATTTTTTAATACTTCCAAATCTTTAGTGTTCTTTTTCTGACCCATATACGTGGGAGAGCCCTCATTATTTTTCACAGTCCTTGCCATTTTCATCTTCTGCTGTGCTTTAGCATTCCTAATCCCATCCGTATGTGCCCAGGCAGCATCTCTGTACTCCTCCCGGTATGCATGCAAATACTTAAATAGCCTGTTGTGCATGTATAATAAGAATACCTTAAACTTCTTTCTCCACTTTTTAGTACAGTCACATGAAATAAGAAATTATGTTATGTATGATCCAGATTCTGTCTCTCTATGGAGGAATGGCAGTATGTGGCTCTAAGGGGTATGTAGCTTCACTGTATCTAATCACTTAACTGGAAGGAGAGGGTAGAGCACAAGGACGAGGTTCTTATATTACACTTCCCCTTTCCTTTCAGATTTATTTCTGACATTTAAAGAAGAAGGTGAATCAGTTTGAATCCTCATAAAACACTGACCTCTTGATTCTCACCTACATGAGAGTATATACTGTTAATGACATTAGCTGATATCGTTCTTTACACTTTGCTGGTTGGATTTCTTCAAGACTCAGAAATAACATGCTTGCAAGGAACAGTGCACTTGTAAGAAAAGAAAATGGAAATATGTTATGAATTTAGGAATTAAAGTAGGATTTCTATTTGTACTTCTCAACTACTGTAATATATTGAATAAAAGATTGCTCTAGATAATGAGGCATGATTTTTATTAATATTGAGCATGCATTTATGTGTTCCGTTGGTATATTAAATGGGTAGCTCATGGACAGCATAGTAAGCATACTGTGGTATTTGAAAGAATGGCTTTTATTAGTAAAAGCTCTTCAAAACTCCTATGGCATCATCAATATACATAAAAAGTAACTGTCACAAATAATACTTCAAACAGAAAACTGTTCAACAGAAAGCATTTGAAGGAACTGTAGAATTCTCAGCTGTTAAAAGGTAAATCAGATTAGTTGATCCATTAAGATTTGTTACTGAAAAGCAAAACTGGCAGGCTGTATTTTTGCAATTATAGATGAATAATAGCCATGCAGCCAGAAAAAAATGCAGTCCTATACATCTTGATCATAAATATGGATGTACTTATAATGACCTATTCTCAAATGAACGCTTAAATCTATTCCATCACAGTTTGTTTAGCTGCACATAAAAGACTTGTATACAGCACAAATACATCATAACATTGTAAAGTATGTAACACTGCAACCTCTAGGAAGCTGTCATCACTTTAATTGCACATTTAGGAAAACATTTTTCAAAGTGCCACTTTTTGCAAAGCTCTTGCAAAGTCTGGAGCTCTGGAGTTCATCCTGCAAGTTTTGCCAGTATGGTTAGATTAACATTTTGTGCTTCCTGGACAAAATGATGCAGGCAAAGGTCCTTCTGTAATAAAGGAGGGAGGTCTTACTGAGAAGTACTGAGTCTTTCTCTCACAGAAAACTGCAGTCCCACTGGAGGCAGAAGGACCAGATCTGCTCTCCCTGATTAAAATGGAAGGTGTGTTAGGAAAACCACCTGCAGGCAGATGGCAGTTGAGAGCACAAACTAATATGTATTAACAATTTAAATGCTGTGAACTTCTGATTCTCTGCTCAGCCCTTGAAACACAAGGTAAAGAAGGGGGATACATTATTGGATTTGAGCTGGTGTGAATTGGCTCATCCCTCATGTGGAGCCATGATGGAGATGCACCAGAGGAGAAGCTGTTTTACTGGGCATAAAGAAAAATTTCCCCAGTTACATACATAGAATCATAGAATCATAGAATGGCTTAGGTTGGAAGAGACCTTAAAGATCATCGAGCTCCAACCCCCTGCTGTAAGCAGGGTTGCCAACCAGAAGAACAGGATGACCAGAGATGGCATGTGGAATGCTCCAACGAGCAGTATTACTCCTTTCTTATACTAATATTATCTAAATATATTCACCTTTCCAGACTTCTTCAAAATTATCTGCCTTAGCCAGCTGTTAATTCCTCACAGAGCACAAGTTCTTTTATAGAATCATAGAATTAGCTAGGTTGGAAAAGACCTACAAGATCATCCAGTCCAACCATCCACCTACCACCAATAACACCACTAAACCATGTCTCTCAACGCTATATCTAAACGTTTCTTGAACACCTCCAGGGACGGTGACTCAACCACTTCCCTGGGCAGCCCATTCCAGCGCCTGACCACTCTTTCAGAAAAGTAGTATTTCCTAATGTCCAGCCTCAATCTCCCCTGGCACAACTTGAGGACATTCCCCCTCGTCCTGTCACTAGTTATAAGAGAGAAGAGGCCAACCCCCAGCTCACTACAACCTCCCTTCAGGTAGTTACAGAGAGCAATGAGGTCTCCCCTGAGCCTCCTCTTCTCCAGACTGAATAATCCCAGCTCCCTCAGCCACTCCTCATAAGGCCCGTGCTCCAGACCCCTCACCAGCTTCGTTGCCCTCCTCTGAACACGCTCCAGGGCCTCAATGTCTTTCTTGCAGTGAGGGGCCCAAATCTGGACACAGCACTCGAGGTGCGGTCTCACCAATGCTGAGTACAGAGGGAGAATGACTTCCCTACTCCTACTGGCAACACTATTTCTGACACAAGCCAGGATGCCATTGGCCTTCTTGGCCACCTGGGCACACTGCTGGCTCATGCTCAGTTGAGCATCGACCGACACCCCCATGTCTGTTTCCTCTACACAGTCTTCCAGCCACTCTGCCCCGAGCCTGTAGCGTTGCCTAGGGTTGTTGTGGCCAAAGTGCAGGACCTGGCACTGGTCTTATGGACAAGCCAGTTGCCATGTAGGAGATCAGCCTCTGCACAGAGGTTTGGCCAAGTGCATGGCTTACCTTGGTTTTCAGACCATGGTGGTCTTGCATGGTAGAGAACATCAAGTGCAGGTTTTAACTGTCAGACCTATAATGTTCAGATGCACTGAGCCAAAAGGCTGCTTTTTCGCTTTTTTACTTTTTAGATAAATGCTGTTTTCAAGGTAAGTTTTGCTTAGTGTTTCTGAAGTATTCCTCCCCTGGCAAATGCAGGAAGCCCAAGAAAATAAGTTGCATTGTCCCTTCTTAGCAAGATTTTTTTGTTCCGTGACTATAGTTTTGCATTTGTAACATGGAGTAAACTTTGTCTTTACCTCTCCGAGAAAATAGCCCTCAGCCAACACAAATGAGAAAACAAAGCCCAGCAGTGCCCAGCTATTAATGACCAGGACTCAGAGTACTCAGGAAGATGTAATGGAGCTGCATGTGCCGATGTGGTTGATTCTTAAGGCTTTGTAGCTTACAGTGCTTTTTAAGGCATTGTTGTTATTACAAGGCAGAGAAACTTCTGAAGTTACCAGCATAAATGTATCATTGCCCACAAAATTAATTCCACATCATTTTAATGAAGAGCAGGTTTTTCCTCTCTGTTGCTACATAATAATAATGACTCCCTGTGGCCCCGTCCACCAAATGACATGGAGATAATACTAGGAATGGAGGTTTCCATAATATTTAGCAATCTGATCTACCTTATTGTTATCAATGTCATGGTCTGGAAACACCAGGAGGATCAGACGCTATTCATGCATACTTACGCCCTTCATACATCCCCAGTCTTTAGGATTACATTATATCACTCAGGCATGATTGTGACCAACCAGAAGGGCATGAATACACCATAACAGTGGGATTGACTTTCCAATTAGACTTATATATCAAGAAATATTTGCTGCCTTACTCACTGCTGCCTTATTTGGTCCTGCAGGTGCAAAGTGCATAGGCACAGAGCAACTTCTCTGCTCCTTTGTGTCTGAAGGTTGACCAGGATTTACAAAAGCAAGGGAAGATCTGTCACCACTGAGAAGGATGTTAATATTTGGAAAGTTGCAAGAATTATCTTGTATTTACTTTTCTCCTTTTTTTTTTCCTTTGCCATTTCTTCACTGTTGAAAACTGGTGCTCAGTGGTTCCACAAAATTTTTTACTTCTCTGAGTCTTCAAAAAATCAGAAGTATCAGCAGACTTCTTAATTCTGAACTCTATTACCTAAAGGTGACAAAGGTTTTTCAAGACTCAGAAGTTCAGGAATTATTTGTCAATTTCAAAGTTGAAAATTTGCCTTTCCCCCTAACATTTTCTTATTTATGTTTTTCAATCAATGTTTCTGTTTCTTTTTCTCTTTGCCTCCTTAAATGATTGACTTAACTTCCATTCTTTAGTTCCATAGAACTGAAAGAAAGTAAAAACTCCTGGATAGGAGTTAAAACACCGTCAAGCCTGAACATCTGCTGGTTTTAGAGGTCTGAACTAGATGGACAACCTTCTTAAACCACCACATTCAGGAGAGGATGGTTGCCTTCTAAGAATACGTATTTTGTTAGCTCCTGGCTGAACTGCAGAAAAACATGTATATATATATATATATATATATATATACATATGTAAAGAGGGCTAGAAATTATAAATGTCTATTTTACAGGTTGATATTGAGAGATAGTATTTGTCTTCCAAACTAAGATATTCTTTTGACAGTTACAATGGGTGTTTTTTCAGATGCAACTGTAGCATTACAGGAAATCTTCTCTGCCAGATTTATAAAGTAGAAACATCAGCAAATGCTGGAACTGATGATTTTAAGGGGAAATACCATTTCATATGCTGAAGGGAATCTCCGTGCAAATAATGTAACTATGCTCCGCAGGGCAAATAAATTGATTTTACCCCTTCCATATATCAAAAAAGTAACCAGCATCATCCTCAATGCAACCGTAAGATGAATGTGGAGCTCTGAAGATCAATTACTGCTATGAGACACAGAATAGGCAGATGTTTGCAGTCAGAGTAACTTTTTTCTTTTATTTCTGGCAGTGAATGTAAAGCAGCAGAAGTACTACAAAAAAAATAATAATAATAGTAATGATACTAGCAAGAGCAGTCCTGAATCTGCAGATTACAGTAACAGATGCACATGTGAAAAGCCCCAGAACAAGCTAATGCCAACAATAAATTTTAAAACAGAGAAATTATGCAAAAATTAATTGGGAAGGGGAAGGGGGATAGCCAGAGGCAGACTATCAGCAGAGCTAAGAGCAGCTACCCTTCATCTCCCTCCCACATAGCAGCATCTTCTTAAGTGATGAAGCCTGTCATTTCACGTCCATTCTCCACCAGTGCAACTGCATCCTACTCTGATAGCCCAGCTGCTATAGCAGCTGCTCTGTGGAGACGCTTGGACCTAACCAACTCTGAAATATTCTTCCAGAATGATATTGAAAATGGGGTCTTCCAAATACTGGGGGAATTACCTCAGCTGTGAGTTTGATTTCTCCAGTAAAATGAATCATCATCTTTTTCTTGGCCTATATTCAACCACACATCTTGGTTAATGTTATAGGGCAAGTCTGCACCAGGAGACACAATTTATTGCTGATTTCTTTTGCTTTCCTTTGGGAAGCTCAACTCATATTGCAAGCAATGACCTGAACCTCAGTGTACGTAACAGAACCATTCTGATTCCAGAAATTCAGCGGTCTTGTAAGCCAACATAGCTGCGTTGTTGTTATGTGTAACAGGAAACAAAATTTACAGAAGAGTTTACAAGTGAAACAATGTAAGGCATCCAAAATGTAACTGGAAGGGTTATGAAACGTTTGAGATGAAAACACTCCTCACCAAAATATAGATCAGATCCAAAATTTTCTCAAATCACTTGACTTTAAATATGGTTTAATTGCATTAACACCTAAGCCACTTTTGGAAATTGGACTCCTGAATCAACCTGGAATCAGGAAAGTATAATTCTAAGAATATTAGCAGAGCTGTTGCAAGGCTTCTTCTAAGCAACCAGAAGCTAAAACCAACACCTCAAGGATACAATAGAAAGAAACATAAAACTACCAAATATGAGAAAATGTAGTATGTGGTACCTGATAGCAAAATGACTAGTTCATAATTACAGTACTTAGTGCTTTGTTTAAAGAGCTAAGATGCTGGTAAGACATGTTAAGAAGAAATCCCTTGAGATTTTTTCAGGCTACAACTCAGAAGTGTGTGGGGAGTTCTGTGGGTTACAATGAGTTCGTGGATTGTCTCGGCATTCTTTGCATGTACAGCAGTCCCAATAAACAAGGAACTGAGAAGCAGCAAGTATGCAGTATCATAACATTAGAGCACCCAATGACACTAATTACAGGAACTTCATCACACGGCTCTGAGCTGTACAGTAGAGATAGTCGCATGTTTAAAACTAAGCATGTGTATAAGTATTTGTAGGACTGAGGCCAAACATTGCAACAGCAGACAAGGGAATACCTGCCCAACCTCTTCAAGGCAAGGATATTTTGTTTGTAAAAGGATATTTTAACCTTCAGAGGCCATGGACTACATAGTGGTAATATGACCTTTAACTTCTCCAGATCAATTGTTTATACAGGTGTTCTCATTTCCTGAAAGAGGAGCAGAGGTTTGAATGTTGTACAAACACTATTAATTTAAATATTTTTTCCCAGTTCCTTTTTCATGTTATCTAAAATAAATATATTTACTGTTTTTACTTATAGCTATGCATCTAGCATAAGATTTTGAAAATGGCTGTGGTCATCTGGTGGAGATTATCAGAATGAAGGTATAGGAGGGCAGCCTGGTTGCTATCTTGCTTGAATGTTGGAGATTATCATAATGAGAAATTTTACAGGAAGAAATCAAAAATTTCCCCAGAGTGTTATGATGTAATTCTAGTGCTGTTGTGGCTGCAGATCAAGTGAAAGAAGACCAAAAGACACAAGGCTGGGATTCCTGTGATTCCTATGTCATTTCTTAGATGGAAACCGAGGGGTTTTCCTTTTTCCAGTTTTGTGCTGATAATGTCAGTCTGAAGCAGGAGCAATGTCCTTCCAGGAAATGTCTCAGCTCAAGTCTGGGAAGCAGACAGAAATAAAAACTTTGAAAAATGCTCCATGTGCATGTCTTCACTTTTGACCGTGCACTCTCAGCCCATTAAGTAGTGAGACAGAATTCTAGCTTCCATTCCGACAACTTTGAGCCATGTCTCAAATCTTCAGGTAGGTGATTTGAAACAGGTACTTCAAAAAGGGCTGTGTGGTACCACTTGCTTTCTGCACTTTTTTAGCCAGGTTAGAAGTTAGAGCAAGCAATTGTTGTCTTGCAAACATAGGCAAAATCAGCAGCGTGCTTTTCTGAGATGAACAGTGAGTTTCTTATAAAATGGCACATCTGCTGAGACCTTCCTTCTGATGGCAGTGAGGACTCTTGCAGAATGGTTATTTTGGTAGTTATGGTAGAATGGGTATTTTGATAGTTACTTCTTGTTATCATTTGATTTAATGGAAAGCCAATGTTGACATTTTCTCCAGAAGGCAGAAACACCAGCTTTCTCATTTCGTGGCAATTTTTCAAACAGTGCATCCTTTCTCTCAACACAAGGGAATGTCCTATTCAGGTAGCTCTCCCTGCACTTCTGATTCTGGATCTTGTCATCAGGCCATATGTTCTACGGGTCTCATACTGCTCATCTTGTTGTGATGGACTTCTTATTTTCATGGCTTTCCAAAAGCCGTGCACACAATACAGCTTTCTGCAGGTAGTTTATTCACTAATAGCTTGAGCCAAGCCCCTCAAGAAAATCACTGATTTCCACAGAGCAGGGGATCAGTCTGTAAGTGCTTTAAGATATGGTGAAGAGCATTAGAAATAATCTGAGACAGGACACTGAATGGGAGACCTCTCTAACTCAATACCACCTTGTTACAGAAAAATTTGCGTGCAAATTTTGCTGTCCCTTACCAAAATATGCAGAAAAAAGCAAAGAGGATTTTGAATGAGACACCTGAAGTTTACCGAAACTCACCAAGGGACAAAAATGGTTCTGGATGTTTGCAATGACTTAAAATCAACCTTGACTGACCAGACTGGGGAAAACTCCATTCATGAATAATGCAAGTGTGATGCTAATTCAAAATGAGATGGTTTGTGGTGGACTTCCTATCCTCTTTTTCCTCCTTTTTGAACTTGCTAAGTAAAATCTAGATATATTTAATTATGCCCAGGATCCTGGAAATCTATTTAGTGTCTTAGTAGATGTGTGATTTTCATGGGATGATGATAAACTCTGTTTTGAGATTTTTTTTTGTTGCTTTTATAGTTTGTTTCTGATATTCTTAGAGCTGGATTTTCTTGTGTCTTTTATTTTTAGAAATTGTGGTTTATGATTTCAAGTGTCTTCTTAACAGATTCATGCTACTTTCGTGTGCAAAACAACAGAGTCCCCATGCATACAATGAGAAAAGCATTTGAATAAGATTCAGAGATCTCATCTCATCTGAGAAGATTCAGAAGGAAACTGCAGGCTTTGAAATTTCACTCAAAATAAGAAAAGGGATGGTGCTCATCTCTGATAATCTAGTAAGTTCTTCACAGGTCCCATCTTCTCAGGCAGAGTGCACACAGATATAAAAGTTATCTGATCTATTTTAAAGTAGCTTGACCGTGATCAGTCTACAAACAGTACGTACCATTCCTGAGAGTATTTCAGGATGTAAATCACCCAGCAAAGACTGGTGAAATATTTCACTTATGCTATGTAAGATATAATTCAAGCAGTCCTTAACCATCCTGAGGAACATGCAGATTCAAAGTTCACAAAGCCTTTCACAGATACTGATGAATCTGCCTGGTTGTTCTGGGAGGAAAGTACCCCAAGTTAACATCTCGTTGCTATAGTCATACCATTCTACTTGAGCAAGTCATTGTAGCAAGGAAAACAATTTGTCTGAAGCAGCAAAGAAAAGCTGTGCAGAACCCCACATGTGAGCAGATGATAGACTAGTTTTACCTTTGTTCCTCCAGGCCATGGGCCATATATCTAAGCACCATAATGCAAACCTAAAACCTTTAGTAGCTGTTGTCTTTCAAGCAGAAGAGATGTTTGTTCTTACACTTTTCCTACTATTGACGAAACTTTTCATCAATAGTAGGTTATGAGTTAGTCCTAATTCTTGCACTCTACGGCTGGCTCATCTTCATGGTAGTGGTGACACTGCCATGACACTGATTGATCTCAGGCTGCAGAAGAAACCAGGCAAAATACAAATTGTTGGGAGCTACTCAAACAAGGAGAAAATTAAGAGCAAATCCCTCTGCTCCAGTGACAGCCCAGTAAAGCAGCCTGGGGACCATCCAGCATGGATTGTATTACTTTACCACTCAAAAAATGCCACTCAAAAAATGAAAAGAAAACTATTCAACTGCAAATCTTACACTGTCTGCTCCTGTGCTTTTAGAAACTTTACAAAAAAACATTCAACATGCTGGTCTTCTTTCATACCCAAAACATGATACAAGGTTTCCTACTCACACTCCTTGATATGGGCAGAAAGGACAATTCCATCTGCTTACACATTGCTCAAACAGGAACCATCACTCATGTTCAACATCATCAATGTTTTCTGCCTGTTTTTGGGCAGGGGTTACTGGATTCAGAGCCCCTACTCCGAGAGGTAAGCCCAGCCTGACATCCTCAGCACTTTGGCACCTCCAGCCCTTTCTGATTGAGCCACCACAGGAGATCCTTCATGCAAGAAGACTCTACTTTGTCTTTTCTTTCATGACATGCACCCATCCTGGGAGCCTGCCCTCTGCACCTTGCTGTTGCAGCTCTGGATATAGCCTTCATTGCCTTCCCAAACTCTTCCACAAAGTTTGGGTGAGAGGAAGCACTCCCAAGGGACTCTGCTCACCCCCTTCACTGCCTCACCCACCCCTTTCTGGCCTTTTCTGAGTCACCACCATTTGCCCTAACATATGTGATGCTTTACTCTCAACTATCAGCAGCTCATTGCTAACACTGCCAAAGAATCATGCAATTGCTTTTTATTTTTCCCTTTCCCCCTCTCATTTTAAACGAGGAGTGTATCTGCCTGCAATTGGCAGGGACAAAGGGGGAGGCGACAGGGTGGGAAGGGGAGAGGGTCAGGGAACATCTGTTTCACATTTAACCTGGAACTAAACTTTTTCATAGTGCTTCTCCAGCCTTGCTTGTATATTGATTCAATTACTGCACTCTGCTGGTGCAAGAGATTTATATTAAAGCCTCATACAAAGCTATTGTGTTTTGTCACACAACAGTCCTGAATCAATTACAAACATGCTCAACACAATCCCTTTCAGTCATAAGCATTAGTTTAGGGAGAAGCTGCCTGCCCAAGATGCCTGGCGTGCATTAGCTGATCTCCAGGAAGGTAGGACTCAGCCAAGCTAGTTGACACTTGCTAGCAGGGTGACCTGCACTTGGCACATCTCCATCAGTGTCCCGTTAGTGCCACCTTTCGTAGCTTCTCCTCACTAAAAGTTTGCATGAGATGGAGAAATGAGGCTGGACACACATACACACAAAAACCTGGGAGGAAAATGTCCCTTGAAAGTGCGCAGAGGAGCAGTGCCATCCCTGGGCTGGTGTGATGTGACCCTGTCCCCAAGCAGGAAGAATCCAGACAGGGCAATCACTTCATGAAAATGAGGGACTGGACGGTACCAGGGGAGGAGAGGGACAGAAGAACCAGGGGATATATCCCTCTGAGTCCCTTTTCCTCAGTAAACCAGCTTCCAAGTAGGGAAGAAAAACCTCACAGGACATATCCCATATAGAAAGGCAAACTTTTGTTTGCACTGGAGGGCACTTCCAGGCATGGCAATGCTTGATATATAACCAGAGTCAAAACTTCATAAAGATTGTATTTAAAATATGGCAAATGATTTTGTATGCAACCAGAATTTCTGAACCCTCAACACAAGCTTTCTGGAGAAAACCAACAGAATTGGAGACATCATGAAGAGCTTTTTCAAGAGTGCTAGAATACTAATTCCTTTTGGAAATCACCCAGCCATTCACTCCCTCCTGCTTCAGTTTACCTGTTCCTGCAGTGGAGATGGTGTCCTTAAGGGAACGGAGCAAAGCTCCTATCAAGCAAGCTGATGATGTAAAGCAGATGCTCCTGGGCTTAGCCCACCTACAGATGCAACTCATATAGGGGAAGAAACACTCTCAGCAGAGCTGTGTCCTGTGTGTTATATCTAAGGGACTCTGAACCCTTGGGAAAGGTGGAAAATATCTGAACAGATGGAGAATTTAGTACTCAGAGATAATGAGCTAAAACTAGCAGGGTTCATTCAAAGCCAGACTGTAACTAGCTCTGATTAGAGCATTTACAATGAGCTTTAGCTAATTTTAAGCTTTAGCTTTTTGAGCTTTTCCTTTTATACAAGTGACGTGCAAAGAAAGGCAGCAGCTGTGTGCACCTCTGTGCATGCTGTGAGCCAGCTGGATACTAGCCAGCTGTGGTCCAGAAGCCCTAGCCCTATAGCTGCATTATCCTAATACTGGCCCTTAGTTATTATACCTTATTTCTCAGCATGTCTGTATTGCTTCAGGTTGAGCACGCTGTTAATGTGTGACTGCTCAACTTCCTGCTGGCAAACACCCTGAGGTATCTTGTGTGACTACTGCTGAAGCTTTCATGACTACAATGTGGACTTCAGTTGGACAAGCTGAATGTAGCTGTGGTATATCTGCCCCACTGAGCGCGAAGAAACACCACTGCATCATAGTTACCCTCGTAAAATATTTCTGTCTTCATCCTTGACACAAATGGAGCAATACAGCCATACTTGAAGGTCAGTTAGATGTCATCAAATGTGCCCAGTATTCCCATTACTAAGAAAAGAAAGTTTCTTCAAAATTTAGGGAAATACAGCCCAGGGTCAGGCATCTTCATCTGGCCTGCTGTAGTAGGTGTATGGAAGGAAGGAAGAGCTGAAATGGGACTTCCAAGCTCAGAATTTCTGAAAAGCAGTTGTGAAGCTGTTCAAAGGACCCATGTCAGTCTTTTGCCCACATCCACAACCAGGGTCTGTAAGTTTACTTTCTGTTAGTTTCTGTACATCTGTTTAAAATAAAGAGCCTTTGTTGGAAAATCATGTGTCATAAGTTGACATTTAAACACTCTGGAGACCACTCCTTTTCAAGTTAAATGATTTCAAAAGTTTATATTCCAAGAAGAAGATGAGAGAAATATGATCAAGGAAATCCATTTTGATAAATTGCTGCTTGATTAACCTCAGTTGTAAGGTATCTACACTACAGGAATTTGTAGTTTTGCACTGATGGTTGATTGGCCATTTTCTTTTCTACCTGAGTCATGTGGTTCTGCTATAGAAAAAAATGTGAATTTACTAATGAATTATCTTGTATTTTCCGTGTCAAATTAATATTTTTGCAATGGGCATTTAAATTAGAGTTGATGGAAGAAATCTCCCAATTCTTGAGAGCAGTCAGCAGCTTTTTTATAAATCAGTAGTCCCATGAAAATATGATCTTAGTACCACAGCTTGTTAAAGAGAAAAAAAAAGTTTAAGGAATTACTGAGAAAGACCAAACTAGAACCCATCTTTCTGCCAATGTATGTGTCTGCACATCTGTGGCTAAAATGTTGTGTAGTGTGGTCTCCTGCTGTCCCAGCCATAGAAGTATATAATAGACTGGAAAAGGCACAGAAGAGGATAACATGATAATAAAAGACATTCAGGATGCACAGAACAGCTTCTTTATGAACACTGACAAAGTGAGGTGGGAATTATCATCTTGGAAAAAGACAAAGGGAGATATAATGGAATTCTACAAAATCAGGAAGAGAATGAATGAGAGCTGAATACACACTGCCTGTTGCAACTGAAGACATAGAGCACATTAAAAGAAATGAGTGGAAAGCAGTTTCAGATCAAGTGAAGAACATTCTTCCTCATACTAGAAGCTGTTCAATCTCTGGATCAGCTTCCCATGGGTATGACTGATGATCAAGTTTTTATAAGGAGTTTGAAGAGATTTATGGAGAAGAAACTTATCAAAGGCAACTAAATAAATAGACAGCACCCCTGGCTTGGCAGGACCATGAGCTGTGAACTGTTGAAGACTGGAAGAATATTCAAAATATCTTTATTTTTGCCTATTTTGTATAATTTCTTAGCTCTGTACTTTTGCCACCATCCAAAACAAAACACTGAGCTAGACTGCTGTTTTCTGTGGCTCAATTTATCTGGTTTTATGTTCTTATATTGAGTCTTGACCACTGGTTAAACCAAGTTCTGTCCATCTGAGGGAATGCCTGAGAGATGCTCTATCCAGAGCCATTGCTGAGTGCAGAAACCAGGCATCCACAGCAGCAAGGCTGAGCCACAAGATCTGCCGCTGACACCACTTTGGTGGGGATGTCTGGGTGCTGCTGCATGGTGAACTCACGTGACAACACAAACCAGCTCTCACCTGCAGGAACTCTGATTTACTGCCTGGAACACAAGATGGAGGTATCCGTGCTCACTCTACATTGCTCTCAGAGCAAGCAGGAGAACTCCCCACTTCTTTCTTACTTACAATAACTTATTTGCCAAAAGAAGTCTAAGGAGCATCCAAGATGTTGTCTTTGGACCATCTGTACCTTCAGTCTCTTCTTCCTGGACATGATGAATTCAGTCTGTTTGAGGTGTACCTTAAACCAGTTCCACACAGATTCTGGGCAGTTTTTGCTGGTGGTGTAACATAATACCATCCCCCCCAAAAAGCAGCCAACATTGTCCAGCTATGGCATAACCCAGATATGATCCTAACATCTAGAAGAACTGCTGTTAGCAAAGAGTCTAACTGAAGCTCCTGTTCCTCTCAATGCTTGGAATTTCCTGACAAAACATCTTCTGTGATAGCTTAAAAAATGTCAGAGAAATAAAAGATGGATGTTACTATAAGGAGACGGTGTAGTATTTGTAAAAAAATGTGCTGCACAACATGAATCAAAGGCCTAACAGAGCCCAGGCAGCCCATCAAGCAACATCAGCCAGTTCAGAAGGCAACGCTGCAGAAGGACAGGCTACAGGCAGCACCTGGGCAGCCACAGTTTTACTCCAGGTACTCATCTATGCTTGGGTCAGATGGGGAAAAGGGGCAGAGGGAAAATGGTGTCTGTGTTGAAAGGCTGAACTCAGGTCTGCAAGGTTTGTCAGGGTGCTTTTCCAATAGGCCACCACACCCTCCCCACATAAAAGAACTGCACTGAAATCAGTGCCAACAACTTTTGGCCTCAGGCTGACGTAACAGCTTGCTCTTTCTCTGATGTGATGTGAATAAGCAAAGAGGTGTTGAACTGAAGTGCCTCTGACACTGCAGCACAAAGCACAACAAGCTCCCCTTTGCTGTGCAAGCTGCGCTCTGACATAAGGTACTGAATGTACTTGATTACTCCCTATATTCTATTAATTTCTGGGAATTGGTAAGGAATCAGTCTTCCAGCTAAGATCCTTATCCTTATATACCCTCTGGAGCTGGCCACTTCACTAAAATTTTTCAGCAATACAGTAATGAAGGGGCTCCCTATATGAGCCACTGGACTGCCCTCACTTCTTTCCTTCACCTCGTACTTGCTTTCAATATAACTCCTATCTCAGAAGAGAGAAAAGAAAGGAAACAAAGGGAGAGTCGAGAAGTGAATGGCTTTCCCAGGCTGAATCCCACTTAGCTCCGTCTGTCAGGAGCAGATGATCCCAAGCTGGGCTCTGCTGGGTACTTCAGAGGTGTGCACAGGCAAGCAAAGTCCACCCTCAAGACATGCAGATCAAAATGGAGAACTGGTGTAGACCACCAGCAAGATGGGGATTGGACTCTTCTCCCAAGTAACTAGAAATCTCAAGCACAGATACAGATTGGACAGAGAATGGCTTGAGAGCAGCCCTGAGGAGAAAGATTTGGGAGTGTTGATTGATGAAAGATTCAACACGAGCTGGCAATGTGCACTTGCAGCCCAGATGGCCAACTGTATCCTGGGTAGTGTCAAGAGAAGTGTGACCAGCAGGTCAAGGGAGGTGATTCTGCCCCTCTAATCTGCTCTCGTGAGAGCCCACCTGGAGTACTGCATCCAGTTCTGGAGCCCCCAAGGACATGGACATGGAGTTGTTGGGGCAAGACCAGAGGGGGCCATGAAGATGATCAAAGGGCTGGAGCACCTCCATCCCTTTCTCTCACCACACACCCAAACTAAATAGGCAAATTCACTGAATTATTAAGGAAACTGACTGGACCTGGAAAGACAGACACTTGTCACTTTGGTGGCATCTGTCAGCCTCGTTCCAGGTCTTCTGCATGCTCAGACCTTGAGATGTTTATGGCAGACATCTTCTGATGTTTGCATAGAGGTACTGACTGTGGCCCTTGGGCAGTGTGAACATTAAATAAGAGTCCTGTAATAGAAAACATTCCCACCTGGAAAGGTTCACAGAAAAGCCTCCTTGTACATGTGAAATTCCTACTTGGTACACAGGCTGTTTATTTAACAGAGCTTGCCGAATGTAGAAAATCACTGTGCATGAACAAGCGGAGACTTCCCTTTGCTCTCCACCTGCCCTCCCACAGCCAAATCCACTAACATCTGCTTGATGTTTTACCAGCCTGGGATAGGTGGTGAGATGGAGCCTTTTCTGCATGTGGAGGTAACCCTTTAACCCTTTCAGTATCAGCCCTGAGGAGAAACCAATTAAAATGTTAATATGATGGAGCCAACATCTGTCGTTTGAACCATATGTGATGCATTACAATTTCCAACAAAGACTGTACATGTTGCAATAAAATTTTAGCATTAATTATTTTCAAAGATCAAGTGGAAAAATAATTTGTCCTGCTACCCTTTCATTTCTATGGGCTGCTGACAGAAATCTTCTTGTTCTTAAAATCTTGTGTGAGAGTCATGAAAAGGAGTTGAAGAAGGAAGGAATGGATTGTCTCCCCGAACTCACAGTGATCAAAATTTAAGGAAAAGTGATTGACTCTTTCTTGATTTCCTAACTCCTCCCAGTACTGGCTGGTACATATCACACATTAAAGAGACTCTGTTTACATGATTGCATTTATGCACAGATTTTACACCTCCTACATAAAAGCAACGTTTGAGAAAATGCAGTATTCTGGTTTATGTTTTCTATGCTGACTTTCTTCTGAGTCTCTGTATTTCTTGTTTTACCATATGTAAAATGGGATACACACCCTCTAACTGTAAACTGTTGTGGGGTGTATGGATGAAAAGTGCCATGTATGTACTCTTGACTATAGGCAGTTTATTTGTTCCCCTAATAACCAGACCCCTTGATGAACAGATTTTTATTAAGATCAACAGGAGAGCAGGGGAAAAAAAAGGCATTTAAATTAGGGTAGGATTTTTAAAAGTGAAATTAGACCATGCCCATATAGTATAACATCTAGGAAAATAAACATTATTTCAACAGGTGCATTTTATATATCATGTGCATGTGCACTTTCACTGCTTGAAGCCCCCATAGTTAAATTCACCTGGGCAGCAAATGAGCCTGTAAAGTTAAATTATTAATTTTCAGGCTAACATTCACATTTAGATAATCAGCGTCATGCCTTAGTAATTTACTCAATGAAGCCGATTCAGCAAAATTGCTCTTTTTATAGCATATGTACTCCATATGTGAATGCTGGATCTACCCTTTCATTCCAGCATAGTAAGTAAGAACATGTTGTCAAGATGATGCAAATGCAAGGCTTACACTAATCAACCATGATGCACCATCTTAGGATTTGACCAGAACCTGAGAACTCTTTCTATATTTATATGCCATATTTCCGCATATGTTACAGCTCATGTTATAAAGCAACTTAGCACTCAAGATCAGGCATCGTTCAAGTTGGATTGCATATGAAGGCTGTATGTGCTACCATCAAAGAAAAATCTGTATTGTGCTTCCAGTGCCTAGGCACATCTGAGCTTATGTATGGAGAAAGAATGAGGAGGACCCAGGACAAATCATGGTGGAACAAGCATTTGGTACAACTAGCAGCTTGTATTCAACAAATTTTGGGACAACAAGTTACAAATAGAATCCAGAGAATGGAAGGCACCTGAAATAGTTAGAAGTATTTCATGTGTTTTAGCAGGTATATAGCTGTATATATCAAATGTACTGTTTGGTACTTATCCAGGTCTGAGCAAGCCATGGTGGCCAGTTGCAAGACTGCAGTATGGTCTTCAGACCTTCAGACTTACTTCTGACCTATGTGTAGATACACAGATAAAGCAAGCCCTCCAGACTCACTTCACACCACAGAGCGTAGAGAAATATATCCAGAATGAGATGCATCCAGCTTATTTCATACATCTAACATACAATGGGATTAGTTACTCTCTAAAGGAAGCACTTTGTCTCCACTGACTATAGCAAAAGCTTAGAGTAGATAAACTTCTGCATGGATTAAACTGGTCAAGCATACCCATTGAGAGCAATCTCCACAGAGGCCCTTTGGTTCCAGAGAGTCTTCACATGAGTGCAAATTTCCTGTTATGCAGAACAAGGGGCAGATGGGGCTGTAGCACAAACAAAACTTCAGAGGTGTTTATTCAGTGCAAAGTGAGAATCAAATTCAGTCCAGTGAGCTGATGAATCTCATGAAACAGAATGTTTGATTTCATCAAAGACATTAAATCACCTTAATTATTAATAACTGTAGTCAAGACTCATGGAAAATTTGGAAAAAAATCTCAATGTCTCATTTCCTAACCGCTTTTCAATGAAACGGGCATCTCCTGTCTGATCCCAGAAGGGAAAAAAAAGATGAACTTGGTATAATCTTTTTTGTGTAAATTAGTTAATGTGGAAAATAGAACCTCCAGGGACAGCCTGTGTGGAAAGGTTACTACTATGGCTTTGCCCAGCAGGGATGATATCATAGTTTCTGACAGAATCACTAAAATACTAACGTATTTTCTGGAACATGTGCTTAGAAATGTATATGTTCTTTGCGCTTACAGACTTGCTTTCCCACAGAACTTACATGAACTGAACAGTGAACCTTCATAACACTGTAGCAGTCGACAGTTTTTCTTTCTTTTACTCAGTTCTTCATGTTAGTATACGTTATTGTATTTGCTGACATTGCATCTGAAATGCATTAAAGAATTGTTCAGAATTTGGACAGACAAATGCAACAAAACAACTACATTTAAATATTTTTAATCTCAAATGTGTAACAGACTACTAAAACTTTACATTTACATAGCAGACAGTCCCACATGAGAATTTTTATCTTTGATCTGTTTAGGAACTTCATCATGAAGAATGCGTTGTATCATTTAGATTCATACTTGAATTACTTCGCAAAAATACATGTCTATAGGCATTTTGCACATTTAACTGATTTGAGATATAAGTGGGTGTGAGCATCTTAGGTTTCTTGTGCACTGAATTAACATCCAAAAACATGAAATAACACAACTAGGAAAAAATTAAGATCGATAAAGTTACAGATTTATCCATTTCAAAATTGATCCCTTGGCACTTAACTCCAGAATTTCCTTCCCAAAGAATTCTATATGTAGTATTCCTTAACAGATTTATTTTCTGTCAGAGAAACAGTGGTATTCTTGTCACATGTCAGCTGACAGATGTCAACCAGTCCTGGGACCAAAGGTGAGAAACCATCACCTGGAACAGGATAAGTGCAGCTGTCGATTTCCAGACCACAGTCTGGATATCTCCTTCTGTGTCCAAACAGGCTGGGAGGGAGAAAGGGAAAATTTCTATTAAAGTAAATTTGTCTGGGTCAGCTCATGGGTTAGGGTGCAGCACTGATAAGAGTTGAGTTTGCTGGTGGCAGTTTCTACCATCTGATCTGGTAACCATCCATAATTTTAGCAGTGAATTGTACTGAGCCAGGCCAAATCTCTTCTTGCCATAATGTGACAAATTCATATATTACAGATATTGTATAATCTATCATTTTAGATAGCCCAGGCCATTTTCTGTCTGGTTGGTTGCTATGTAACACAGTTCTGGCAAAACACATGATAAAAACATTATTTATCGCCAAGACAAATTGAAAAATGGTAGAGAGTAAATTAGCAATACTAATTTCCACTGAGCTTATGCTTCTTGAAGGATATCTGAAATTCAAGTGCTCCACTGCCTTCAACAGAACAGGATGTTGGCTTCCTAAGGGAAGTGATAAAGCAATCCTAATTACTCCATTCCTCAGCTTCAGAAGCCGCCAAAATTTCCCTCAGTTTCCCTTAGACTGGAGAATCAAAATGAGATTGGATGACATTTAAATAACAAAAATTATTCAAAATCCAAAAGTTGGCCCCTCCATAAATGCCTTATTTCTGGAGTAGGGAGACAAACTACCAACTCCATAGCAGCTGGCTCCTGGAAGCCACAAGAACATGCCAACTGTATAAATTAGGTCATTTTTAATTCAGTAACCACTGCTGTAATGTGTGCCTGTTAGAAAATGAATCTATCCTTGTTAGATGTCTGCTGACTTGGTTGACCACCTTCACATCTTTGTTCTTGCCTGCGTTTCTGATGACCTGGCTGCTGAACAGCATAAATAATGTTGTACAGCAAAATATGTGCCACCAAATACATTCCACATCACAGGGAGGGTACAGTGGTGTCACACAATTCAGTCATGAAACTCCCACTGATTTTTATCCTTAATTCTAAAGAAATGGAAGAGTTGGGACTGCAATACTTTTTCACTCTCAGTTTGATTGAATTTTGGAATAAAAGGAGAACGTGGAATACCCTAGTGTTACCTTGTGTGGTTTTAAAGATATGAAGAAAGAAAACCGTGAATTATCCTTCTGAGACTGTGATGAAGAAGGAGACCGCAGGTCAGTATTACATGGGCATCTCTAAACAAAGAAAGGATTACCAAATTCAGAAATTAAGAAACCATTTTCACTTCATGCACAGGAGCAAATGTAAGTATCTTATTTCATCTCTGCTCCCTTGGAAATGTGAATTCCCTGAATAAACCCTCCTCCTTTTTGCAGCACAGGTCCAGTGGTGAGGATCTCAAATCAAGAATACAGAATTTGACTGGCACTGTCAGGCTGCTGGAAAAGATGAACAGAGGAAAGCTCTGAGGTCAACTCTTGGATAGCGATGAGAAGTTCAATACTTCAAAGCTGACACAGCTGCAGAAAGGATATTTACAAATTAAGGCTGATAAAGGTCAAGGACACCTGCTAGTCAAAAAATGTGTAGTTTTTGTTATAAGCCAAAAAAGGGAAATCCAGTGGGGTCTCCCTGCTGTGCTTGAAAAGTCACACGATGTTCTTCATTCTGTTAATTCGTGCAAAATTAACTTAGTTCTGTTCTGCTTCCTGCTGTCCCATGGCAGACCATAAAAACTTTGCTAAGAGTTACTTAAATAACATCCATTTTCGTAAGAGTGATAAAAATGTTGTTTACCCTCTACAACTGCCAAGGTGTTTTAGTTGGATTTGGATAAATGCTTGTTTGCAACATTAGCAATTTCACTGGGGGAATCCAGGCTGGAAAACAACTAACTGTGCTTTTTCCTCCAAATCCCAAGCCACTCCCAGTGCTTTTATGTGGCTTTTCCACTTGCTATTGTCACTTCAGCAACACAACACTCAAAGACTCTTACCTATGTAAATAATAACCGTATACTAAATAATAAACAATAGTCTAGGTACCAGAGTACTTCTCTTAGTTTCACACTGAAATAATTATAATTCAACAGTGTTTAATCTTCTCTTTTTATGCTATGTGTTAAAAAGATAAAAACAGATAAATCAGTTGCAATGGCATACAAATTGTATGAACTTGTGATGTACTCTCTGGTAATCAGTTATGTGCATAGTCTCACACTTTATGTAACTTTCCCCATTTCTTTCATTCAGGTCCCGTAGGTATGAATGTACTACACCATATCCAATAGAAAAATGCCACATAGTTACTTTTCTAGACATCCAGTAAGGGAGACCTTAGCTTAATATGGTCGTCCAGGGCTTTTGTCTTGATTCGTAAGCATGGAGTCCTCCTGAACCACATTTATTTTTCCAGTGTTGTCATTCAGCGGCATTCTGTTCAATCACATCAACAGAAGTCTTGGAGTCTTGTTTGTAATACATTGTCTCCTCCTTGAATAATTCCTGCGAATCTTCACATGAGCCTTCTCCAGTTTTTCAGCACCAAACCTTAAATACTAACCTCGTAAATGGAAACAGAAGCACACACACTGCTGCCTTCTGAAAGTCTGGAAAAATTTAAAAGTTATCAGTCGAGTGCAAAAACTGACAACAACTAAAATAACTAGGCATTTTTGGAAACATTGACCCTCATGATTGAGTATATTCCAACATACATAGTAAGCATTACTAATACTTCACCTAAAGCCAGTAATTACACCATTTTCAGTGGAAGAGGAATTATATCCTCAAGACCTGGCCTTAAATTCATTCCAAAAATTGTAATGAGTTAAAAGAGTTGGCCACAATGGAGTTTAAAGTAAGGAATAAAAAAGAGGAACTCCCTGGCTTTTCCTGCTTCAGTTTACTTTAACTAGCGACCATAGTGCAAATAAACAAAATGAACAGCAAAAGCAAATATTCTTTCCCCAATAATCCTAACAACAGTTGTGTTCTCAGGGTTTGCAAGGAAAAGGAATATCTGTTTTTAGTCCAGCTAACACAGCTGTAAAGACATGGACAGGCTTTTGGACATGCGAGCGATTTGTTCTGTATGAAAGCTGGAAAGGCTGAATTAATTCCCTCCTGCCCTCAGTATTTGTAAGGGATTGTGAATTTTCTATGTTAATAACTTAAAATAATTTGGAACTTTTCTAAATGCAGAGTGATTTTCCATCTGCCAAATGTGGCATCTAAAGTGGAAATTTAGGGGGAATTCTGGAGTGCAGACAGTACCTGCAGGAGGTGAAGGAGGTGCAGAGTCTGCACTTTGGATAAAGACACTGGAGTTTAAATCAGTGCATTATCAGAATAAAAGGGAGTGGTTTGATTTGAGCCAGATGAGGAATGCACTGACCAGACTGAGAGGGGACTGGTACTATAATAGCTAGTCTATTCTTTAATAATGTCTTGAAATTTAAGTTGCAAAGTACTCACTGGAAAAGGTGAGGCGCAAGCCATCATGAGCCTTGTGTCATCTTCATCAAACTTCTCTGTGCCTCACCTTGACTCCTGGAAGAACCTCCCAGCTCCCAGGGCTCCAGCAGTGTCCTCAATTCTCTGGGAAATGTAGACAGTGGCAGATACCATTCCCTCTCCAACATACAGCACATCACCTCACAGTCAGGACATCAGCATCCTGAGACAGCTCACAGAGTAGGCATGCTGAACAGCTCATAACCACTGTTGACAATTGACACTCTGACAATTAAATGCCATATTGGCCGAGCACGGAACAAAAGTAGTTTCTTTCAAGGGTGAGTTAGATTTGAACTTCAGAGTTCAATTTGGAGATGCTGTGACTGTTTCTACTGTTTCTAGCTTTCTAAATCATAAAGGAAGATGGCCCTTTAGCTAGTGAACTCATCAGTGAGTGGACCAGTCGATTAGCAGGTAGCTAAAGAGTGTCATTTGTCACCAGTTAACAGTTCTGCCTGTGAGTGAGATTTCTAACATCAGGTCTGTGCTCACTACATAAATGTGTGCTAGAAGATGAAGACACGTGGCATTTTTTACTGCATTATACATCTGGAAATTCAAAGTTAACCTGCATTTGGAGAGTATGAACTGAAAAACAAACAAAATTTAATCATCTGTGGCTTCATGTAGCCTTGGAAACAGCTACGGCTTGAGTGCAGCTGTGTTTGTTATTTTGATGCCTTCTGATATACTACAGAAGGTTATGTCTCAGTTACAAGGAAGTTACTCCCCTGTTATATCAGTCAGGGTAATCTTCTGTACTATGCATTTGTTGAATCATTGGTGGAGCTACCAACGCAAGAAATCCTATGCCCTCGGCATTAAACTTAACTAACAGCAGGTTTTTGCAGAGCAGCTGGTGGGTCACCACCCATCTCACCAGCTCAGCACACTTACAGGTTTCAGAAGACTTCACAGGTTGCTCTCTGCAATACAGCATTGCAGCCCCTCTCACAAACACGTTAGGGCACATCTTACCACCCCTCCTTGTGTGACAGTGCTGCACTAACATAGTTGGTATTTCACTGGAAAAACTTGATTTGGCCATGAATAGTAATAAAACTCTCTTCCATGCCTCTTCCAATTACTTTTAACAGCTTATCCCATGAAAAGAGAAAGAAAGAAAAAAAAAAAAAGCAAGAAAAGGAGAAAGAAAATGAGAAAGAAAAAGGAAAGTGAGAAGGGAAAAGAAAAAGGAAAATAAAGAAAAGGAAATGGAAGAGGAAAGACTAGTTCCTAAAGCTTTTTTAAAAAAATACTTAGATTTTTTATACTATAAAAGCTCATAAAAACCTAATTTGTGTTTTCTAATATGCTGAAGCCTAGCAGAAACAGTCTTCTTCAGGAACGTTGCTGAGATCTGAAAAGTGAAGAGGGATTTGCTCAGGGAACAAAAAGAACTGCCTTTAGCCATGGCTCTCAATTTACTTTCCTTCTCTGACCTTGGGATTAAACCTCTTCTTATGGAGCCCACGCTGTGCAGCATGGCCTGCAGACCTCACAGAAAGAGACACCCATGCATTAGCACTTTAGCATTTATCACTTACTGAGTGGGCTATAGAGGCTGCCCCAGTTTACGGAGGCCTTGTGAAGGGGTCTCCAGCACACTTGGTCTCTGCAACAGGACTGTGTTGATGTAGTAATTATAGCCATGACAGCTAATTGAGTTTTTCCAATCAATCACACTGGAAGTTTTGTTTGTTTTTCTGTGCTAGGGAGCAGGAAGGTTTTACCCTTTTCTAAACACTGGGGAAGAACTGAAGGCTATTTTTCAGGCACAGGCTGAAAATAATCATTTAAGAATGGTTAAATTAGTGAAAATTCTAGTTACTTTAAGCAGAAGTTCATGTTTAACGATACTGGATTTTATCCACACTTTATAGTAGATAATCAAAAGAATTTCATAACGGAAATCAATTTCCCTTCAGCTATTGTATGGAGAGGGAGAATAGATGTTCTAAAGTCAGTCAACAGGCTGGAAAAAACTGTCAGGTCTCTGGAGCACTGCTCTCCAATGAGTACCGGACTACACAAGCTGCAGTGTCAGACAAGAACCGCACAGCTGACCTCTCATCCAGGTTTGGTTGCCACAACGGGGAGAAGAAGGAGTCTGGTTGCTCCAAGAAATCCAGCCTGCAAGGGCAGGAGCCCCTGAGACAAGGAGCTATGTTTTACCCTTCCTCTGCGCCTGTGGCAAGTTTGCTAATAACTCTAATGTCCATAAGGCTGGGGCATATCCCAAGTCTACATGTGCACGACTCGGTGGGTTGGTCACTGTTCTGGGTCGCTGCTCTATGGGGGAAAGGTAAACGCTTCAGCTCATTGCTTCACACAGTGGAATGACAATTCTTTTTTCATGAAAGCACTTGCACAGATCATGTCAAGATTTCTGTCATTGTGTCTTACACTCCTTTTTCATTTATTTGTCACGTCAGTGCCAGATTTTCTTCCTGTGTGAACTGTTCCTATCTACCTTTTTGGCTCACTAAAGAAATAAAAAGACACAGCACATCCCCTTCATGCTGCATGCCACTGTTCAGTGCACAATACTCTGAATTTGGTAAACATCCATCTGTATCTGTTGATACCATTCCTCTTAACCTCAGGGCAGGGGAAGGGACTAATCACCTGGTTTCCGCCTTTCTCTGTTTGCAGATCCCTGAACAAATATCCATAGGAGTGTGTACTTTCTGTAGAGCAAACATCCCCAGTGACAGCATGGTTGTCTGACCTTTCACAGGCACAAAAAAATCATTTTAAAAAGTCACCAAGACATGGTGGCCGCCAGCTTGAAGCAATCTGTACACAATGATCTACTGGAGCTCCTTCCCACCTTATTTTAGGCATTTCAAATAAAACTGTGTATAGATCCTCCAGTGGTTTAGCAGAAGGAAAGCTAAAATCTGCAGTTATCTTGTTATGGGCAAAGAACATTTGTACCCTACCACTATTTATTTCAGTGTTCGCCTTCTGTAACAGAAGGGAAAAAGTTGTTGTCTTGTGGGAAGGCCCCTTGCTGCAGCACGTGGTGCACAAAGAGAAGCCTGTGGTGGTCAGTGGATTTACAAACAGGCAGAACTCTGACAAACACACAGCCAAACACTGTCAGCTCGTGCTCCCAACCTCACACTTTTTTTCATGTTGGGGATTTCATTTAGCAGCTCCACTTATCCAGATTCTGTCCTAAAGAATGAAGAAGCTGGAAGGTCACAACAACACTTGTGCTTTCTTCTAGACCCAGAAAGCAACTGTTTTTTTTCCAGATGCATAAACACAAATCAATGTCCTACAGGTAAACCTAACAACCGACCTGTAATTGTGTTGCAAAATGCCACCGTGGGAAAGCAGAGAAACTAGCAAATGAGATAACCAATGAGATGAGACAGACTCTATGGAATGGGCTGCTGTTTCCTAAATGGTCCAACAGCAAGTTGCTTCTGACACTGGCTCCATGAAGCTCTGACTGATTCCGGCTTCACCTTTTGTTAGCATCACTGAGCATGGTTGCTGGATGTTTCCCATGGAAAATCAGAGGTGAAAAACAGGATTTGGCGCACCACAAAAAAGAAATGCTACATGTTTATTTTGCTCCTGGAAGGAAGCAATGCTTATCAATGGCAAATGGGCAGCAGACTGCCAGTGACCTCTTTAATCCCCCTTAAACTATAAAATCTGGGGTAAACTGAGATTTAAATGGTAACAAAAACTATGCTTCTTTTCTTCCTAGAAGTCATTTTTACCTACTTCATTTAGGAAAGGTTGTATACCAGGTAGTACCCCTGCTGCTCTGGAAACTGACCAAAGGTTTCCTCACTGAATTTCATCTGAAAAACTGGGATTTAAAAATATGCTTCTTTATAAAAATTACTGCTTTCTGATGTGTTAAATTCCTTTCTTGTCTTGCAGTGTTGCAAATGTTGGCTTCCCGGGATACTAAACATTAAAAATTAAACAAACAAACAAACAAAACCTTCTATAAGGATGATAGATTGCTGAAAGGTTTGGATTGCTTATGGTTTTGTGATTAAAAAAATAAATTAAATTTTGCATTGATAATGATTCCCTTACTTTTTTGCCATAATCTCTGTTTACTGCAAGCTCCTCTTTGCATGTGCTGTACATCTACCACCAAGAAGCAAAAAGAAAAACAGGAGGCACAAAAGGGACTGAAACAAAACCCAAGACCTCAGCTATGCTTGGATCCAATTTCTTCCTTCAACCTATTAATAACACACAAAATACAAATTACTTGAAATGTGTGTGGAATTTATATTTAATTATTTTTTTTCCTAATCCTCACTGAGCACAGTTATTAGGGTGATCCCCAACAGACAGGCAGGCATCAGTGTTTGATGGCAAAGGAGTTATAAATCAAAAGTAATCAGAGGTTTTAGGCTTGAATCTTCCTTAGGTGAAAGGATATATTTTTTACTTGAATTAGCTACCACAGCGCTTAGCTCTAATGAAGACAAAGTAGTTGATAGCTTTCACAGAGGTTAGTGGGTCAAAGCAAACCCTGGGGCTGCCCGAGGCTTTAATCAGCTCTGCTGACATCTACCTGAATTAAACTCTCTTCCTGAGGATTTCACCTCATCTTTGTATGCTGAGTCCTCTGGCTTGATTTAAAAATGCCCTTTCTCCCTAGTGAAAATGAAATCTTAGAGGTAAAAAGAACAGCAGGTGCGCTGACATTTCAAGTGTCAGATAGGAAAAGCCAGTTTTTCTGTTCATCCTCTTGGAGCGGCTGCTCCAGCTGTAGCTGAAGTTGCAGTTCCTGCTGCTGCTTTTATACTTCCAGTCATTTCTATGCTCTAGCTGTAGCTTCCCCCTGCATATCAAGTTATACACAATCCATGGGGTTATATTATCAGCCCTTCAGACAACTGGTACTACTTGCCTAATACACTGAGCTTCTGACCCCACTGAAAATACAAAGGGTGGTGAAGTGAAACAAAGAGAGCAATTCCTCTGGATAAGATGTAGCCCATTGAGACTTCACTGTTCTCCTTCTTACCCAGGGTGAGAGGACTTTCCTTTTTCTTTCATCTTTCTTTTCCTGTATTCTCTGTTTAACTGCAAGCTTACTGTGATTGCAGTGTGCTCTTCACTTTGTCATTAGGTTCCAATGAGAGTACTACAGTTCAAGAAGCCTCTCTTCAGAATGAGTTTTCTGGAGCCTTCTGTGCTCTGACTCCACTTCAGTAGTGGTCAGTGCATGCTAACACGTAAATGTGGCACTACTTAGGAAAGAAAGTACAATATACTGATGCTATATAGACTGCTCCAAAAGTAATGCCTTCTATTTATTTCCATGGAAACCTCAACAGATAATAAATAAATAAATAAATAAATAAATACAAACCCACCATCTGATAGAGCCCATTCTCAACTACAAACTACTATTTTTCAACACAGACATCACCATTAGCTTTGCACTTTCATCAGTGATGAAACAAGAGTGCTTACAAAAATCTGCATGGCCATCCAGAACATGGCTTGTCTTTCACACTGCTGTCACCACCGCTGTGAGGCAGCACCCACTGCCTCACTGTGCTCACATCCACTCTTTGGTCTCTGTAAATGTTCAGCAAGGATCATTGAATGTCAGTGGATGCCATTTTTCCACATGGAGGAATTCAGTTCCACACCTTTGCTTCATACGCATTTCCACATCTGACACCATTTTGTCAGACTGCCCTTCTGCTTCCATCTGTCACATGGCAATGAAACATAACAGAGTATTGGTGGGAAGGTTCAGTCTCTACTGCCATACCACCAACACCTGCCTCTGATGTTGTGGGCCAACATAGTAAAATAGGGTGCATTGCTTTCGGTACAGCCCTCATATGTAGTAAGTAAGAATGTCTGACATAGGAATTATGACAGCAACAGAGTTGGATGGATCATAAAGCAGCCAGTAAGTATAAATTTTCATTAACATTTGATGATTTCATGAACTTCATTGGTCATTTTGCTTACTGTTCAGATCTGTCAAGAACTGGGTAATAAGCACTTCAAAATCACTTCCTATAATGTCACTGTTGACACTCAAACCTTATGTTAGCCGAGATAACATATGGAAAAAAAGGTAGTTATTCATAACTAGATGACTTAATCTACCCCATAAACACTAATGTTTAGGACTGCTTGTCTGCCATCTTCTTGTTTGAGGTTCAGTGGCTAAACCCATAGTTTTTTCCCGTTTACAAAAACAAAAAGCACTCTTTATTTCCTGGAATAACATAGAATAATTTTCAGTTCCATCTCACACAATCTGAGTATTTTAGCTTCCCCTGCTGCAAGCTATGCTTCTTGAAAAGATGTGATGTTCATTTGGAACTACTTAATAAGGAGGAAATAATTTCCATCTTCATTGCCTGTTTTGAATCTCTGAAATTTCAGAAACCATCTGAATCCTTTATATTAATTTATAAAATTGTACAATGCAATAATTCCTGCTAAATACTCTGATATTCCTTAAAATTCTTGTAGTTGTTTTGTCACAGGTTGTGTACATAATGATGCAGAGTAAACCTATTTTCTATGTACTTGCACAGAAAGAGTGAGACCTTAATAAATCATTAATAAATACGAAGTAGTCCAAAGAAAATAGTGATATTTGAGAACAATATTCTAGATATCTCAGCCCAAAATGTTACACAGATAGGAAAAGCTATAATATAATCTAGAGGTACTATTAAACATGGAATAAGAAAATAAACTAGGATAATCATAGATAACTAAGAGCAGTGGACTCTATCTTAAGTGAGATCCTTCTGAGCCTATTTGAGTGAATTTTATCCACTCTTGGCTTCTCACCTTTCCCTTATGCCAGTATCCAAACCCAGACTCTGTATGAGTGGAGTCCACCACGTGTAATCTATTACAGCTACAGACACAATATTGTCTCCTACTTGCAGTGCAGCAATTTCCGGCTTCGCCATATCAGAACTAAGGGATATATATCAATAGGCATGAAACAATTTCTGAACACCAACAAGGAGGACTTGTGCAGCGTTCATTCCAAGCACACACACTCTTTCCTTTATTTCAAGCGTAGACTACACTGACCCTCCTCAAGATCCTGAAAATTAGATATTTCTGAACAGGCTGAAAGAGACTGGGAGTAAATATTTTTGACTGCGATATGTATTTCACATTGTAATCCCTTTGTGGTGAAGACCTTCTCTGCTTGATTAGTAATGCAAACAATTCTGCAAAAAGAAGACAATAATCATTACATTAATCCTTGGAAAGAAAACTCTCTATTTGACGTTTTTTAGCTTCCAGGCATGAGAGAAGTGTTCTAATTAAGCAAAGCCATTAAGAATGTTTAATTGTCTTTCTGAGCACTCCAAGGACCAGAATTAAGTGAAGCATTTTCTCTTCCTCTGCTTTGCCGTGCTGTTTGTAGCATATCTGCCACATGTAGGTGCCATTCTAATGAACCTCTACTAAGCTGTGAATTTATGTCACTTCTTCATGTCTCAGGAGGCGTTATATTCAAAAACATCTGGAAAGTCTCAGTGCTGTCCACCTGTGACTCCGAACTGTCTCATGCTTCCTGCTTTCAGACAACACGCCAGAGAACTAGGTTTCTGTACACTGAATCCTTGCCATACGGGGTTAATTTGAAAAATGCCTCATCAGTTGATCAAAAGCTGAAAACCATTAAGAGCAATTTGTTCTTTTCAACAGAAATAAGCTTATGAGCATTTTCACTTTGATGGTTTCCATTAACCAAAAAACACGGTCCTGAAGAAAGCCCCCCTCCTAACACAGCCCTTTTATATATGGGGCCTCAGACAATAGAGGAGGATCTGGTTGATTTCCAAGCTCTGCAACATGAACTGATGGAAAAGAGATATTGGACCTGATGTATAACATTATTTATAAAAATGAATGCCTCACTGGCAGCACAGCGGAAAGGAAAGCTGTGTCTGTATTACCAATGTGGATGTAGGAATGGGTGAAGACAGACATGAGCTATCTTGCCCATGCTTCAGGTTGGCCAGATGTAAGCCAGTTCCAGTCTGGAAGCTTTATAGTTAACTTCATGCAGAGTCAGTGCCCTGGCTAATATAACCTGCCTCTCAGCGAAGCTTGTTACCTCACACGCAGTTCCCACTACACTACTTTTGCATCAGAGCCTTTAGTATCTGTAGATCCAGCACAGGAGTTCAGGTCTGATTTTAGAAATAGCTACAACTTGCAAGCAAGAGAACGTATACCAGGATATGTGATTTTCTTAGGTCTTTAAGACCTGTAAAATTCAAGGAGTAGGAACACGTAAATGGTAGAAACTGCAACGTTCTGACTCTTATTGGAAGCATCAAAAACATCATTTTAAAAAATATACAGCTTCCTCTTCTTTTCCTCATTACTTGGGCTGGAAGCTGTTCCAGAATCTCTCTGCTCAGACTGTAAGTTCTATTTTTCCCAGACTAAATGAACTCATGGGCCATTTATATGCTACTGCTCTCATAGGCCGTTTCAATTCTTGTGTTTCTGGATTCAGTTGATTCATCTTTTGTGAATTCCTGCCAATACCTCAGCCACGGACAGGGATTCTTCCTGCCCTACTGCCAACACAAATAAAGAACTAAAGGATAGATACTACACTGAAGTGCTAACAGATTTAGACTAAAGGCAGCCAATAGATACAGACAGTTGAAAGGGCATAAAGAAACCATGGGCAGCAACAGGTGGAATGACAGTCACTTCATCTGCTCATCAGCCACATCAGTCTACTTGTGGCTGCATTTTTGTAATGTCAGGATCTGAGCAAGAATTTGAAACAGCAAAAAGAAACATCTATCTATCTAGCATGTATCTATCTTGCAAAAGAAACTATCTGAAAACAGCCAGGGGCAAAAAGAAAACAAAACCATGAAACAGTGAGCATGTCTCTATTTGTAAATGAAATGATCCAGGCCCGCTGACTGAGTGTCTGCTGGACACAAAGGCTGACTTCCTGGGAATAGAGATGTGGCACAAGGTTTTCAAAGCAGAAGTCTGAAGGAGAGAATAGGTGCCCAGTGGCAGGAAACTGCAGGTCCTGGTTTCAGCTGAGGCAGCATTAATAGCACACCAATGTTTTGGTTGTTGCTGGGCAATGGGAGCACACCTGGGGCCCAGCTGGGCCACTCAACAGGGAAGTTCTTCTGCCTATATGGTGCAGCAGCAGAGGACAGTACAGAGACGGGATGGCTGGCTTGAATTAGGCCAGCGGTTATCCCATCCCACCTCACGAGGAAGACCATACTGCTATGGGGAGTTGACTGTGGGCAGCAGCTGCCTGGGGGTTGACAGGGCATCAGCTGGCAGGTGGTGAGAGGTTGTGTTGTTAGCAGGATGTCGGTTAGTATGCAGTTGTATTGTTAGCTGAGTGTCACTTGGTGGTTGGTGAGTAGCTGCATTGCTGATGTAAATGTAATTATAATCACATTTTTGCTTCCATTTTCCTTTTCTGCCTTAGTGAGCAGCTTTTATCTCAACCCATGAGTTCTATTTTGTTTTCAGTTTTCTCCCTCATCCCACTCGTAGGGGGGAAGTGAGCAAATGGCTCTGTGGTGCTGAACTGCTGGGTTAAACCACAACACTGCAATTGCTGAGGATAATGTGGCCAAATCAGTATGGGAAAGTGAGAAAAGGACAGTAGAGTTTTCCAGCAGCCAAAAGTACTCTGTAACTTCATCATAGAGCAGATGCCCCCTCACAGCTGCCTAGGCCTGCTCTGGGGATCCATTAGGATTCAGTGAGAAAAGTATAATTTATTAAATCAGTAACAACACTTTTGATTGTGTATGTTTCTTGGGAGGTCAAACTGTAGACAAAGGCCAGGCTCAACTCTATTTAGCTCATGAAGTTTGACATGAGCCAATCCTGCCATGAAATGTCTAGAAAACATTATTTCCTTTGTCTGACTCTGAGTTATTTTGTTTCTCATTTAGTGGATTTTGTTTTAAAACAAAAGCAATTTATCTAAATGAATGTTGTGACTGTACTCTGATCTTCGCATTATTTCCACACCCTTTGGAGCAGCTAGTGGTGAAATTTCCTCCTGCTTTATTGATCATAAATAATTTCTACAAGACACCACTTTGAGCCACCAGCATTTATAAGGCTATCAGAAACACAGCTGACAGCTGGCAGAATAGTCATTTACCTGTATGTCTTTCTAGTAGCCAAGAGTAAAAGCACACCACTTCCATCAAACATATTAGTCTAAATAAAAATCATCTTTTCTATAACCAGCATGAAAGACAACCTGTGCATAGCTATCTTATTTACTTCTGAGAACTGGCAGGCAATTGTTGGAATTGAGTGAATCGTGAACTGCTTTGTTGTTTTAGGGCACAACAGAAGCAAGCAATAGTAAGACCCTGAATTTTGGCTTAAGCATCACAGGAACTATAATTCCTGAAACAGTTGTTTCTCTTTCCAGGATGATGCTGTAATGTAAGTTCAAAGATACGTACAGCATGACAGTGAAGATTCTTGGGAGCTCTGACTCCCAGAAGCAACTGTGTCTTCAGTACCAGCTGTGAGCTTCTGTTCTACACTCCCTCCATCTAAGCCCCAGCAGATGAATATTGTTATGATTCAATTACTTGGCTATTGCAACTATTAAAGCAGATGCCAAAGCTATAATAAAAGGCATTATGCTGTAATGCTTTGATATGAAATTAGCAGATTATATTTATCTTTCTTGTTGCCCAAGAATGCTAAGTAC
The DNA here is from genome assembly GCF_002078875.1 of Numida meleagris. NCBI lineage: Eukaryota > Metazoa > Chordata > Aves > Galliformes > Numididae > Numida > Numida meleagris. Next base: position 136,025,135 of record NC_034410.1, read on the forward strand.
TAGCTAAAAAGTTGATTTTTCTTCCCTTCATGATCTCATCCTCTTCTTTTTCTTTCATTAAGTATTGTTTTCAAGTCCTTTCAATGACACTAAAAACAAAACCAAAACAATAATCAAAATAAATAAATAAATGAATGAATAAATAATGAACAATTAAACATGTGTCATAGCAAACACTAATTTTGTATAGGGCTCCTCAGCCTAAGAGTCTTCCCATTCACTGTAGCACTAATTAAACCCTTATCTTAGTAAAAGGTTATGACCAAGTTTTTTTGTTTTATAACAGGCTGAGCCCAAATGTCACAAATACCTTGGTAAAATATAAAATAACCATAGCATATGCTGATTGAAGTTGTAAATCTACTAAATAAGGCTCATTTATTCAATAAAAAAGGGAAAAAAAAATACCCAGGTGTGTTACATTCCTGGTCTGGATGCAAAAGTAATTAGGGTCAGGCATTGGTGAACTAATGAAATGCAAACATTCAAACCTTCTATATTCTGCTTGCACCTGAAGTTTCATGAGATATTTCTTTTTGTTTTCTCTATAGCTTTCTGACCCACAAAACTGGCTGTCCAAAGAATCTAATGGGCCCACCAGGAACTTTGAGTGTGCACAAAAGTCCATTAGGAGATAAACTAACAAAAGAATCTGGACAGCACTGGTAAATTGAAATTAGATGTGGTGTCAGCCAGATCAGTCCATAGGCTGGCAGATGAAGTTGCTAAGCCACCATTCCTCATATTTGAGAAGTTTTGGCTGTCTGGTGAAGTTCCTAGTGACTAGAATAGGGGAAATATAATCCTCATTTTTAAAAAGGGGAAAAAGGAAGACCTGGGAAATGGCAAGCCAGTCAGTCTCACCTCTTGCTCAGCAAGATTATGGAGAAAATCTTCCTGGAGACTGTGTTAAGGTATATGGAATACAAAGAAATGACTGGGGACAGTCAATATGGCTTCACGAAGATCAAATTATGCCTGACAATTTTTGTGGCCTTTTACAAGAAGTTATAGTGTTGATGAATAAGCAGTTGTTGTCTACCTGGACTTGTGCAAAGCATTTGGTGCTGCCCTATACAGCATTCTTCTCTCCAAAATGAACAGACACAAATTTGATGAACAGATCCCTTTGTGGATAAAGAATTGGCTGATGGTTGCAGTAAAACCATTGTGGTCAATGGCTCAGCGTCCACGTGAAGACTAGTGACAAGCGGTGCCCCCCAGGGGTCTGTATTGAGGCTGCTATTGTTTAATATCTTTGTCAGCTCCATGGACAGTAGGATTGAGTGCACCCTCAGCAAAGTTTACAGATGACTCTCTGGAAGGACCTTGACAAATTTGAGAGGTGGGTCCATAAGAACTCCATGAAGATCTACAAGGCCAAGTAAAAGGACCTGCACCTGGATCAGGGCAATCCCAAACATGAACACAGTATGGGCAATGAGGATCTAGAGAGTTGCCTTGAGGAGAAGGGCTTGGGGTTACTGGTGGATTAAAAGCTCAACATGAGATGGCAACATGTGCTTGCAGCCCAGAAAGCCAACCATATCCTGGGCTACAAAAAAAAGTGTGATCAACAGGATGAGGGAGGTGGTTGTCCCCCTCTACTCTGCTCTCTTGTGATCCCAGCTGGAGTACTATATTCAGTTCTGGGGTCTCCAGAATAAGAAGGACATAGGCCTGTTCAAGTAGGTCCAGAGGAGGGCCACAAGGATGATCAGGGGGCTGGAGCATCTCTCCTATGAAGAGTGAGGAGCACTCCTCACTCAGGACTCATCTCAGCCCTTGGGAAGTTGATGAGAATCTTCCTCTTCGCTTGAGAGTGCATTGGATAGAGCCCCAATCTTACACACTTTATGTTCCATTGAACTCAGCAGAATGTCTGGATGTGCAAGGATGGAATTGCTGCTCCTGCAATTACCTATTGTCATTCTTAACAATCAGAATAAATACAAGCCATGAGTTTTCCCACACAAAGCAGTTAAATATGCTCCCTCTATTCTCTGCCGCTTTTTGCATTTAAGGATCTTCATTGTTTTGTTTTAGTTCTAATGAATGTGGCGAGGAAGCAGGTTTAGTAGAGAGTTTTGTAAGTGGATTTTGTATTGTTTCTGGTTAGCTATGATACACAGACTAGCTTCATCCTGTTTATGTGTTTTTAAAGAAACCACTTAAATCATACATGATAACTCATCTTTTCCTGCCATCTAGTGACAAAAACTGCAGCTTAACAAGTTTAAGGACATCTTATTCTGGTCATTTATTTTTATTTTTTGTGTGTCTCTGTCACACAGATGCAATAAAATACAGCCATCAATTTGTATTTTCCTGGTCACTCCACAGCACTTTATGTGTTCTGAATGTGGAAGACAGCACAGTTTATGTTTTGCCTTGCTGTGCACCATCTTTTTCATAATTTCATCTCTCAGCCTGTGCATAATGACAAGGTCAGTCTTGCAATGGAGGAAGTACACCATTAATACAGAAATCCATGTGTCTTTAGTGAAACTTGCATTCTAACCTGGTACATCATCTGTGGAGTCTCTCTCTGCCCTTCTACTGAAATTGAAGACACTTCACTGATGTCAGTACTTATATACTTAAATGTAAGCGTATGTCTTAAATGCTTTGGACAACCAAATCTTTCATCTCCATTCCAAAATAACTTTGTTACGGGGCTATTATAAGAAATGAGAGTTTTTCTAATCCCTGTCCGACCATCACCTTTTCTTAATGTATGAAAGAATTTTTTGGCTCCTTTTATGAAGACGTGAAGGTAGACACCAGAAACTCAGTTCTGTGGGTTTTCTTTTAATACCACCTGAGATTCAAGAATACATGTATAAGACATCAATATGCTGCATGATTTTTCCCTGATTAAGAAACCTGATTCAGATCCCATTAAAATTATTACAAATAAATTCAGCAAGCCTCTGTACACATTGGGTTAGTCTCAAGATAAGCCCATGGAGAAATGATGGTGACATTCAGCCTCTGTACAGCATATACATAATTATTGTCAGGACTCGAAAGCAAATTACCTTTGCCTGTTTTTCCAGACAATGTCAAAATCATCAGATAAGGTGAGTGAGACTGACAATATGCATTAACACATCATTGCTAACTTTACATTAAACATTGCAGCCTTATTAACAACAGCTGGCCACCTTGTTATACTCGTTGCAACAATTTTACAGACAAAAATTAACAAAGTAAAGCCATTATTTTGCATAATTTCCAGTGAATGGTGGTATTATTTTCTACTTTCATAAGGGGGTAGTGCTGCTATATCTCATTACATATGTCAGACACAGGCATTATTAATAAAAACACTGTGCATCTGGGGAGTTTCTCATAGGTGCTTGATTGCGGAAGATTTATGTATGTGATTCTTCTTGTCTGTGACACCACACTGGCCCATAAAGTCTCTCTTCGAACAACAGCGTACTCCATCATAGAAATTTTACTGCCATTTTAATGAAGTGGTTAGAAAGTTTATCTATGCCAAAACATTGCACATTTAATTTCAAATAAAAAAGAAAAGACTTCATATAAAGATTACATGTTAATAAGAAGCATTTGTGGCAAATGATTATGAAAACTCTAGCTGGATTTTTAACTGGGGTCAATGGAAAGTAATAAGAAGACATAAAATAATAAAGCATCAGCTAGATTTTATAACCATCTCACAGAAACAAAGACAAGTTCACAACCATGTCTTTTTTTTTTACGCAAATGAATGACATGACCCTTCTCTAACTTTTGTTTCTCCTTCTTCTTCAAGTCTCTTCAGTTACATCACTTTGCATCTGCCGGAAGAATGGGAGATCCCTATCTCTAAAAATTAAAAAGAATAACCAAGGCCAACAGTATTTTGTACTTTCCATTAAGTTAAGGTCCTTCCTGGCACATAGCCAGCTGTCCTGATCCCCGGATACTCCAGTGACACAAGCACAGAGGATTCTTTGAGAGATTACAAGAGGGGTTGGAGGAGACCTCTGCAGATAATCTAGTCCAGCCACCTTGGTAAAGCAGGTTCCCTAGAATAGGTTGCACAGGAAAGCATCCATGTGGGTTTTGAACATTTACAGAGAAGGAGACTGTACAACCACGTTTTCCAGAGTCTTCCTTTTGTTATTGACATACTTTGTGTTTGCTCTTATGAAGTCCACCATTGCAATTCTATTTATTGCTTTGTTTCTTCCGTGCAAGATCCCAGTCTCCACTATCTCATGGTCACTGCATCCAAGGCTGTCCCCAAGCTTCACATTTCCAACCAGTCCTTCCTTATTGGTAAGAACAAAGTCCAGCTAACACCTCTCCACACTGGCTTCTCCACTACCTGCTTCAGAAAGTTATCTTCCACACACTGCAGGAAACCTCCAGAACTGGGTGTGCCTGACAGTGTTGCTTTTCTAGCAAATATCAGGGGGTCTGAAGTCCCCCATAAGAACCAGTGCCCAGCATGGCAAGGCTACTTTCAGTTGTCTGTAGAAGGCCTCATCAACTTCCTCCCCCTGATCAGGAGGACTGTAGTAAACACCCACCACGGTGCCACCAATATTAACCTGACAAGATGGACAAGAAAATACTGACTGTAGGGCAAAAGAGATATTTTCAGATACCATGATGCATTTTGAACTATCTTTTTACCATATTGAGATGTTTTCCCACAACTTCCCCTTACGTTTTATGAATCGATAGACTATGCAGAGAAACCTTAGAGGAAAGCTCAAAAACCACTTTTGAAATAAAGAATCTCACTCAGTCGTATTTCATTGGCAACTAGTGCAATGTAGTGCCTGTTGACATCCTTGTGCCTTGAACGCTGTGGACCACACACTAAAAGCACAAGACAAATTCACAGGAAAACTGCCTGCTTTTTTTTTTTTAACAGTGACTAATGGTCAAGCCTTTACTTCAATGGATCTAAATAGAATTAAGCATGCATTCAAGTCTGCAAAACTTTAGGAACTTCATTTCTATATTTTCACAATGAATAATTAAGAGGAGTAATAGTGGTGCCTAGCAACAATCATCCAAGAAATAATGACTTGGTCCAAGTATATTAGTCATACCGTAGTGGTTGGATTGTTCTGACTATGTCCAGGCACCTGTCTTCGTTTTTCAGTGCAGAACAAGGCAATGAAGTCAGTAGAGTCATGCTCCAATCCACCTTACCATAAATTAGTTGTCAGTATTTGGTGGACATGGATCACAGTCTGAACTCTGTCATAGGCAGGCAGGGCAGAAATAACCATACTGGAGACACCTAAATATATCTGTAGCTTCTTGTTGACTTGATATTAATTCAAAAGTTTTGTGATATAATTTTTTGCTTCTCATTTGGCAAGATAGAAGGAAAATGATGTGTAAATATAATCCAAAAGGCCACTTCACTGCAGCTGTTTCTCTTTGTCTGGTTATAGGGCTGGCTATCTGAGGACCTCACATGAAGATGTTTGGATTGCAGGTGCTGATACAGTTGAGTGTTTTTCAAGTTCGATTGAAAATATAAGTGCTTATATGGAAGGGTTTAAAAGAACGCCCAGTTCCTATAACAGGTATTTAAAATAGCTATGTCTTTTTATGTCACTATTAAAAAACCACACAATTTTATTTAGACTCAAGGTACGTACAATACCTATCTTAGACACAACTTGTGGCATGAACGTCTTTAGTCTTTTTTCTAAATTATACGTGACTTAACCAGAATTGATTCCTGGAAAAATTAAGCTCAAATCACTGAATAAACCCTATCCAAATTTAATTCTCTAACCACATCTCCACACAGCCGTTCTGTGCACGTATTGACCTGTTTGCAGAGGGTGTGATGAAGTATTTCTCTGGCTTGGTAATTCTTGCATCAAAGCCCTAGAGAGGAAATACCATGACGAGAGCAATGCAAAATGTATGTGTCAGTTTTAATTACATTGGTATTTATTTATTCAGTGTAGACACTTGTACGTTTAGAAATAGATTAAGACAACTGGCTGGTATAAAACTAGCCATGGAAGAGATGTCATATGGTTCTAGCTATAAACATGCACAAAGTATAAACATAGATGGACTTCTAGCTCTGTCTGCTTTTTATGAGGGCTGCCGTGAAAGTAATGCCCCCTATTTTATTATGTTGGCCCACAACATCAGAGGTGGATGTTGGTGGTATGGCAGTGGAGGTTGAACCTTCCCATCAATATTTCATTACATGTTGTTGCCATGTGACAGAAGGCAGCAGAGGGGCAGTCTGACAAAATGGAGTCTGACATGGAAATACGTGTGAAGCAAAGGTATGGAATTGAATTCCTTCATGCAGAAAAAAAAAAATCAGTGCTTGCTGAACATTTATGGAGACCGAAAGTGAATGTGAGACAGTGAGGTGGTGGGCGGTGTGTTTCAGCACTGGTGGCAGTGGTTCGCCTCTGCTGTTGTAGGTTTTGACAAGCTTGACATGCAGGCTCTTGTTCATTGCTGGTGAAAATGCAGAGCTAATGGAGGTATCCGTGTTGGAAAACTGCTTTGTAGCTGAGAATTTGCTCTATCAACTTGTGTTATTGTGCTTTTTGAATTGGGAGGACTTTGGTCTCAAGGTCAGAGTGTGATTTTCAGGCAACCTAATTGCGTTGTATGCTGTTTTACAAGGTGTTGTAAGCAGGAGCACTTCTCTCCTTCTCACATCTATCCCCCTTCTTCCTTCACATGCCAGATGAAGGATACTACTTCACTGTGGTTCCATAATAGCAATAAATCATTACTACCACTCAGTGACCACTGTGCAGACAGGGATACAAAGGGTACTTCTAGTTATTCTCTTATGGACATGTAATCCAATTTACAATTTCACTGCAAGTTATGGGAGTCAAGGATATGTTCCCAGATCCCACACAGAGTCTCTGTGCAGCACTGAGCTGATTCCAGGGAAATATTTCAGGCTTTCATTCACTAAGGGCCATGAGAGTCTGATGGAAGGAGTTAGTTACATGCCAAGTATTATTAATAACATTAACATATTAAATACTATCTACTTCCTGCCAAGCAAAATAAATCATCTTAGAATAGTGGGAAAATCTTATTCAATAAAAAAGAACAAAAGCCATGGAATTATTTATTCTAAGGTCTTAACTAAGGAATATATCATTTCAGATCTCAGACCACATGCAATTTTGGGGGTGTTTTCAGACATTTTCCTCATTTCTTTGTCATCAAGCAGCAGGCTGATCCACAATCATGTTGTCGGTTAGTGGGGACTTCCAGTAGATTTTCTACTCATATGGGACTAGAGGAACACTGACATAAAAGCTTGGGTTCCAGTTTTATATGTATATATAAACTAGTTTTCCCTTGGGAACCAAGAAAGGCCAGTACACTCATAGTTCATGCCCTCAGTGCAAAGCCTCCCTTGCAGCAAGACAGTCTCAAAGCCAAACATCTCAGAGAAAAGGAAGGAGGGAGATGACTGGCACTGCTGTCTGCACAGGCTGCCAGCACGCCTGACTGTCGGCTTTGTTCCCCAGGAGCCAAAAGTAACTTTAGCTAGCTACCTACAGACACAGCCTGCTATTTGCTACTTTTAAGCAAATGTCATAAAAACAACCTAGTTGGGAGAAAAGAAAAAGAAAAAAAAAGAAAGATTTCTCTCATTGCAACCCTTGTATCCATTACTGTCCTTTCCCAAATATGATGGCTTTGATTTTCCCTGGATCAGGCAGAAAAGCTGCTGCAAACATCTCTGCTTTGCTCATAACTGCTCAGGATTGTCAGTACAAATCTATCCTGTCAAGGGTAATTGAATCCATTATTGGTCATAGACTTGAGATTTGCCTTTGTCCATGTCAGTCACTTGAAACCACGTGAAATACTACAACTCATATAATTACGTGAAGTTTCAGACTGTGTAGAACCTCTAAACATGAAAAGTCAGGTCTTTTTGTGGCCTTGGACCAGGGGAGCAGTAATGAGCCAGCTGTCTTTACAAGCGGAACAGCTAAAGTACTTTCTGTTCTTAAAGGATCAGAGGAAATACACTGCTTTCTGAGTAGCAGGGAGAAGCAGATAGTGTGTTGATTTTCATATATGTAGGTTGCTCTGAAAGTAATGTCACCCATTTATTTTCATGGAAATAACAACCAATACAAAGAGCAAAATAGCACTGTTTGATAGAGAAAATTCTCAGCTGCAAAACACTGTTTTCCAACACAGTCACCACCATTAGCTCTGCATTTTCACCAGCCATGAACAGGAGCCTGCATTCCGCACTCTTGAAAATCTGCACCAGTGGAGGCACTGAAACGCACCACCCACCACCTCACTGTCTCACATCCACTCTTTGATCTCCATAAACGTTCAGCAAGCATTGATGAATGTCAGTGGGTGTCATTTTTTCCACATGGAGGAATTCAATTCCACACCTTTGCTTCATACACACTTCCATGTCAGACACCATTTTGACCAACTGCCCCTCTGCTGCTGTCTGTAACACAGCAGTAAAATGTAGCAGAACACTGGTGGGAAAGTTCAACCTCTACTGCTGTACCACCAACATCCACCTCTGATGTTGTGGGACAATATAATAAAACAGGAAGCATTACTTTCGGAGCAGCCCTCATTTATATGAGATGGTTTACATAATTAGTACCGTAAGTACAAAGAGAAAGTCTAGTTGGTACATGCATATACTTTCATTGCTAGAGGTTTATATGTTTACAAGATTGTAAAAATGGATACATATGACTGTGAACATATTTGTGGTGCTCTCAAAATTGCACTGATTTCCACAATAAAAGGTGGAATTAAACTAATGTTCATCGCCAATTCTTAATGGAATACCATTAAGTATTTTGTGGTCCTGAATATTAACGGTTGTTTGTGAGAAGACGGAGAAAACTAATGCTGTTGAGGAACTGTTTCCTAGAAATTATGATGGTACCACAGAATGGCTCCAAAATTAATTTCTAGGATTGTGCAGTAACATTCTATACATAAAGGGCGGTTGAATTCAGTAGGAACTCAGTAGAAAAAAAAAATTCTTGCTCTGTTAAAAAAGTAAAAATAAAAATTGCATATTATTTCAATTTTGAGCCCTACATGCCTTTCCTTTTCCTCCAAAAGATTGTTACTCTTATTCAAATTTTCATGTAGAACAATGGCCTGTGACAATGAATGTATAAATGCCACTAACTGCATCATCTGATGCATTGATCCTGAACATCATGTTGGGAAGAACACTACAGTTGAAGGAGAAGATGCAGAAATGTTATTCACCATGATGAAAAAATTCAAAAAAATCTCTAGATGATAAAAGAGGAACCAAAATGCATAGTGCACAACACAGCATGGCTCTTTCAGCTGTGGTTTTTTTAGAGCTACTGGCCTAAGATTAGCATCATTTTATCACCAGCCCCAAATTCAAGCACTTTTATTAATTTTATTTTGGCAGAATCTAATGTTAGTAAGAAGTAGACATATTTTTAATAGCTGGAAAAAAAATTTCCTGTTCACCTCTATTTACAGCTCTCCCAGAGTATTTCGTTGTCTTCTATTTAGATACAGCTTTAACAGTTAACTAATTAATGAATGGCTACAGAGATTTCATCAGGCAAATCTGGTCCTAATGAAAAACTAAAGAGGATGTTTCTAAGTAGCATTGCTCACTGGCAATATTACATTAGAAATACAAAACTACTCATAAGATTTAGCTGGGAAAAAAAATGTGGAACAACCATATTTCAGATTCCAGTGGTTATCCTGACAGACTTCTGTTTGTTAGCCATGATGACAAAATTCATGTTGCTATTTTATATTCCAATCCTTTTTCTTCCTGTGGTTAATTTATTCCAGGTGAAAGTTTTGGAAAAACTCTGTTTGTACAATCTTCAAATAGCTAGGACCTTTAAGTAGGTTTTATTAAATAGTATTAAATACAGAACTCATCAGAAATTAAAATTGCATGTCTCAGCAATGATAAACAGTGAAGGACGGCAGAGGGAATACCACATCCTCCTGCACTGAGAACCAAGAAGAAATCCTCTTGGGAAGGTGAAAATAGATTTACCAAGGAGGAAAGAAAAAAGGACATGGTGTGAGAGGATGCCATTTTCTCAGCCTTAGGCAAAAGGTGTCACATTTTTACCAGCTAGAGAAGAGTGTTGCTGCTGGTTACAAAATAGATGTGATAGAGCCATGTTCAGTTTCGCTAAATTCAAAGGGCTACGTAGAGTAATTTAAGTTGTAAAGGACCTTTAAAGGTCATTTAGTCCAACTCCCCTGCAATGAAGAGGGACACCTACCACTAGATCATATTACTCAGAGCCCCATCCAGCCTCACCTTGAGTATCTTCAAGGATGGGGTATCCACCACCTCCCTGGGCAACCTGTTCCAGAGCCTCACCTCTCTCACTGTAAAAAATGTCTTCCTTATATCTTATCTAAATCCCCCTTCTTTTAGTTTGAAACCATTTCCCCTTGTCCTATCACAACTGACCCAGCTAAAGAGTCTGTCTCCTTCTTTCCTGTAGCTCCCCTTTAGACCCTTTAGGTCTCCCTGGAGCCTTCTCTTCTCCAGGCTGAACAGCCCCAGCTCTCTCAGCCTGTCCTTGTAGGGGAGGTGCACCATCCCTTGGATCATTTTTGTGGCCCTCCTCTGGACATGTTCTAACAGGTCCATGTGTCTCCTGTACTGTGAACTCCACATTTGAATGCAGTACATCCATGGAGACAAGATGTTATGAGAAAAAAAATGTTTCAGAAGAATAAAACTCAGGGATAACTACTGAAAAGGATCAGGAAATTAAATCATCACACAATGCTGTTCTCCTAACTAACACGTTTAGTGATACCAATCATCTGCATTTCTTACAAATTTGAATTATTTCAGAACTAAGCCGCAGAGGAAGCACTGAAGTCTCTCATGGATGGGCTTTGCTCAGTTGCCTTCTGCTGCAGTGAATTTTGTGGGTGGTCTTCTACTGCATGTCTCCAACATGTAAAAGGGCGTGCTGGCTCACTGACGATGCTGTTTTGTGTTTATCCTACTGACTGAACTTGCACTGTTGAGTTGGACAAACAGTGAACGTTTACTCGTCTTGATGGAATTACACAAAGACTTCAAGACTATAAACAAAAAGTTTTAAACATGATTCTCTTCCTATTTATTCAATTGCAGACGCGTACTCCCAGTCTTACTGTGGTTTCCCTTTGACTATATTCAATTCTTCATGGGCTTTTATGTAATAGCATCTTAATTTAATTGCTAGCTTCCTGGACTCTTCTCTAACATTGTTTGTAGAAGCTTTCTTCAAGATCTTGACCACGCAGACATCAGCTTTCCCATGTTACTGATGCCTACTATGTATTTGGTAGCTCAGATTATGGGGGAGAAAGCCACAAGTTCTAGTGCTTAATGTGCCAAATTCTAAGCCAATTTATAACAGCACAGCTTCATATGATCAGGACAGCACAGCCACTTGATATTAACTGACATCGCACCCACAGTCCAGGTGAAAAGTTCACATTTGGAGGATAAAATGAGACCATGGATATTTGAGTATGTGTATTTAAAGCATAAGATTCCCAATTCAATTCACAGACATGGCTTAATAGTAATTTTGCATGATTGTAAATGCAAAAACTAGCAAGATATATGAAGAAGAGGCACATAAATTGTAGTGTGGATTTTTGAGGCTATGCTCTGTACCTGGGATCTCCTAATTTTTAATGAATACCAACCAATATCATTCTTAAAGCTGGTCAGATTGTTCATTTGTGTATTACAGAACCATAATCCTCTGAGCACGGAAACTAGGAGCAACTGCATGGCTACTACAACCCTGAGTGCGTTGGTGTGTTTGTAAATCTCCAGTTTCACAAACTAGCCCAGGGTTTTGAATAAGCTCAATTTGTAAAAGTTCACTGACCTGATCACCCAGAGGGGCAAGGTTGTTCAGGGTCTAAGAAAACAGTGTGTTCTTTAGGTCATATTTCTTTGCTAATTTAGGGGAAGACACTCTTCCTGTTCATTTTACAGACCAGCAGTTTCCCAAAAGATGCTGGGATTTGGCGATTCTGTCACAACCCTGCATTTCCAGGGGAGTCAACGAAGAAGTCAATGGCTTTAACAAGTAATGCGAGATTCAGTCTTACATTTCTTTACTACCACTGCAACAAGATATTTCAGGAATAACTTTTAAAACATGTCTGATTTAGTCAACTACTTCTGAAATTTTCTTGTACAGTGAAAGTGTTCAAAAGAGGTCCTGGACAGAACTAGCATAGAAATGCATAATCAGTGTTAAGAACTGAGATCTTGCAGCACAAAAATTTCACAGCAGACGCTTCAATGATTGTCATGGATTTATCAGGAAGATACAGATAGCATGTCTTAGAAAACAATGAAACAAAGGCAATAGGGTTAATAAGGTTACCTCTGTGTGTTCTAAGACATCTGCCAAGGAAGCAGTGCTTCCCTCCATGCCAGGCAATGTAGATCTTCTAGCATCTTCCATAAAGATGAGGCATTAACCAAGACCTCGAAAAACCATCAGTCTTGGGAGAGTAAAAACCTGGAGGAAAAATAAAAAGGTTAAAAGTTCTAAAACAAGATGACAGAGAATGAAGAAAAGGCAAATGATGTTAGAGTTGAGAACTCAAAATGGACTGACAAGGCACTGGAGGGAGACCAGAGAGAGAATAAATCAACCTAGCAGCATCCACAGTTCACAGAAGATCTCCAGACTATGCCATGTAGATTGGTTGACACCCACACTGCTCCACACTGATCCCTTGTGGCCAGGATCTTTCTGTGAGTCCACAGACACTGCTGCAAATGCGGTACTGTGAGGAGTCAGTTCCAAGTGCCTCGAATTATGAGCCCTCTTGAGAGATACACTTTAGTGTAATGCCCAGGAAACACATCTGAAAGAGGACAAGAGCAGATGAGTGTGGGACCTTCTGTGATAATACTAGGAGACTGTGTGAGGTTCTAGGGCTACTGGAGCAAACCTCAACCATCTTGTCCATATATCTTGTATGGAGATATTTTTTCAAAGTGCTACTCTATGGAACAAACCTGGGTTTTATCCCAGAGGAAACCAGTTGGTTCACTCCAAAAGGGATGCGAGCTAAAACATGTAAATAAGAAGTTGACTAATGAATATCCTGCTGTGTTGGAAGGTAACTGACTTCAGTTAAAAAGCTTCTATTTTTTTGGTTCAAATTTTATTTAGTTCTTGCTTGTGAAAGCCACACAGAATAAAAATAAAATCAATATGCAACACTGTCTGGGCTCATGCCTAAGCCTCACACAGCTCAGTTTTTGACATGGAAACGAGACAGCTCAGCCCAGCCGCGGTTTCCCTGAAGATGACTACGCTGATGCAGAGACAGCTGCTTTGGCTCTGAGTTGTTTTTGCACAGGTATTATTCAGAGGAAATATTTGACTTGATAGGACATTGCTTTGCTCCATCTCCATGACATCAAGGATCTAACTGTGGTCCTTCTGCTCCTGCATGCACAGATCACGTCCAGTGCCACATGTGTCCTTGAATCAGAATCCTTTCTCATGTCACATAGCTCCTACATATGCAGGCAGTGGAGGAAAACGGACATTTCTGATAGAACCATGGTGTTATTTTGCCATGTTGCCTTTAGTTCATTCAGTTCACCATTATACATTGGCACACCATTAGACAATTTGCAGGACCTTTCATGTTGTTTCGTATATAGGAGGAGATGGGCTGTGAAGTTCAGCATCTTTTAGGCAGTCTTGCTAGCTGTGGAGAAGGTATTATGTTGTGCTATTCCTGGAACCAAACATTTTTCAGCTATCTCATGGAAAACTTTTGCCAGGTTCCTTTTCATGGTTATAATCCTAGTGCTCAGCATTGTTACACTTTTGGCTTTCACGTAACTTTTTGTCAATATCTTTTGCATTTTTTACTTGTCTGCTCACATTGTCATTAATTCATTGAAACAATAGCACGTCCTTTTTGTTTAAATATAATTCAGAGTGAAAACCCTCCAGACAGCTTGGATTCCTGACTGATGTCACACAAACCTTTGTTTTGGATGATGTTTTACATTGCCGCAACTATCTAATTTCCTAAAGAGTATAATTTTTTCTTGCATTTGTCCTGAATTAAGAACAGCTGTTATACCTGTTAACTTCCAAGTTTTTTCCAACCAGAATAATATTATACAAGCTTTCTGTCAATGGCTTTTAATACTAATATAATATTTATTTTTAATTCAGTCACTGAGATGTACTTATTTCCTCTGCAATCTACTGGTTTGGAATAATCTCAGTCTTTACTTCATGGTCTGCTTCATAGCACTTCCACAATTTTCTTTTTACACTGTGGCATCCCTATTTTCTAAGGCACTCCTTTTTCTTATCCTATTGTTTTTCCATTTCTCTCACAGTCCTGTGCACATGCTTACTTATTCTCAGCTAATATCTAGTTCATTCTGTAAAAATTAAATCCTGTTATCCAAATTCTTCAGTCACACAAACTGCTGGTAACCTTTCTGACCTCTGTCAAAAATTGTTTATTACACCAGCTTGCTATGCAGTCCCCTTGGTGGATACATACCTTGAATTTATTACTTAAAAACCTACCCCATTCTTTCTGAAAGACAGAGGAAAACCTAGTTTACTTTTTTATAAATACTCTTCTTCCTCAATTAAACACACAAACCTCCCCCAACTTGTTTCTGATTCATAAAATTGCTTGCTTTTTCAACTCCTTCTTTTGAGGAAAATATTTTTCTACAAAATTCATAAAAATATGAATATTATGTTTAAATTACAGGGCCATTATCTGCACTCGGCAGTAATAAGATATACCAGAGTGCACTAAATCATTTGAGTTTTCAAATCCAGCTGTGGATCAAAGAAGGCACAATAATAATATCCAACAGTAACTGGATAGTAGCTTACAAATGGACTGCGGGCATTTCAGTTTCCAATCTCATGTCCTCTCACAAGTTGTCAGCATGTTTAGCAACACCTGACACCCATGTTAAAAAACTTACCTGAAGTCTCTGTCCTACAAAAAGCACACATTCTTCTTGTTAATACTGAAATAATCCTATTGTTGGGAAAGCCAAAGAAACAAGGTTAAAGAAAGAAAAATACAGGAATGTACAGCTTTTCCTTTGGGGACGTTTTGCACTTACTTAATGGGCTCTGTATCAGACCCTTGTGGAGAAATCCTGACTCAATTTATTCAGTGGGAATTTTGCCACCCCTTATGTTCACATGGACCCATGTGAGTCAGTGGCCCAGGGGTATGGTAACCTTCTCTTGCTTATGCCAAGTTTTTCTCCTACTTCAGCAAAACCCAAGAGATGACTGTGGACTCTCATCGGTGTAAACAAGAAGAGCATTTGCTTTGGAGATCCACTTGCATCTCCACATCTTTACTCCTTTGCTTGAGGGATTCTTTTCTTGAGCAAACTGTTTCTCAGACCAGACAATAGGACAGGCTTTTCTCTTTTTCTGCTTTTTTAATAAGCAGTGAAATTCAAAAGCAGAACCATAAATATGTTCTTGATTGTTAGACTAATGTGATCCATGCTCTGAAATCTTGGACGTGTTGCAAAATGTAGAATACTCCAACACTTTCTTTTGTTTTCAATTACTGTCTGCTAACTGGTACATTTTATATCAAATGTGAATCAACAAATAGATGTATGTTTGTGATAGCAAAGCTTGAATGGACGTCCTTCTTTCACAGTCTTCTATTCTTCTAACAGAAAATGATGGTGGGTTAGGGGGAGTAATTCATTTAGAGACATGTGCTGACAACTTTAAATGAATTGCTTTCTTCATCAAGTTTGGTTACATTTCGTTCAAGCCCATAAAAAATTAGTCACTAACAGGAATTGTAGAATGTCAGTTACTTCCAAAAAACTTCTAAAAAGCTTCCAGAGAACTGCTGAAAATGATTAGGAAATTATTAACTATGTTAAATAAAAGAGCATTCTTCAATCAGTTTACAGAGGGTAGAGATCTTCTAGGGAAAAAGATTATTTCTTCAGACTCTGGGTTTTAATAAGAATCTAACTTATCTGTTCTACAGTAGCATCCTTTTCCTCTATTCTGTTTGATGAGCCATCACATTGCAAAAGAAACGGGGCATAAAGCTCTTCTCATGTGTGCATATAATATAATGCTTCACTGGGAAAGGATATTTTGTTTAATAGGAAATTTATTCAGATCCTATGAAATTATACGTTTGCTTTTCTCAGTGTTTTTATAGGTCATCCAAAGAAACGCGTATTGTAAAATTAAGATGCTGAATTCTGCCTCGCATTAGTTAGACATAAATCTGGAGGACTACTTCCTGGAAAACAGACCCAATTGTCAAAGTCAAACAAGATTAATGTTTAGAGACTCTGTAAAGTTCATTAGAAACCCCATGATAACCCCAAGGGAGATGTGATCTGCTGCTGGAATATTCTAGCACTAATTTACTACATATGCCTTAAATCCTCTGGTTAGTTTGAGTCTATTAGTCTTGGTCACTGTGTTTGGGAAGCAAAGATGGTCATTCAGTTTCTATGTGCTCACACCTACCCAAAAATGAAGAAGCAAGCCATCAGTGCTGAGTCCCCAGAGATCTGCAGGTTGAAAAACAATCAAAGTAATGGAGGAGAAAACTACAGCACAAAATAAGAAAAATATCACATGAGAAATAAGGGATTCTTCATGACCTTGGTATCAGCTATGCAGGATAATTGATAGATCGTTTCTACCCAGGTACACTCTAAAACTAAGATTCAGTTCCTCTCAGCTCTCACTTTGGCATGCTAGTTTTTGAGGAAGGAGACTAATAGGGGATTGCCTAGCTGGAGAAGGATGCTAGTGGCTATTGTCAAAAGGTACTGCTAAAAGACTCCATTCTCCTTAGAAAATTGAACTGCCTGAAAATGATTTTTGAAAGTATTTTGCCTGAAAATTGACAGGAAAGCACAAAAGACACCTCTACAAAGGTAGGAGGCAATTGCCAACTGAGCCTTGCCCCATTTAGAAGTGCCCCTAGACTGTATTTATAAGGTCTCTGATTACAAGAATGGACACTGAAAACATAAGAAAAAGGAAAGCTTTAAAAGATAATCTGCATTGCCGTTTTCGTGGATGTCGTGTTATTTCCTCAAAAATAAAGCAACTCCTCTCTTTGTTCATCTAGTTCTAACAAGGTAGTCTCAAATATAATGGATTACACATTTGATCATACACAAACATAAGTTCAAATTTTGTATAAAATGATTGCAGAACCTTCTGAGCCTTTATTTTCAATTGGCTCCAAGTGAGAGATCTCTCTGGCAGTTTGAAGACAGCGGCGTTGTTTATCTAGTAATGGAGTGTGGCAACCCATTTGTCCCACTTCTTTATAATAAAAAAAAACAACTCATCTCTGAGATATGTCACCTGAGAAGAAATCAACTTCCTGTCTGGCTTCGTAGGTGAGCTGGGGTTTGCCCAGCCAAAAAGTTCAGAGGTTCATGATCAGAAGTTATCCTGAAGCTAAGTGAAGTTCCCAAAAGGGCCACTTGTTAAAATATGGGTTTTCTTCAAAGCCAGTATATGCTTTCCTGATTGAACTAGTTAACAGTCTCTCCCTTTTACATTGCCTTAGCTTTCTAGGAGTTAAAAGAAAAGATGAGGACCACTCACCATACACATACTTTCTTTAATGAAGAAGCAAGTAGCAAAAACAAATAAAGATTATAAAAGGTGATGATGTTTTTCAGAAGGTGATACGTTTCTCTGTATTCCATTGCATTGACAAATATTGACTCACACTTTTAACTGGCTGCATCCAGACTCACATCAGCAGTCTTTCCACTGATTGCAAGTAATTTTACAGATACCAAGCTCCTACCATTTCATCATTCAGCAACATAGTCATTGATTATTACCACTACGAAGCACCTGCCATTTCAACTTTTGGCAATATAGCTGATGATTATCATTATGCTATTTAGTCTCTCAGTCTATCTTCACTTCTTACCTAATTCTTTGACAACTTTTTCTGAAAGACTAACTATCCTAGCTGTAATGGGCTGATGGTTGGACTAGATGATCGTAGTGATCTTTTCCAACCTTAATGATTCTATGATTCCGTAAGTGCTCACTCTATATTTCCACTGAAAAAGAACTGTACTATTCTGTGCCATTCCAGAGATACAATCAATATGAAGAAATAAAGTAGAAAACTGTCTTCATACAATTACTTAAAACTTTGTGGCTTTTTTTTAATGTTTTTGTCTCTGAAATACCACAACTTTTTTCAGTTAGAGTAGATTCTTGTTGTAACTGCTATCAAAGCACTGTTATCATAAAACATCTGTCCTAAATGTAAGAACATCTGTTTCCCAAACTCTTTCCTGGTCCCTCAATGACTCATTTCTTTGATAGATTTTCTTCATAAGGGAAGCCTTTTTTCTTCTTCTTTTTTTTTTTTTTAAGTACTTGGCTCTTAAAATTTTTCCTCTTTATTTCAAATGTTAAGCTTCACAATATTAAGCTATGCCATTCTGTGCTTTTCTTGTCATTCTTTCCATGTTATAATTCTTAGCCATGTAACATCATTATTTCAATTTCTCTTAAGAACAAATGTTTCTACACTGATGTTTAAGTGCTGCCAGAGAAGCAAGGCAAAGAATCCTACATACCACTCTCCCTGAAATGCTGACTCTGAGATTGTCGAAACAGCCTAAGGACCACCAGCAGTAGGTACCACTCCGGTTCATTAGAACTCCTGTAACTTCTTTTGAGATTTTTATTTCACATAAATCCTGCTGTCACCAAGTATATTAATACAGACCTTCTAAATAACCCCTCAGTTCTGCAGTCCAGCTCCATGGAACAGAGCAGAACCTCATCAACTTATTCTACTAAATTCAAAGGAAGTTAAAGTTTCAGCAAGGTTACATGGAGGTGACTTTATATCATCCCCACTGAGACAGTGGAGATAGCTTTAAATGACAAATTCTGCCACAAGTCTATCTTACATGCTGTTTCACCATCCAACTCCTGCATAAGCATTTAAGTGCTGCATTGCCAGAAAAGTTTTTGAAGTTTATTTTTTTATTTAACTTGAGCTGTGACTACTTCTATCACGCCTTTTAATTCTGAATTACCCTGAGGAGCGCCTAGCAGGCAGTGCTGCACGCACCTTGGGTCAATTACTGCTTCACAGCTGTATCATGTCTTGTAGCACGTAGTGTTTCCTCTGTGTCTCCCTTCCATTACAACTCCAGGCAAGGCTGGTTCAGCTGGTGAGACCTGATGCCTATACATACCAAAGGCTTTTAATAGAGCTTTCAACATCCTCATAAAGTGCCATTCACTCACTTGCCTATTCCACCGAGCAAGTGAGAAGTGTCAAACCAAATTCATTCTGGACATAAATTAGCATCACTTTAGGGGGCTATACTCAGTCTCACCAAGAAAGGAATGGACCAGCCAGCAAGCAGTCAAGAAACACATCATGTGCACAGATAGCCCTCAATTTTTCATGAGAGCTTCTGATATGGGCTCCCATTTCAACTAAGTAAATACTAAAACTTACACTGAGATGTTATAATTTCCCAGAATCTTCTGCACAGAATGGGGAAATAACCAGATGTTGGTATTAATAGTCATTAGTTAAAGGAAACTTTAAAAGACTGTGTGGTTTCTGAAATATTCACAGTGTGATTCACAAGTGACACGGAGCTCTGAGGAACTGCAGATTGGGTTAGACATCCAATCTCCTAACCATGTGAACTCAGTGTTTCTACTGAAGTAGCTGGAGTAACAGCACTGTCTTCCAAGGCAGCATTTGCATCGCCTGAATCAGTAGCAGGAGTATTAGAACTGCACAAACTGGACTAAAGTGGTTAACTAAGCTTTAGTAGTTTCGTAGCTTCACCCTCAAGTATTTTTATGCCACTACACTTTCATTGTTTTATTATTTCTAGAGATGATCCTTAATACAAACTTTGCTGCCGGCTGGTTTTCACCAAGCAGAAGGATCTGTCATTAAACTTCCCATGCATTACTGCAGTCAGCATCATTCTTTTTTGGATTGTCAGCAGGCTGTGTTTCTCTGAGGCTACAAGTTAACACTTCTTTTTAGATGGGTGTGGAAAGGTATAGAAACCTCAAGAAATCACAACAGTGGTGACCTACAAATATTAATACTGAGATGGCTTTTGGCTGTCCTTCATGCTGCCTCTTTTCTGAAAAGCTGAAAAAATGTTTGATACGCAACATTGTCGTTATTTCTAGAGATCCTGTTACCATTATAAGTGCATGAGCACTGAGATTTCCTTCCAGCAAAGAAACAGTTTGCAATTCCTTGCAGGAGAAACTGAAGGAGACAAGAAATTAATCAAGAATTGTACTCGGGCAAAACCAGGCAGGGTCCTTCAAGATAAAATCCAGAAGCTTCATTCAGTCTTGAACAACAAAGAAGGTAAGAAAGATCCATCATCAGACTCAACTACTGACAGAATGCATGTTACATCCAACCCATCATCCAGATTCCCTTTGTAGAGATGGAAGGAAAAACACATTTCTGGATAGGAGGTCACTTCACCTATGTTTAGACTACAAACATCTCTTTAGGGACAGTTTTTTTCCACTGTCACTAAAGAAAGCTTAGACATTTAGCCCCAGACAAACCAAAAACTTCACACTGCAGCCCATTCTTCCTAAACAAGACTTCAGTTTCTAGGCACCAAGGTTTCCAACACTGAAAACATTTCTGTCTTCATAGCAGTGAGCATCTTGGCATGCTTCTCACCCTGAAATGCTTCTGCATCTACAAATTAGTCATTCTTTTACCAGTCATGCATCCAGAACTCAATTTAGCAGGTTTTATCACAGCAGGTTTAGGACATCAAGTGTCCAAGATCAGCCATAAAAAGATGTGGGCCTAGGGACCCAGTTGGCACTAGTACTTGTATGGATCAATGGCAGAACATAAAATGAGAAAAATCAGGGTTCAGTTTCTTGCGCTTCTTAAGGAATTTGAGCCTTTACAAGACAGTTTCCACATACTACATTTATTCTCAGTTCCTGAACTTTTTCCACTTTACATGGAATGATAAACCAATAATTGGATGAGAGTGTATGGAAAGCTAGGACAAATCTTTACATCCAAAAATATAGAGTTCTTAGCTGAGTTTTGGTGTGTGAAGTAATGAATACCCTACAAAGCATTCCTATTCCACCAAGCAAGTGAGAAGTGTCAAACCTAGTGAATACCCTACAAAGCAGTGGGGGAATGACCAGAAACCAGTAGGGACTTCAGTCACTCCTACACTCTTTCATATACTGCAGAATAAATATTGCTGAATAAATTAATTCCAGTGACTCTTTAATGCCTGCTGATTCAGACTTTTATTCATTCCTTGTGCTGAGAATCACATCATTTGAAACACTCTTGAGTTACTCATTTGTTGTTGTGTTTTTAAATGAACACAGTGGATGGAAAAAGAAAGTACAATAAAACAGCAGATCCCTTAAAACAGTCATACAAATACATTACTTGACATTATAGAATTGCATGGGCCAAGCTTTTCAAAATAAGCATGTACCATAAGGCTTTTAAATACAGAGCTCAGCATCTGAGAGGCCCAACTAGAACAACTGGGACTATACTTTGCCACATCCTTCTTTGATGGGATTCCTAATTGGGTATTCACGTTGGCGTTGTAGAGCCCAACAATAAATTCACAACTGAAGAAACAAATCTTGACCTCATTGTGTGTATTAAATATGGACTTGTCAGCTAGCAATATGCAAAGAATTCTGTGGTTTTATGCACATAATGAGAATCAGAGAAACAAAGTTCTGCAGTGTCACAAGAAAAGGAAAGAACAGATTGGCTTCACTGGCATTTTTGGCACCTGCAAGCTCTTTTCTTGGGCTACAGAGTCTTTGGCACAAGAAATTCTTCCTCCTAATTGAGACTATCAGAGTCCCCAAAAATTACCCCATGAAGCCCACTGTAGCTCCCAGATGAGTTTGGTCTTGGTTTTGGCTGAATCTGATCTCTGTCTTCAGAGGCACCATGCAGAGTAGAGCTGCACTGCTACACCAAGCCCTGGAAGGATAGTGATGGGAAGACCCCTCAGATCAAACCAAAGGCAAGAGCTGCTGCTTACTTGTAAAACTGCTTAGTAATTGCTTTAAAGATTTTCTTATAATACGCCACTTATTCTGTTGTTTGTATTCCCTAGTCTGTCACTGAGCCCTTTTATTTTCAAAACAGTCAGCTAACAATGATGAAGGAAGAAGACTTAGTTTCATTTTGTTTGGTTTTATCAACCCAGAGCAGAGCAATAAGTGATATCCTGAGTTAGAACACTTCAAGGTGCTGTTACTTCCCAGAAAAAGAGACCTGTTTGGCCTGTCCCCAAGTGTCCCCATGAACACCTCCCAGAAGCCTTCTGCCATGTTAAACACATGACATGATTGCTGGGTACTATCTGCTCCACAAAGACCTTGATTTATAGAACTATGACACAAATGTTATTTCGAATTCAGAATGTTCTTTCCAGAACATTTGTGGAGGACTGAAAGATGGTCTATGTTTAATATGCAATTAGATAGAGGTCTTCACTTCTGCAAAATACTCTGATGACAACAATATCTAAAACAGTCCTGGGCTGTAACTATTTCTGAGATGCAGGGTTTTTGCTGCCATTTTTTACAGTAGAATGGATAAATGAGTGTACATAGCTCCTAAGGGATCCTAAGGATAAATCTAATAAGAAGCAACTGAAGGTGTGTATTTCTAGCTTTGTAAATCCTCTAATCTCTTTGGGTACATAAAGAAATACATATACTGAAAAGCATTGTTCTCGTGCTGAAGCAGGATACATAGACACAAGGATAATGGCTGGTCTACAGCTAAGTCACAATTTTTTTCAACAAAAAGATTAGTTATATGAACATTTTTATTTTTTTTAGTATCTCCCATGTCAAATTCAGGTCTTCCACAATAAAACAAGTATCATTCCTTCAGCAAAGTGGTTATAGTTTGTATTTTTCCTCTTTTGAGTATGTGAAAAGTTAAACTTTTCTGCAGTTAAAAGGAAAAATAGATAAATTTTCCGATCAGAACTAGAAAAGATGACTAGCTCAAAAGAGTGAGTCAGTTCAGTGGAGCCTCTTGAGAGCTGAGGGGTTACAGTGTGGAGGTAGACCTGATATTTAAGGTGGCTTAAGTGATTTTTTAAAAGACGTGTCAGACTCAAGGTGCTGGAAGCTCAGTGGCAATTATGAAAGGCACCAGTTTGCCCTTTGGAGGAAAATAGGGTTGGTTTTAATACTGAAATATCAGCTGTTCCTTTCTATCCATATGCTGTGATCTGCAAGGCTGTGCTCTGCTTTCATCCCATTTATAAGCCATAGAGGCCCATGAGTCCTCTAGTTACACAGAGATCTTGTACAGGTTACACAGCCTTTCTCCATTTGGACTCTCAGTAAAAGAGATATTTCTACCCCACCTCCCTTTGTGCAGAAAGCAATTTCCTGGCTTAGGAATTATAACCGTTTTGATTTATTAATTCAAACTACAGCAAATCTTGCTCATGATTTGCAAAGTCCGGATGTTGAAACAAACAATATTTTTAATGAATCCCTAAAGTTCCTCCAGTTCCTCCTAGCTGCACAAAAATCACTATTTGACAAGCCACTCATGGATCAGAAATAAAAAAATCTGACAGACCCAGGAAGAACAGTCAAGATAGCTGACAACCCACCCTGCAGTGTGAATATATGCAAGCAGAAATACTCATATAATACAGGCATTGAGGAAGCTTGCATATACCAGGCCCAATGGTAAGTTATTTCCCAGCCCAAAATAAGTAATGTTAGTATGTCCAAAAACTACCCAGTCAGCTCCAGTCATTGTAGGAGCTCTTTTTGTTAATTGTCTTGGGTTTCTTTTGACAGCAGATTGATATGTGTTACAGGAAGTATTGCAGTGATTTCCCTATCAAATAACATGCAGAGAAAAATGTCTGCAGGCTGTGGTGGCAAAGGCTCAGTCTGACAAGGAACTCTAGGGCACTAAGCATGTTATGTTTGTCGTCCGGCCAAGTTTTTGTGGAACAGCATTTCACTTCTCCCTGTAGTTTTTGTCTGAAGCCCTGTGTGAGCAGCAGTTGTGAGCCAGCTTTGGAGAAAACAGAATGCATTAAAACAGTAGTTGTTGAACAATATGTTTCAACAACTTATTTTTCCTTAACTTAACTCTTATTCTTTTTAAATCTCAGAAAAGAAAATTACACAGCTGCAAATACACCAAGATCTTAGATGGCAACACATTGAAATCAGGATTAAAATTTCTTAGATAAGTGTCAAAATTTCTTGACTCAGTGTTAAAAGTTCCAGGTACTAAAACCTCAGAAACAATCCTGTGTAGAGCCAATCTTTCAAGCCCATCTCAGTCCCAAAGGAACCATCTCTTGACTTAAACACTGAATTAAAGGTTATGCTGTCATATGAGTACTTGGAGTAACATTTGTCATCGAGTCAAATATACTTGTAGGATATGTGCAGATATCTAACTTCCTTTCTGTGCATCACATTAAAACACTAAACCATAAAATCTTGACTGTTGTTTTCACCCCAGCAGAATTATGCTAAACAAGGTAATAAACATCCATGACCACAGAGATATTGCACGTCAGCGATATTACAATAATCATAATGTAGGAAATGCTGCCTCATAAGTTACACCCAATAAAACCCACTGAT
Source organism: Numida meleagris (assembly GCF_002078875.1). Taxonomy (NCBI): domain Eukaryota; kingdom Metazoa; phylum Chordata; class Aves; order Galliformes; family Numididae; genus Numida; species Numida meleagris. The sequence continues at coordinate 136,049,896 of NC_034410.1, forward strand.
GATAAGAGTGCTTTTACAATAATATCAGAGTCAAAGCAGGAACTGGCACATACCATAGAACCATAGGATGCCTTGGGTTGGAAGAGATCTCAAGGATTGTCAAGTTCCAACCCCCGTGCTGCAGGCAGGTTTGCCAGCTGCTAGATCAAGTACTGGATTGCCCAGGGCCCCATCCATCCTGGCTTTAAAACACCTCCAGAGACAGCACACCCACAACCTCTTTGGGCAGCCTGTTCCAGCACCTCACCATCCTCTCAGTGAAAAACATCTCCTTGACATCTAATCTAAATCTTCCTTCCTTTAGTTTAAAACCATTACCTCTTGTTCTATCCCTATCTACCCTTGTAAAAAGTTGATTTACCTCATGTTTATAAACTTCCTTTATATATTGGAAGGCCATAGTGAGGTTTCCCCACAGCCTTCTCTTCTCCAGGCTGAACAAGCCCAGTTCTTTCAGTCTATCTTCATAGGAGAGTTGCTCCAGCCCTTTGATAATCTTTGTGGCCCTCCTCTGGACCCTCTCCAAAAGCTCCACATCTTTCCTGTGTTAGAGCCCCCAGACCTGAACGCAGTACTCCAGATGGGGCCTCGCAATGGCAGAGCAGAGGGCAGATGCAATCTTCTCCCTCTCCCTGCTGGCCACCCCTCTTCTGATGCAGCCCAGGTTTTTTTACACCTTCCAGGCTGCAAGCACACATTGCTGACTCATGTTATGTTTTTTATCTACCAGGACCCCTAAGTCCTTCTCAGCAGGGCTACTCTCAAGGAGTTCTTCTCCCAGTCTGTATAAATATATGTCTAGTTTCCTCTTATCCACATGAAACAGCAGTTCAGAGTGGCACAGCATGTAGATTCTGCAGTGCAACTTGGCATATAATTGCTTCACCGGTTTTCCATCCATCACCATCATAACTGTATTGCCCTGGTATACAGAAGAGCTCACAGGTGATGGTATTCTTTGTTTTTCACACCTGAGGCTTCGGCAGAACATAGCAAAAAAGCCAAAAGGAAGAGACAGAAGGGCTGCCTTAGATTACAAATTCTTACTGCATATTTCTCTCAAAAACAAGTGTTTAGCCAGCAGAAGTACTCTGCATTTCTGACCACTTCTGTCTCTTAGACAATATTCATTAACTGGATTTTGAATGCTTGCGTATCAGCAAGAGTGATATACTAAGAGAGCTAACACTGTTGGTTACATGGTAGTCATAATTCTGGCAAGTTTGATGTATCTGAGAAATGAATGAGGACATGGATCTAATTAGGAAAGTAAATACATTGTTCACCCCTCACTTCCCTTCCTTCATGCTGCTTTTCAGGCTTTTCTGTTGCATATTTCCTTCTTTTCCTTACAGAAGTGATGATCTCCAAGAGCTCTACTAAATGGTGACCCCAAGCATTACTATGAGGCTATGTTAGTGGAAACCCAATGGCCTCCAGTCTTCATTGTTCACTTCCCCTCAATGGAGATGTATGCATGCTCCTCACACCTCCCCCTCACCTCCAGATTGTGTCCAGCCCTGGGTGAATCATACAGTCCTGGCTCTGAATTTCTGATTGGAGGGATTATTCCAGGGAGGCTGAAGTTTTTCTGTTGCTAGTTAAGTTAAATATATAAAATAGATTTTTAAAACAACAAATATAAACAAACATTATGCATGTACATCTGTGTTTAGAACACATACTGAGGTTTAAGATGGTTTATATTAATGCTTAGAAATCAAAGCACTCCACAGAGCAGATACACCAGAATTGGAAAAGCAGTTATTGACTGCATTAATGTAGTGCTTTAACTTTCTTCTTTGCTCGGGAACTCACTGCTGTGAGTTTTCCAGCTGGAAAAAGAATCCACTTCTAAAGGAGATCCCCTAGCTACAAATCAATGGTAGGAGCAAAAGTCTGAACATATCCCTATTATAAGCCGCTTTGCTTCAAACACAAACTTGAAACAATCATTTTATAGCTGAATAATTTGTCCGAAAAAAACATTACTTGTGGGTCTTTTTGGTTTTTACTGTGTAATATACCAGCAATCAGTTCCATATGGTATCATGTACTCTACAATTTAAGGTTTCTGGAGTTTACTCTTCCATTTTTCTTCCCTACACATGTACAAAAATACAGCATATATTTTTTTCTATCCTCTAAATTCACGTGTGTAATTAGTTTCTACTACTAAATACCACTGTGTCCAACACACACAGAAAAAATACATACTAAGCAATTTTTCCATGGCTCATTTAGAGGCATAATATAGTAAAAGTAAAAATTACTAAATAGATATAATCCCATTATGTTTTCAGCTAAATCAAGCTATATCATGTTCTATACTACAGATGGAGTAGAGAGAAGAAAAGCAGTTTTTAGCTGTAAGTCTTCATCTACAGTCATGCCTATTTGTAAAGCACAGGGCTGTGTTTATAAAGACACCATCTGGGGAGAGGTTGTTTGCAAGAATTCTTCAGAGAGCAAAACTGATGTATCTGTAGCTGTATAAATGCACTGAATAAACACAAACAGAAGAAAGCAAACTGGGAAGAGAGGTGAGAGGGAAAACTGAGGTTTTGCCATCAGGTAGAAAAAGAGTGATCTCTCCCATCAGAGGTGCTTCGATGCTTTTAGGGGGACTGTTCATCCCATCCAGATATTAATGTAACTAACTTTTCACTCTTGGAAAAGGAATCATTCCCACTCATCTCACATCCCTAGAAGTACCAATTTGGAGGTTTTGCCTAGAGAATGACTTAGAGTAAACCAAGTGGCTCGTCTTTCAGCTTTTGATGTTAAAGATATTAGGGAGTACAGCCCCTGTGCCTCAGAGCCAAATTAACAGAAAAATATGACAAATCTTTCCTTTTGGGGCGTAAATCCTGTGAAGATAAATATTTTTACTGAGATGTTAGAAGAATAGGGGACAAATTAGCCATGCTAATTTCAGGTCTGATGCTGTAACTTCACTGTTCAAACATTGTATTCTTGTAATTGCCTACCTACTGTTTAAACCAGCTGACATTCATCTTTTGAGAGGTTAGCATTTTGGTGCAATCATCCTCCAGCTATCCCATGCACCATGTATGCTCCCAGGCTTAACAAGCACTGTTATCTAGGACATTCGCTGAGGTTCGGCCATGTGAGCTTCAACTCAGTCACTCTTTCCAATCACTTTCACTGCATTTTCTTTAACTAAGAACAGGAAGTGTCAATCTGCCTGGGGGTAGAGAGGCCCTACAGAGAGATCCGGACAGGCTGGATCTCTGGGCTGAAGCCAATGGGATGAGGTTCAACAAGACCAAGTGCCGGGTCCTGCACTTTGGCTGCAACAATCCCAGGCAACGTTACAGGCTTGGGGCAGAGTGGCTGGAAGGTTGTGTGGAGGAAACGGACGTGGGGGTGTCGGTCGATGCTCAACTGAGCATGAGCCAGCAGTGTGCCCAGGTGGCCAAGAAGGCCAATGGCATCCTGGCTTGCATCAGAAATAGTGTTGCCAGTAGGAGTAGGGAAGTCATTGTCCCTCTGTACTCAGCCCTGGTGAGGCCCCACCTCGAGTACTGTGTCCAGATTTGGGCCCCTCGCTGCAAAAAAGACATTGAGGCCCTGGAGCATGTTCAGAGGAGGGCAACGAAGCCGGTGAGGGGTCTGGAGAACAGGCCTTATGAGGAGCAGCTGAGGGAGCTGGGATTGTTCAATCTGGAGAAGAGGAGGCTCAGGGGAGACCTTATCACTCTCTGTAACTACCTGAAGGGAGGTTGCAGTGAGCTGGGGGATCAGCCTCTTCTCTCTTGTAACTAGTGACAGGACGAGGGGGAATGGCCTCAAGCTGAACCAGGGGAGATTGAGGCTGGACATTAGGAAATACTACTTTTCTGAAAGAGTGGTCAGGCGCTGGAATGGGCTGCCCAGGGAGGTGGTGGAGTCACCGTCCCTGAAGGTGTTCAAGAAACATTTAGACATAGAGTTGAAAGACATGGTTTAGTGGGGTTATTGGTGGTAGGTGGATGGTTGGACTGGATGATCTTGTAGGTCTTTTCCAACCTAGCTAATTCTATGATTCTATAAGCCATGCCCTCCTACATCAAATCAATGGACGTTGCTTCAGTGCTCACTACTAGGCTGATTTTCCTAATCCTGGGGGTTTGTTGCAATGCTTTCTGAAAATTTTCCTACTTATCAACATCAGTTTCAGGCTGCAGATAAGATAATTGAACATGGCTTTCCAGCAACAGTGCATAGTGGTTACACAAGTCACTCAGATACACCATTCTCCAACTGTGAGATTTAAGTAATTTGTCTTGAAATTATATTTGTGGGTAAGCACATCAAAAAGGAACTTAAGCAGATCAATACACCTCAGTGGTTTAACTGCTTGATCATAATACAAGTGACGTACTTAAGTCCCAAGAAGACAAGACTGCTCTGAGTTTCTGTGAGAATACCGAGGAAGTGAAGTGGTGCTGAATCAACATTAGAGCAGCTGAGTACATTGCATCATCCTTTATGATCAGAGAAAGTGAGGGAAGCTGATGAGCTGCAAGCCTGCCACCATCACTCCTACAAAAACCATCCAGCTTTGCACCACAGAGCTGAGACAGATACTAATCCATGGGAAACAAGAAGATTCTGCTCACCACAAGCAGTAGTGTGATTAGTGGTAGCGTCAGAAGAATCTGATGCTGTAGATGAACCCCTTGCCTCTGCTCTTCCCTAATCAGATTTCTCAAATGTAACTTAAACAAACCACTGTTCCAGGGTAACCACATAAAGAATGCTAAATACTTAAAATACTACAACACCAGCTTCATTCCTGGGATTGTATGTAAATGCACCCTAACTTTGCTGACCACTTTTCTGTCCACCCACATTCAGCCCATTGCCAACCACATGTTCACTAACACAAGCTATCACGAATTTCCCTTCCCACATTCAGAACAGGCACCAGCTGCTCAGTGCCACCACTTCAACTCTGCCACTGATGACAAAAATGTTGTTCTGGCAGCAATACAATAGTAAAGTTGGGAAAAGGAGCTCCCTTCCAAAAGGAATAAGGCATGATCACTCTGCCAGTTCCTGCTGCCATGGGCAGCGTTTCTGCCCATAGAAGTAGTTGTAGGGCCATGACAATGGACAGGAAGGAGCCTGAGGTTTCTAGGGAAAGGTGAGAAATTTTGTAGACATTGGAAGGAGTGAAAAAAGAAAGAAAGTGGAGAACCCAGTGTCTGGGAGAAAGAGTAGAGATGGAAATTGGCATTTTGAGGGAAAAGAATTTGGCAATATGTTTAAGAACCACACCACACCAGTGGGCACCTGAGTTAGAGAACAAAAACAGTGGATCAGTTATATTAGCATGCATGTTGCCAGGTGGTGAAAACACTGCATTTCCCATATACATTCCATTCATGACCTGTGCATAAATTGGAAATGAATGATTAGATCACTCTAGCTCTTCACAGAGCACACCATAGAAATACACTAAGTTTACACACCAGCTGTCTGCAAATCTACCCTGGAAGTTCACTGGGGATGAGCAATCTGTTTGCAGGAGCACCGGACAATCCAGTTCAGTTGCTGCATTGGTGTAATTTGCACTCTGGAGAGCTACTACTTTCCTCACCACATTGTATGTACATCACAAACCATACATACAGTACATAAAATTTCACTATCAGCAATGGTTGGTGCTGCTGGATACTGCAATCAGAGGTATACCGAGACACTGACAAGGAAGAAGAAGTAGATTTTTCCCACTTAGAGAGTCTATATCTTTAAGTGTTCTTCTACATCTCATGTCCCTACACATGGCTTTCAAAGAGCAAATTTTTCTTTTCTGTTTCAGAAATGAAAGCTCCAATAATCAGCAAGCCATTGTATGAATATGTACTTGATGAATTCCTGCAGCTGACTTTACAAATCTGTGATTTCCTCCTTGATGGCTTTTATAAATGATAGTGAGCCAGAAATGGCTAGTTAGTATTTTGTGGAGGTTATTAAAGTAAATACAGTGTTAACTGGATTTGGTTCCAGTGGAAGTGTGCTTTGATCTCCAGACTATGTAATACTTCCCTTCACCTCTTCTCTTGTACTCTGTCTGCTCTCTTTAGAAGTGACAATTGCAAGGCTATCAGTTATTTGAAAGGTTTGCAACATCAGGATTTGAAAAGCAGGTCCCAATGCAAAAACTTCTCTTTCTGTGCCTGAAACCACACAATTCCTGCAGTCTTTTCTCACACTAAGCATTGGAGATTTAAAAAAAAACAAACACAGAACAGCAATTTGGACATCCTCAGTCCAGTTACCCGTTATCTAGTCTTCTCTTCAAAATCAGAGTAAATAAGATTCCTGACTCCAAACCAAGCACCAAGGAGAATGAAGCACTGACACAGGATTCTAGGGACCCCACTTCAAAGAGAGACAGTGTAATATTTTATCTTTAAAAATGCTGGGCATCAGTCAGCTAAACTTCATTAAAGATGAAACTATTCATAACCAGTATTCATTGTTCAACATAGGATTGATTAGATGCTTAGGATACAGCCCCTCCGTACATCTATTCACAGACTATTCCTTCATGGGCATCATGTTGCCTTCATCCAGTTTGTTTTGATGTGCCTCCTCTAAGTACCACCACACCAGTCATGAGACTGCAGCTTTAAAATCTTCCTTAAGTTTAAATAACATTAAAACAAACAAGTAAGTAAATAACAACAAAGGTTTTTTACAATAAAGTCAACAAAAAATCCTTCAGAAAAACAGTGTGATATGCTATGTCAGTCCTTTGCCAGGGCAGCAGTTTTTCCCCACTCCCTAAATGTTCCTCTTGACTTGCTTGTTCAAACAATGACTACATGGTTATGCCACATAGCTTGACTCAGACTCCTGAGTCTTTCAGACATCCAGAAGGGCTACAAATGTTAAGAAGGATGTGTAAGTTTTTCCACACAAAGGGAACAATGATGACTTTTCACAAAAAAAAAATTTTGACAGCAGCTAGATTGGAGGATATGGTGAGGGCACTGCAAGTCAGGGTAATCAGTTCCGCCTCTGATTTTTCCTCTGTTCCATCCCTTTGTCTGAATCTGTTCATTGCTGTACAATTTAAGTTATTTGATATATTCCCCACTTACTTTCCTTTTTGTACGGCACCTTGTATATGGTTGGGAGGAGGGTACATTTCCTCTCTGTCTTAAATGACTACAGTATTATTAACAGGTAGAGAGATTTTCTTTAATGCCAATGGAGCAGCAAGAAAGGAGACTTCAGATCGTGTACATGATCTGCCTAGTAGGAAGAAAATAGACGCCTAGTCCTCATCTGGTGTAAACCTTCATGATGGCACTTCAGTGGAGTTAAATGAATTTACTGACCTAGTCTGCGAAGTGTAACAAATCCTGCAAAAGAGACAGAAAGCTAAATATGGAATGCATTTAGACAACATTACATGAAAGACCTCAGCATTACTGAAATGTAACACACTCTCCAGAAAACTAGCCCAGCACCACTGATTAATCACACTGAGCCACTTCTAAAAGAGACCCTCAGAAAATCAGATCATCTCCAAATGGAGAGAAAGCAACGAGCAAGGAATAAAACAGCCAGGACAGTAGTGAGTTAGCTTCTAAAAACTGTTGGGATTCAAAAGAATTAAACATTAATTCTAGTTGTTTAAATCATTATTTTAACTGTATCTCCCTATGGACCTGATCCAAAGCCAGTTAAGTCATAATCTGGAAACAAAGGTCTGTAGTTCCACTCTGAAACCACTTGTCCTTTGTGTAGTGTAATCTGCTGTGTATGTGCTCCATAAGTTATATATGCATAGTTTTCTTATTAATAATGATGTGAAACATTACCAAGGCTGAAACTTATGTGAGGGGGAAAAAAAAGTTGCTTAAGGCCATTCAACTGTTATAACAAGGCTCAACAGGGTAAAACTTGAACCAATAAAAATTTAGGCTGAATCTCAGGAAAAAAATCGTACAACAATGTGTGTTAAACTGTTAAGTAGTCCTCCTAGACCAGTAAGAAATTTTTCCCTAAGTATTTAGCATGAGATTGGATAGAAACTTGCAAGTACAACAAACACACTGCAGAGTGATCCTCTTCAGTGGAGCACATGGCCTGAAGAGGTATTTTACATCTAACTTCAGTGAGGTGGATACATACATCCCAATTTCTACATGATACCTTGAAAGAAATACAAACACTCTCTACGGACTTGTGGCAACTCTGGAAACCTAAGAACCTGTGCCTGTCCTGAACACTGATTTACAGCACAAAGATGATACTTTGCTGTTCCATCAAGCTACCCCTTTGGTACCATGCAGCATAGTGAGCTCTGAGAAGCTCTACACTTACACGATTTTGATATCTCATTGTCTTAGGTACAATGTGATATATGTGAGGATACAATATGAAATATGTGAGGACAATAAAGCTTCACAACTCTTTCCAGTACTGCCAGCACACCTCAAGCAAACTTTAGCATCCAAGCCCATGCTGCTTTCCTGATTTCTCCTGTCTAGCCAAAAAAGGGTATATAACCACCAATAGAACAGAGTTCCCAACAATGTCCTTACTGAACTTTTCTGGAAGTGCAAGAATATGGAGAAAGTTTTCATATTTGTCCTTTAGTCAGTGGTGTTTTTTTCTGGAAGAAGAACAGTTTTAAAATACAAAGCAGATGACAAACTTCAAACACATAAGGCAAGCTTTCTGAGAAAAAGAAAAATTATTAGTACCCATCGATAACATGGGTAGTAATTTGTGTGACACGTTGATAGGGTAGACTGCATAAGACACAACACATGTAACCCAAGGGGGTTCTTTTGAGGCCACTTGTATACTTGTTTGTGTATTCATGTAATGAATATTAGGTGCATAAATGCTGATCTTTTGCCTGCTGTCCTTCTGGAGTTAATAGAAAGAGGCACCTTCAGTTGAAAACCATGCAATATGGATCACTGAAATCTAACACTGTCCCCTATCCCTTGACTTTAAGCTTGAATTAGGTAGCTAGCTCGGGCATTACAACAGAAGTTTTAAGTTAGGTGGTCAAAACCAGGCGAGGCAGACCTGGATGTCTATTGTAGGCATCTAAGCAAATGTGTTCAATTGAAAGAACTACCCTCACACCAAAGTCAGGTCCTGGTTATCTGTTTATCAAAGGGAAGAAATAGTCATGACAATTACTTTTGGAACCTACCAACCCTGGACTCCCCAGAAGTAATCACTTACGAGGGACACAATGTAGGAAGTGCAGCTACAGGACATGCAAGTTCTTTGGGCTTCGATTCGGAGGTGATGTATCTGATGGAAACCAGAGATTCTGAGGTCTTCAGAGCAATGGAGTCCAATCTGTTCTTCTACATCTTCTCTCCAAAGTGCAGCATTTATTATTCCCTCCTATTCCCCATTTGCAGCTCACACTAAGCCCTGTTTACTCTTGTGTGGGTCGTTTTGCTCAACCATTACTCTAATTTCCATCTCATGCTCTGCATTGCATGAGCAGGGTCTACTCTAAACAAGTAGCTCGTTCTGCCTTCCCTCCTGGGAATCACACTGTGGGTATGTGCAGGTCTTAAAACTACACAATTTCTCATCAAAAACCAGCATCCCACACTCATGCCACAAGTACTTGAAGTTATTATATATTTAACTGTTGAAAAGACTCATCGCTCCATCCCACTGCATTGAGTGGGAATTAATTCAAAGAATATAAGCAATCAGCGTGTAATATTGTTCTAATAAATACTCAAAATAACAACCATAAGGCCTGGCCAATGCAAGAAAAGCAAACGTCCATACAAATTTTCTGTGGTAAGCACTCCCAGTGCTTAATGTATCCCTAAAGACTACTGCTATCATTACTACACATTCTAGTTATTTTGAGCACTTCCACTTCTTCAACAAAGCCTTATGAATTCATCTACCCACTTCACAACCTTGAGGGATATGTAAATGATAGTTAGACTCCACACTGCAATATGGGAGCAGTAGAGTGGTTTTGTTCCTATTAGAACACAGGTCTCTCACAGATTAGTGTTTCTGATTGATCAGTACTAGTTCCAAGTATTTTCCAGACTGTTTTCTTTCAGTGATACCTGGCTAACAAACTCTCCTCAACGTGAAAAAGAATTTATCAACCTTAATTTTTCACCATCTGTGGCAGTAACATCAAAATTAGCAGAAATTCTCAAGAAATAGTCATAGGGATACCTTTTGAACTATTCCCTAAACTTCATAACAGCAGCAGCACATCATAAAGTCACACAGAGAATGGAAAGGGTAGTCAGTTGTCTAATACTGGCAATCTAAAGTTGCTTTTCAGAGGCATATCCATTAATACTAATTGAACACAGAGAAGGATAGTCTAGAAGTTTAAACATTAGTTTGAAACTTGGGAAACAGAAAGGCTGTCTACAAATATGATGCCTAAGCACAATAAATTCAACTCATCTGTAATCAAATCTCTGCAAGAACAGCGATACAGTAGCAGCAAGAACAGTAGTGGTTTTGAGGGGTTAGTCTGAATTCTTAGGAGAAACAAGCTTTGGTCCTTTGTTTCTGTTACTGTAGAATGAAAATAACAGCGGTTCCCTCCCTATCAGACAGATGTTGAAAGGATGAAGTTATTAAAGATTTAAAGTGCTTAGATGTTACAGGCACTCTGATAGATGTGTGTCCGACCTTTCCTTCCTTGCAGTATTGTTTGCTATACCAGTCAACCAGGACTTGGGCTGCAGGACTGGTACCTTCCTTCTTGTAACTTAGTGGTAGTGATGGAAATAGCAGTTCACTGCTGTTTCCAAAAGTATCCTCATAACCAAAAGGATGAAGAGCTTGAGCCACTGTACTGGATTTATGTTGCAAGGCTTTGGTAGCGGGGGGCTGCAGGGCTGTTCTCCATGAGCAAAGTCCAGCACTGCCCCACATCAGATCAGAACAAGCTCCAGCTGCTCTAACAGGGACCTGCTGCTGGGCAGAGCTGAGCCATGAGCAACACTGATTGTGTCTCTGGAAGAACAGATTTAAGAAAGAGAAAAAACTGCTGCACAACAGCAGCTGGAAGAGAGGAATGAGAAACTGTGTCTCTTTTGCCCAGCATGCTAATTGGTGAGTGATCTCCCTCAACCCACAAATTTTTTTTCATCATGCTTTTTTTTCCCCGTTTTGCTGAAGAGGGGGAGTGAGAGAGTGCCATGCCAGTGCTGAGCTGTCTATTGGCATTAAACCACCAAAACCGTGCATTTAATGGTATAAATTTCACATCTACAGATCAGTGCATAGTTTTATATCCTAAAGATGGGTAATTTCAGTTACCATAATATGGAGCAAGGGCAGATCCAGCCCCATTCCAAAATTCTTTTTTCTTTTTTCACTAAGTGTCTTCTAGGAAAAGAAGCATAGCTGTTACCTTCATTTCACAAATTGGGAGCCCAAGTCTAGAGACACTCCTCAAAGACATATTTGTGTTTAAAATATCTGATACAGAATCCAGACATAAGATTAGAACCCATGAATAATAAATCTTGCGAGCTCTCCCATTCATCTAATTATCTCCCACATAATTCTACTGTCATATAATTAGATAAAACTTGATGTTGACACTGAGGAAATAGAGCACAGCAATAATACCAAGGACAGGAGTAATAGAAATAATAACAATTATAAATATACTCTTCTGTGCCAGGAAATTAACTGTAACTTTGCAATAATATTCAAATTTAGGGAAAACAAGAGGACCCTTAGCAGCCCCACTCTGAAAGTAGAGTTCTCCTTGGTATCATGAATTCCAAATATTAGAAAAGCAAAATTATTGTCCAGAGATATCTGACACAAAAAAAAAACGTTCCTCAATCTTTTCTTCATTTGGATGATCTTCTGGTTCTGCCCACGCATTGTACTCTTAGTCCTGCTGTGCAGTTTAACTAAGAGGCCACAAAGTCTACATAATACAGGGTGAAATGCTGAATCTGAAATTCTTTTCCAGTTGTGGGGAAATGAAAAGAACTTTGCCTTATTGGTGTTGTGGACTTGGACATAGAATAAATTTAGTTATTCTTGGTATGGCACATTTCCTTTTGTTTATCCCTCACAACCATTTAAAAATAGCTTTCTAAGACTCACAGAATCTCTATTTTAAAACAGATTCTTCTTTACACAGGCTTAAGCAAGAGCTACTTACTGACAACACATCATTGTCCTGCGTTTCTTTGTAAATGCATCCATCTTTACAAAGGCAGTAATTCTGCCCCAGTGCTGTTTATAACGGGGTGTTCAGTGCTAAACTGGGACAAAGACCTATTCTCTGGATCAGTTCTACAAGCTTTTCTCTCATGCCATGAACATAATCATTTGCTTTGCTCTGAGGATTTGAATCACAAATATTTTTTAACAAGAAACATATTCCCAGAATCATAGAATCATAGAATGGCCTGGGTTGAAAAGGACCTCAAAGATCATCAAGTCTCAACCCCCCTGCTAAGTGCAGGGCCGCCAACCACTAGGCCAGGGTGCCCAGAGCCACGTCCAGTCTGGCCTTGAATGCCTCCAGGGACAGGGCATCCACAACCTCCCTGGGCAACCTGTTCCAGTGCGTCACCACCCTTTGTGTGAAAAACTTCCTCCTAATATCTAACCTAAACCTCCCCTGTCTCAGCTTAAAACCATTCCCCCTTGTCCTATCGCTATCTACCCTCACAAACAATCGATCCCCCTCCTGTTTATACGCTCCCTTCAAGTATTAGAAGGCCACAATGAGGTCTCCCCAGAGCCTTCTCTTCTCCAAACTAAACAAGCCCAGTTCCCTCAACCTTTCCTCATAGGAAAGGTGCTCCAGCCCTCTGATCATCTTGGTTGCCCTCCTCTGAACTCTTTCCAAGGGCTCCATGTCCTTCTTGTGCTGGGGGCCCCAGGCCTGGACACAGTACTCCAGATGGGGCCTCACGAGAGCCGAATAGAGGGGGACCACCACCTCCCTCTCCCTGCTGACCACTCCTCTTTTAATGCAGCCCAGAACATAGTTGGCCTTCCGGGCTGCCAGCGCACACTGCTGGCTCATGTCCAGCTTCTCATCCACCAGGACCCCCAAGTCCCTCTCCGCAGGGCTGCTTTCGAGTACTTCTTCCCCCAGGTTGTATAAATACCTGGGATTGCCCCGGCCCATGTGCAGCACCCTGCACTTGGCCTTGTTGAACCTCATTAGGTTCTCGTGGGCCCACTTGTCCAGCCTGTCCAGGTCCCTCTGGATGGCTTCCCTTCTTTCCAATGTATCAACTGCACTGTTCAGCTTGGTGTCATCTGCAAACTTGCTGAGGGTGCACTCAATTCCATTGTCTATGTCATTGATAGAGACACTGAAGAGCACCGGTCCCAGGACTGAGCCTTGGGGGACACCACTCATGACCGGCCTCCACCCTGACACAGAACCATTTATCACAACCCTTTGGCTGCGACCAGCCAACCAGTTCTTAACCCACCGAACAGTCCATCCTTCAAATCCATACCTCTCCAATTTAGAGAGAAGGATGCGATGAGGGACCCTGTCAAAGGCTTTGGAGAAGTCCAAGTAGATGACATCCATCGCCCTCCTCCCATCCACCGATGCCGTCACTTCAAAAAGAACATGGCTTTCATTTTTTGTCCATCATGAAACGCATCTACTACACTGCTCTGTTCAGTCCTTTGTAAAGACATCCAAGTTCTTCAGATCAGCTGGCAATTGCCATTAGTACATGGTGTACAGCATGAGTTCCAGTCCAGATCCCAAAAGAAGAAAATACATATTTGTGCCATCTATTATACCAGTACCTGAGAGAGAAGGATTGCAGCAATTTCTTCCAGGGTCTGAAACGAAGTATTAATCTGTTCTTTCTGGTCAGAGCCTGACCAGGACCTTCATTTACTCTCTTGGCCTTAGCCATTGGGACAAATGCACACATAGCAGATGCCTTGGAAGATGAACTAAGGTCATTAAAAGCTAGTATGAGTACTGCTGAACAGACAAAAAACATTTCAGTAGATTGAGACTAGTAGATTAAGATGAATCTGGTTTAAGCACTCCAGCATATGAATATGTTTGTACTTGCTAACCTAAGCAAGAACCTAATTGAATTAGACGTTTTCACATAAATCTTGGGCTTGATGAAGTTCACGCTGGACTACTCAGGGAGCAAACAGACTGTGATTAGCTCAGACCAGACCATGACCATAACCATCTTAGATTTATATCTGCTTTAAAAGGAAGAAATAGTAAAAAAATATCTTTTCTATGCCCACTGTAGCTATTGGAAGGAGCAATGAATTTCAAATACAGAAAGAAAATATAGTTTAGAAGTCAAAAAATATTTTCTGTCTTTGGAGATACTGAAGCCCTGCAATAAATTAAACAGCTAATTATACTCTCATACAGTCTATGGAAAGTCATGATATTACTGGATCTTAGCAAAGAGAAAAACAAAACAAAACAAAACCAAGAAAGAAATCAAACTCTGGAAGACACTGATCACACTCTGTAATAGTCTCTCACAACATTTCATTTAAATCCAACCTTTAGGATATCTTAAACCACAGAATCCCATTTCTGGTCCTTAATAAACAGTCACACCAGTGCAATAAACACCTGAACGTTTGCAGTAGTCACCCATACCTCTGCACACAGAGGTTGCTGCTGCACAGGCCACTGGGAAAATGGCAAGTAAATACTATAAACAAACTCAATTTAATTTTATAACTCCCAAGTGATGTGTATAGTTGGGGTCCAAGTGCATTCTCCTTCCAGGTGCATTCTGTCTCCGGAATCCAACTGAGTCTTTGAACCAAGTGGAGACCTTACCTTTTCCTTGTTTTTTCTTTCCCCTGTTGCTGTCTGTTAAGTATTAGCCCATGACCTTTCACTGATTGGCTTCAATTAAGGCCATGGATTTCCTCTTCCTGAACCAAAGTCAGGTTACAGTGCAAGAATAATAAAGGCAAAACGGCTACGTTGCAGTTCTCCATCTACAGTCCTCAGCTCTTGGAGTTAAACCTTACTTGGGACTTCCGGCTTCTCAAGGGCCTCAAGATACAAACTTGCTGGTTCCAGTACTTCTCTGCAGAAACATTTCTCATAGTTTGAGCAAGATTGTCCACATTATGGATCCTTTGGTTGATAAGAAGTTTTGTAGTTTATAGCCTGTACATAGCTAGCATCATTGGGGATTCACTAGATTTCAGCAATGCCAAGAAAATCCAGTTGGGATCAGAGGTCTGGATCAGCTGGTGGAAGAAAAATAATCAAACTGTTTTTCCTTTAGAAAATGCTCCTTTGCTAATAATTATTCTTTTCCACCAGTTCAGAAAGCAGTAGCACATAAAGGGTCTCAATCATTCTTTATTGAGGTGCCACTCTCAGTATGTCTTTATGAAGAAGGTAGGTTTACAGCATGAAACACCACCATGCAGACTTCCTGCAGTGCTGAAGGCTGACACAAGAATCACATTTCAGGGCCGAGGGCTGAACAATTTCATTCATTCTCAAAGACTGTTGCTCCTTCTAACTGGAGGGCAGCAAAGTTTATACGACTTTCTCAAGTTGAAAGGCACGAGACATCACAAGCGTCAGTCTGCATCTGACAACTACTGACATAACCAAAAGCTCTTATGAAAACAAATCAAACAAATAATGGTTACTTGGAAAAGTGATTTGACTTGATCTTGCTGCACTGTAAAAATTGGATTATGTCCAAGTTGCTAGGGGTATGGTGTGTTCCACAATCCTTCTTTAATGGGGCACAATCAACTTATCAAAAATGATCCTGACTAATTATTTATAATACTGGTTTTCAGATGGTGTTGGTTTTCCCCCGGTTTGAAAACCAGCCAACACCTATATTGCTTCCATCTACCATAAGGCTTCCTCTGCAGAGGGAATTTCATACTGTTTTGAACAGAGGAGATGAAGCAGCTTCTCGTGAACTCAGGAAAGGCCAGACTGTTTTAGAAGATCCATCTGCTTCACTTTAAACATTTCATCCAGGAAAATTTAAAATCTGTCATGAAATTTATGATGTCCTGCTGGACAAATGTTTTACTTTGCTTCATATGGCACCGACTACTGTAATATAACAAAGTGGAAATTGCTTTCCAAAGAAACATGTAGAGATTTATCAGAGATATCTCATTTAATCACATTCCAGTGAGACAGGGTCAGTCCCTCATCTTTAGGAGGAAGGAAGGTTTTAAATTATAAGTTAATCCATTACGAGGTTGTTGTTAAAGGCTTTTTGGAAATGAAGTATCTGTATCGTACACCAAACAGGAAAATAGGAAAATGTTCATTTTGGTTCTATGTGCACCTTGTAAGAACAATTGAAAATTCAGTGCTAAAGAGGTACAACTATTTCTGGTTTCTTAGGAACATGCGTATCGGGCAACTATGGAACTTCAGCTGCAGAAATCTTATTTTCTTCTACAGACCAATGATCCAGCAAATAACCGCATAGATTAGGAAATCCAGAGACCCTGCGTAACCTCCAGCAACAAAGGTCTGTGCAGTGGAGGAGATCCTTGCACTGACTCTGCAGACAGGCCAGTTACGCTGAATGGCCTGCTCTTCCACGTGCTGGCAGGTTGCTGAATGATTAAATCCTGAGATGTCACTTTAGCTGAGAATACATTGCTAGGAAAAGCATAAGAGGAAAATAGAGGGGCCATTGCCCCTGAGTGTAAAAGTGGAGCACTAATTGGGCATGAGAATGGGAAAAGCAAAGGAGAGACGGTACTTTGATAGGGAAGAAGTTGGGCTTGTTATTAAGTTCAAGTCTTTAATAGCCCACTCATTCTTTTGAGTCTACTGCCTGCTTTGTAATTGCTTTCAAAATCTCTATGTTCCCCTGCCTATCAGAGCAAGACCAATCTGCCAGAGCCGTTCTTCCCAGTGCACAAGCACGTTCAGCAGTTTTATCAGTTCTCTCAGCAACACCAAATTAAAAAAGAGCAAAGCTGGTTCAGCAGCTCTGAGGACAAGCAGAATGGAATGACTTGCCTCTGCAATGGGGAAAATCTCTCCCTTCCAAGAACAAGTCAGCCTCATCCCTAAAAGTGGTCAGGAAGTATCCTTGGCCAAGGCACTCTGTCCAGGTGATGCCTGGACAATGTTACCAAGAGCAGAGCAAAGCTCTTCTGATCACAGTGAGAGCGGGTAAAAAGGACAGTGGCATACAGACCTCAAACCCCAGTTTAGGGGAGGCAGACACTCAGCTACACTAACCCAGCATAGGATGTTGACACTCTTTGGGGCGTATTGATGGAGCCTCAATGTGTCTCAGGACATATATTAGAGGGTCTGGAGTGCCACCTTCTGGTATGGCACCCTGTCACATATCCAGCACGAGTGTAAATGCAGCAAGCGTGGGGAGTATCTCCATTGGGCTCCTGCTGCTGGTCCTGGCTGGGCACAAAATGGCTCCCTAGCCCATAAATCCCATCCCATCGAGCCTTCATGGTGCCTGCATGCTGAAACAACAGAGAACAAGTCTCAGACACTCTAGAATTGAAAGAAAGTACTTGCCTTGTCTGCTCAGGCTCGCACCATTGACAGAGGTGTCAAAGAAAGTAACTTTGCAGTAAACTGAAGAAATCTTCCTTGCAGAGAAAGCCAAGAAGGACCCAAACATCAAATGTATTGAAAGGAGAACACTGTTTGAAATATTCAAACATTTCACTAGATTTCATACAAAAGTGGTAGAATTCCATCTCCAGTCACCTGAAGAGAGAGGAAATAAATGCTCTGTGCAGAGAATCCATTCATGGAAACAAGCTCATACAACCCTGTGCTTTGTGTGGACTCCTCAGCAGTGTACTACCAGGAGCACTGACTGCACGCAATCATCTCCTTAATAATACTACATCCAACAATGATCCTAGCAATCTGTAGTTAATGTAATGTGAACAGCACGTACCATGCACAACTTCTGAAAGAATGGGAAAAAATACACCACAGAGAAAGATGAGCAATGGTAAAAAAAAAAAAAAAAAAGGCAAATCCACATGGACATTTCCTGGAACACTCTGTTTGTCTTCCCACCACTGTTCTGAGGAACAAGCCAAATTCAAATTGGCACATACAATTTCAGTTCCTGATCTCAATCAATTTTATGCTAACACAAGGATCTCTAAAATGACATATTTTCATCTACTTCTGGGTAACAATTGGTTATCTGTGTGGTGATTCACTCTTCCCAATCCTTCCTTGCCTCCAAGCTGTGCATGCAGAGTGAACCCTGACACCCAGAACTTTGCCCGCTATTACATTCCGGGAGTTCAGATTTGTGGCACAATTTGCTAGGGATCACAGGAACCAGGAAGCTGTTACTGGAGCTTCCTCCTGCAGCTGATTTATGGAGAGGACAATGAACACAATGAATGGATGCTAAAAGCTCTGGTTTTGCTCCTAAGAGCACTCTGCTCAGCTCTTGACCCTCCCACACTGTGCCGTGCTGGGCAAGTCACTGAGGGTGGCATTTGTCTCCTCTCATGTAAGAGAATCACATACCTTCCAGCTAGTTTTGATGCTGAAATGGTCCTACCTCTTCTCACCATGACCTCTGGGAGGACACACAGCATCAGATCATTGTAGGGCACCTCACTTGCGGGTATCTGCAACCAGGTGAGGTGAATCTCACCTTACTTATCTATTCCCCTTCTATCTTGGGCGGGAAATCATAGAATATCATGAGTAGGAATGGACCCTTAAGGGTCATTGTATACCACACCTGGCTCCTCATCCTTTCCTTTATCTTTTCTAGTTAGCTGCAGCAGCAGGAGTGTCTGTAAGCATATTCACATAAATAGAGACACTCACAGAGAGACACTTCACCAATAGAAGGCAAATAACCAAGGGCTTGATCTTAACTTAAAAGCTTTACTTGCAACCCTTTGCTGCAATTAATAAGCCGGATTGAACTTGTAAGGGTTGAGTAAGATTCTGAGTTTGACCAAGCCTGAGCTTCATTAACTTCTGGAAACTAATATCCCCCATTAATTTACAGGAAATCACAAGAAAGTGCCAAGAACATCTAATAAAACCTATAAAATTTTGTACATCTTATTTCTCTGTTTAGGGAAAACAGTAGAATTGCTACCACTAGCCCAGCAAATGGTCCCACTTCCAGACCTCCTCCAGAAAAGGCATGCTAAGCGCTTATAAAAATATACTAACCTCATATCCGTATCATACCTTGTCTGTGTGAAAACACAGAAACCTTCACCAGAGGCTCAGACCTGCTGAACGCTGAAGGCTTTTGCCGTCTCTCTAGCAGCTGATCAGACTCTGGGAAATTACTAAAGCTTCCAGTGACACAGCAAATTACCCCCACTGCCTTTTCCCTTGTGTCTTTTCAACATCCACAACTTTCCGCAGCCTTTGAAAATCTTCTACTGTTCCACAGTAACAAACTCATCTGTCCATCTCTCCAGCAACTGAATTTCTGCAGGCTACGTCTACCTTGAAATTTAACAACCAAGCTTTGGATGGCCCTGTTAGCAAAATAGAGTGCATCTCGTTTGCTTCGCCCAGCTGCATCAGTGGGTCTAACGTCAGACATTGGCTGTCCTTTTAGATGGAGTAGAGAGCTGTTCATCACAAATAAATAGCATCCATTTTAAGAATTGGCTCATAACTCTGCAGCATTACACAAAATTTCTTACCCAGTAATAAAAGCTCACCGGAGTTCAGTAGCACCCCTGCATACCAGCAACATAAAAAATAGATTTCTCTTAGTAGTATGAGCCAGTGCCCTTATGTTTTCCTACTGCAGGCAACTATGCAAACACCAGCCCACCCTAGAGAAACTTAGGGAATACTGGAAACCTTGCAGCCTTTCACAGTGCTTCAGCACAATGCTGTTTCACTCAGCCCTTTCTGTCATTTGATACAGGGTAAATACGCAGCGCTCAGCAGCCTCCGCACACCATTTCCACCTGTGTGGCAGGCCGGTGCTCCTCGCCTGCTGGCTTGTAACACAAAACATGTGGGAATACTGAGAGTCTCAAGAGGTCTGTCTTACACTTCCTGTTCTTTATTTACCTTTCTGCTTTCAGTTTGTTTTTCCATTTATATTTAGCACAGATAAAAGCGGGGTAACCAAGCTCATGTGTCTTAGTGAAATAATGGGAAGAGCTGGATGCAGAAACCATCAAAGGGCAGGATGCAGCACCTCCACCCCTGAACAAAGCACAGAACTTTAAGCCAGCTTTGAACCATAGCACATACAATCAAGTACTTTTTCCCAAACCCCTTAAGCAGGTGAAAATCTCTCTCTCATTCACTCCTCACAGGTTGAATAGATTTGTTATTTTCGGTCAAAGTGTTGGGAAGGGCATAATTAGGAGACAGCTTTGATCACGCCATGCAAAACCCAGCTCTTGGGGCCGTGCAATTGCAGAGTGCCCCTTTCCCAGAATGCTAGGCAAAGCTATCTGCTAGCCTCTCTTCTGTTCCTTCAGAGCCAGGATCACGATGAGCTCCAGTTTAACCTGCCCAAATGGAGTTTGATAGGACCATTAAAGGGCCTTTGTGTGATTGCACAGTCTGGGTGCTCATTACTTCCTGACTCTATCCACATGAAAGGCCATGCTACCTTCCACCAAGCCCTATTTCCTCCATCCTGTCAGCCCCAGATGGTGAACAGACAAGATGAAAAGCCTGGAGGTTTTGAAAGGTAGCACAACAGAAGGCTGGACCTGTACATTTAAAAAGCACCCCTGTAAGTTAGCACAGCTCTGTGTGTAGCTCCTGCTGAAAGTCAACACATGCACCATACTCACTGGGACACTCATAAGACAAATAAGTGTCTAAAACTCCAAAATGAGGAGAACGCTATTTTAAAAAATCATAACTTAACTCTTTGGACGAGCTCTAAAAGTAGCGGAATGCAGTGAAAGATCAAGGGAGAAAAAGGAAAGATATTTCTCAATTCAGGGATACAGGGGCCTATAGATATCATCTGAATGCTCCCAGCCATTGTCAAACAAACCAAAAATGCCAAGGAGACAATATTTAATTTACTTCCACTTTTTCAACAGTAAAGTTTTGGGACCATATGATTCATCTTCCCAAAATACACTCAGCAGTCTTGCAGCACTTCAAGACTGGATCCATAAACATCATTGTGAACACATATTTGTGTAAGGATGATAGATAAGAGGCACTGATTTTGGAGACCTGACATGTGAGTATCCATCAGGAGCTGATACCATCTTGTAACATGGAAGCTCTCTGCCGTGATTATAAATCACCCTTCAACAGATTAGCCAACCTATTCTGGATGACAGCAAAGCCTGGTTGTCAGAGAGATGCTGCAGATGGGATCAAAGCCTGAGTTGCCACAAGACCCTGGTTTATAGTGCTCCAGTCTGGGCAGAAGGGCGTGTAACCGTACAGGAGATGGGACTGGGATATCATCGTATGACACAGAAACCACTAAGGGGCTGCTGATCAGAAGCGGGGATAACAGCCCCTTCAGCAATGCTTCCTCTGGTATACATCATCATCTGATGTATGTCTACTATGACAAAAATTAAGCATATTTTTTATAGCACAGTTTGGTACATTGGCCATAATCATCTCAAGGACAACTCCTTTTTGTCTTGATTCTATTTCTTCATGTAAGACCAGGTCTATGAGACTTTAATCAATGAAGGTACTTTGTTAGACAAGGCACAAGGTGAAGGCACAGGGAAGGATGGTCATTAGCTTATAGCCAAGCATGAGACAATACAGGCTGTGACAAACCCAGGCAAAAATGATGGGACAGTATGCTGCAACAATCACAAACCATGCCCAGAATTAACTGTGCACACAGCACTGGGGCTTTCCTTCACCTCTTTACGACTTTTAAAGAAGCAAATACTTTTCAGGAAGTTGCTAATTTCTGATTAATAACCTCAGGACTTCATCACCTTGACCAAGAAATAATGACCAAGACTATGCCCCAAGTAAAAAGATGACTGTGCACCTGTAAGAAAATATATATGTTTATCCCCAGAAAAATAGAGATGTGTAGAGATTCAGAGCTTTGTGAGAAAGCCCTGAGTACTTAAATAAAACTCTACGACTTAAAAAGACTCAGCAGCTGGTTAACACAGCAACTAATTTACCCCACAAGCCCTTGTACAAGTTTTTACTGAATAGAAACCTGTATCTGTGAGCAGATTTGTCCACTAATTTAAGATTTTGAGATTTTTTGCAAGATCTTTGGCACTTTTATTTTGATGATTGTCACACCCAAAGACACGACCACCTGCAGTGCACTGGAGTACTGTTAATAGGGGATTTTTTCTGAGCCCATCCCTGCTCTCACTGTCACCAAAAGTTGTTTTATGGTATTTCAGGAACAGAGCAGAACAGAGCTTTTTATAAAATGTGTGTAGGCTTTCCCTCAGACCCTGATCACAGCTTTCCTTTACTGGGGACAGGAGGGAAATGTGTTAAACCTTATAGCACTAGTATAAATTATAGGAGTCTGACTCTTCCCTTCCAGGCAAGGCCTCCAGTGGAAGGCAGAGTGCAGCCAACATCTTTCTGGGGTGGATAGACGACACATAGATAGTAGGATTGATAGTGCCTGCTGGCTGTGTACATGGTAAGACCTATGACTTCGATTTTCAGGTACAATAGTCTAACTCTGGGAATCCCGGTGCAAGAGATAATCCACATTCACAGCCTCTGAGCAATTCTGCTCATGCTGCAGCTCCCTGCATGGGAGCCAGGGCTGGCACAGTGACTGCTCAGGAAAGCTTCATAAAGTGGAGTGGAAGATGGAGCTGTGGGGATTTGCTTTGAACCCCTGAGCCACACTACACTTGGCTCAGGTCAGTGACTCCTCCTAGTTAATGTTAAAGTCATTCATGATTTTTTTTTCTTAAACAATAAAAGTAAAGTTTTATGTGTCCAGAAAGGGTAATAAAAATGTAATGGACACTCTGAGAGCCTAAATCAAAATCCACTGAAGACAATGGAAGGAGTTTTGTGGCTTCAACAGATTTTCAATCATACCTTCTTTACTTCAGTGTTTTTTCAAAAGATCTTTCTGGGTAGCAAGGAGGAAAGATCTTTCTTTTTTCAACACAGCAGTTGTAGATAGAGCTGTTCTCCACCTCTCCTTGAATGGATTTGCCATAGTGCTCTTCAGAACAAGGTTAAAAAAAAAATAATTCCTTCTTTCCTTCTTAATATAAAATGTAGCAATATTAAGTCAGGGCACCAAAATACCAGGCTAACATTACTATGGCGCTTTAGGGGTGAAAAATCAGATTGAACCCATGGGAAGAAAGGCCATCAGGGAAGGGGAAAATTCTTTAATGACAAAAGCCACTTCTAAGCAGGAATGTTCACATGATATTGTGTAGGTTATTCTACCTTCTTTTTGAATGTCACACACAAAAAACTCTGCAGACTTCAGAAAAGAGAAACAAAACGGGCTTATGGGTATGGTCACGACAGACTGAGTTACCCAAGTGATTGTTACTGATACTCTTTGTTAAGACTGTTTGTGAGTGCCCGGGGCCAAAGCTTCCTCTACTGTACATAGAAAAGCTTCTTGCAGTCGTGACTATACCTTTCAGCCAAACTATCCTTTCAAAGTAAGAAAAATCCCTTTTTGCAAACGTCACTGCTTGCTTAGCTATTGATCTCTAAAAGAAATAAGATACCTGAGAAAAAGTGTAGCTTTGAGGATTATGCCCTTCAGTTTTGGGTGGAGCTGTTAATAATTGAGCAGAACTGGACATTACCGATGTGTTTCTCTATTCAGACAGTCTCACCTTGCTATAGCCCAGCCATCTTCAAGCAGAGCTGGAATTTCACAGACTTTTGCAAAGGTGTGAAGCAGTAATCAGTTTTTAATAAAAAGTAATGAAGGAAAGGTGCCTACAGACTCCTTCAGAAGGGCTTCCTGGCCAAGAGGACAGAGTAGAGTGTGCAGTTCCAAAATGTATCTTTGTCAGGACCACTGTTCTTTATATATGTACTGCAGAATTTCTCTTAGGCACAAGCTGTGCACAGATTATGGCTTTCTCCTTATGACTCTGACAGAATATAGTCGTAGAATGGCTTAGATTGGAAGGGACATTACAGATCATCTGGTTCCAATCCCCTGCCATGGGCAGGGCTGCCACCCATCAGACCAGGTTGCCCAGGACCCCATCCAACCTGGTCTTGAACATCTCCAGGGATGGGATAGCCACAACTTCTTTGGGCAGCCTGTTCCAGAGAAGCTGTTAGTTCTAGTTAGCTTTCCTTAACTTGTTAACTATTATTTGTATTGTATTCCTCTAGGTCAAGAATATCTAGTGTTAACAAGTTTATGATTAAAATGTAACATTGATGTAAATAATTGGGATCAGCCCCAGCATCTGACCCAGCCTTGAGTCCATGACTCTGGCTGGCAGCCTTCAAAAGGAGCATTCCCTTTTCTTTAGGAGATGTCTCAGTTTATTCTTTAAAGCTGGGTTTAGTGGGGCAGCTTTCCAGTCTGTGTGGCTTCCCTTCCGGACCTTTTTCAAAACAGCCCTTTAGTCTCTTGCTCTGTGGTTTCTTTCACATTTGAGACAAGCACTATTCTAAAACCCGCATGTTAGAATCTGGGATTAAAAATAGCCGCTGCAGACGGGTGAGCATGAAGTAGCCATTCATTGCAAACAATGGCCACACCGCAGCCTGTGCCAAGTTCTCAGCCCCATCGACAGGCGCAGTGCTGGCCCAGAGCCTGTCCTTGGACACTCTCAGCCCTTTTGTCTCTTCCCATCCAACTTGCAAAATTTGCAGAGCACATCTGCTCTTCCAGAGGAGAGCCACAGCACATCCAGAAACGTCACAGGGGTTTGTGTTCAGTAACCACCAGTAAATGTCTAGGTTAAGCTCCTACAGCCAGCATTAAACACCAAACTGCAATAGGCATAATCCGATACTGCAGGGTGTTTCACAAGATCCCTGTGAAAATCTGCAACATACTATTACATAGGAATTAGTTCCAGCAAATGTGGAGAAGTGTCTGTAATTACTAAGAGTTGATATGCAAAAAAAAAAAAAAATCCTTCCTCCAGATTGTCCATAAATACTTGTTTGAGGTTGCAAATCCTTTAACACACCTTGAACCCTTCAGTTTTCCTCAGAGCACATCCCTTTGTATCTACGCCCCATCCCCTGGCCACGTTTCACCCCCTTTCTCCCCATTACCTCTTCCTGCTCCCTGTTTCAGAAATCATTAACTCTTCAGTGTACCTAAGTCCTACAATCTTAGACTCTTTAGCTATGACTTTTTTGCCACTGTCAAGTTTAAAACAATTGTACAACTCTGCCAAACCAGAATAAAATCATTTTAGATTCATTTTACAGACAAGCTCAAGCATCAGCAAAAAGTTCAGTTGGGCTAATATGTGAAGCTGGAAAAGCCTCAAACCCTTTGCTTGGTCTTACCACTGGCTTCACTAAGTGCAAGATCAAATCTCAGGTACTAAGTAGGCAAATAAATAAGTAGCCTGAGATTCCAACCTGCTGAACAGCCATCAAGTGTTGCTGAGAACAACATAGATTATTGAGAGCTCAGCTAGAGTCAAACTTAAGACCTTCCTAATCAGTCTCACACCATTTGACTTGACCCAGTTATTTACATGCTTAATTATAAACTTATGTAGGTGTATGTTTGCATATACATATATATATATATATATATATATATATATTCAGGTAATCACTAATGCTTATTTTCACCATTTTTGACACAGAAATAAGATAAGCGAAGAGAAATTAGATTTTCTTTTAACTTAGTTGTTATACTGATCCTTCACACAAAGCATTTTTCTCTTTGTCTGATTCTTTTCCAATAGTCAAAGACTTCAGAAAGCTAAATATTGGGATACTGCAGAAGAAACAAGTTTAAGTGATGTGTAATTTCTCCAGTATAAAAGAACTAAGCTATTCTTGTAATAGCTTGTTGTCTTAGAAACATAGAAACTCTGGCCTGAGGGATCCTCTGGTGGTCCCTTATCCAGCACTCCTGTCAAAGTACAGTTGTCACCAATGTTAGGTCAAGTGTGTTATGGCTTTGTCTAACTAATGCTTCAAATCATCCAAGGACGATGACTCCCCATATCCTCACTCCAGTGCTGCACTGACCTCCTGTTTTTTGCTCATGCTCAATCTGAACTTCCCCAAAAGCAATTACTGGCATTGTGTGCTGTTATTCCTTCTGTCATATCAGAGAGTGGTTTGGCTCCATCATCACCAAGAGGGTGGTCAGGCACTGGAAGAAATCCCCTGGGGCAGTGTCCACCAAGCTTGCTGGAGTTCAAGAAGCATTTAGACAGCGCTCTCAGTCACAAGGTCTGATTTTTGGGTGGTCTTGTATGGAGCCATGAGTTGGACCCAAAGATCCTTATGGGTCCCTTCCAGTTGGGAACATTCTATGATTCTGTAATGCTATGATCTGTGTAACTCCCCATTGAGCAGCTTTTGGCTACTAGGTGATCATGTGAAGCCACCTCTTCACCAGAGCAAAGAAGCCCAGTTCTCATGGGTCGCAGCTTCTCCTCAAGGCCTTTAACCACCCTGGGTGTTCTGCACTGGAGTAGAGCCACTTCAACAGGAGACCTCACAAATGAGTATCTGGTGATAAACAAAGAGGGACAGAGAGCCTCTTGATCATGGGCAGGTTATCTCTACTGGAGCCCAGTGAGCAGTTCTCCTTATTCCTCATGAATGTGCATTTTTATCAAATATATCAGCCTACT
The DNA here is from genome assembly GCF_002078875.1 of Numida meleagris. Taxonomy (NCBI): domain Eukaryota; kingdom Metazoa; phylum Chordata; class Aves; order Galliformes; family Numididae; genus Numida; species Numida meleagris. Next base: position 136,076,659 of record NC_034410.1, read on the forward strand.
GTCCATTACAACTCTGTGTCCTTCTTGGAGGGGTGGCTTTTCAGCTGGCCAGGTCCCTGGCTCTGCTAGTACAGGAGGTTATTCTGTTCTATGTGTAGAACTTCACACCCTTCTTTGTTGAACTTTGTAAGTTCTGTTAAGCCAGTCCTCAAAATTCTTCACAGTCCTTCAGAGTTGAATCTTTTCCAGTTAGAACACTGATTCCTCCCTGTAATTTAATGCTCTCTCCATATTCATTAAGAATGTGCTCTGCCTCCTCATGCATTGCTGAAAATAACATCAATGTCAATGTCAGTATGAATCCCTGAGCTACTACTGTCACCCCTCCGGGGTTGGTGCTTCACTTCTTACTCACTGAATGGACTTTGGGCCCTTTGACCCTAGTGGTCCATACAATTTTTTGTATGACTTTGCTTTCCCCTTGCCTCGTTCTCTCTGAAGCTTATCTTCCAGCCCGAGTAAAAGAGCGTGTACAGTAATATGATGCTCTATATTTTAATCAAGTTCACTAGTTGCCAGAATCCCAGAATTGAAGAACTTTAAAGATAAGGGCATGGTGAAAATTGATGCTTTTGTCACTGCATTAAGTTGCATCCACTGAGGTTGTCTTGGAAGCTTTGACTAAAGCTGGGAAACATCTTTTACATTTTACATAGAGGAGGGAGCTGGCAACTCAGACACTAAGAAGAGCCAATTCTCTTGGCCCCGCAAGCTATGCAGCAACAGCCTAACATGGCTGGGAGCCATCAGGCACAAACCACCATACACAGCCCCACAGAAGTCAGACCTCTGGAAGGATGTCGTAGGAGGAGGCACCAGGACCCTGCCAGAGACCCACCACACCATTACAGAGCAGAGCTGGCTTCCAGCTGGCTTCCAGGGGGAGCTGGCAGCATCTCGCTTCAATTAAGTAATTTTCTGATTTTGTTGTTGAAATCCTTTTCCCCTCATTTTTAACCAATAGCTCCATTCACTCAACTTCACTTTTACAATGAGATAATAAATTTCTGGGGGGAAAGCCATGCATTTCAGTCTCTACTGCACTAAGCATAAAAATGAAATAACAGTGCGTGACTGTTCTTTAGTGGCTTTTAAATTCTTAGGAAATGAGAACTCTGTGAGCAGGTAGAGTGCGGGGTTTTGATGACAACTTATGAATCAGAAAACACACAAGGGAAACAAAGGGAAAGAAAGAAAATTATCCTCCTAACTTGTTCGCAAACAGACCGTCAAAATGTTCTCCTGTTGAAGTCAGTTATTTTAACATTTAGATGAGTGGGCACAAACCTGGTTCAACTGTGAAGTGATGGCATGTGAACCCCTGTGAGATGTAACACCGAGGACAGTACCAAGGAATCAGCACAGTGTGTGCCCCACAGTCACCATCCAGGTGAAGGCAAATGAGTCATCACAGAATCATATCACAGAATGGCTTAGGCTGGAAGGGACCTTAAAGATCATCCAGTTCCAACCCCTCTGCCATGGCAAGCTTGCCACTCACCAGATCAGAATACCAGCTCCCCATCCAGCCTGGCCTTGAACACGTCCAGGAATGGGGCATCCACAATTTCATCAGTACATGTATTTATACCTTATTCTCCTCACATAAGCAAGCTTCCAAAAAGAAAATTCCAAAAAAAGCAGTTAGTTACTGAAGACATTGGTTCACAAAGCAAATGGATTGAATTCAGAACATTTTAATTTCTCTGCAGCCCCAGTATAATGACAGGCATGCTGGCTCCATGCTGTGGCTGGGAACAGTGCTCTGAAGAACTCAGGTGGCCTTGACAGACCATAGATTTTTAAAAAATGATCATAATATCCAGGTATCATTAAAAAAATGAGCAGAAAAACAAAAACTCATTTAAGAGTCTGGCTGCTAATCTTCAACATGAAAAAGAGAAATTTCCCAGGGATATCACTTCCCGCAGAACCTGAGGATTCTGTAAGTGATTTCATTGATCTGGGAGACCAAGAAGGGAGGAACCTTCATCTCTTTCCGTCAATGGTTAAACCTTCCCTGAGCCAACATGCGTCTGCTATGAGCAGTGGCTGTGGAGAGGCTCAGAACCATGCCGGAATACCTGGATACATCTCTGAGGCCAGCCCTGTGGTTCCCCAAGCACTTTCCACATGATGCTGGACATCCACCAGACCCACAGACTTCACCTCACTGTAAAACAACACCTAAAGAGCAGTAAGTGGCATTAACACTATCTCGTGATCTGTGGGTTGAAGCTCAGTCCAGGCTGTCTCTATTGGTCAGCACTGCAATGCTCATATCCGTGTACACCAGTAGGAGATCACTGAAGTATTAAAACTAAGGAAATACTCTCTCCATGTTCTCTCCTGAGATAAATAATCTAGGTTTAACTGAAATGCAGTAGGGGCCTGATCCTACTCTGCCTTCTTAGGCTACCAGCAGCAACAGAGAGTTTTCACCAAACAGAACATAAAAGCACAGTTTTTAAATCCCCCTCCTCCTGTGGTATGTTACTACAGTCTGTGTTTCTGTAAGCAGTCATTCATTTCGTTTTCATCCATTCCCATCTGTGAGCAAAAAGATGCAAAGTGCTGTTCAGGAGAAGATGTGAATACTAAACTTAGACTCAATTCCTTTGCTGGGGCTTCAGAGGTGAAAAATTAAAGCTTCCCTTTGGGAAATTTTCATGGTGATTATTGTTATAATAAACAATTAAGTGATGGAGTGGTTACACGAGACCTAGGGAGACAGCATCTATCTGTCAGGCTGCATGCTGAAATTGTGGTTTTTTTCAAATATAAATGTGTCTTCATGGGTACTGAGCTCCTAACATCCCTGAGGTGCAATAACCAGGTGATTTATGGCAGTACGGAGCTGCTTGCAGCGTAGATTTTGTTGACTCTGAGACCAGTCATACAAAGAATAGTTCTTCTAACATAAATCAAAATTAGCATTAAAAAGAGATGCTAAATCTGACAGAATGTACAATTCTTACAGTTCTACCTGGTCTTCCACAGTGGAGAAGGGATCTTAATATTTACAACAGAAATTTTCAGATAAATAGTTTGGTTTGTTCAGTAAATCAGCTCTCACGGTTTGTAATCCCTCAGATCCCTCTCAGATGAGAGACCTCCCAGAGACTGAGCTGAGCTATTGTTTGCTGTTTGAACTGACAGCCTGGCCAAGACTTAGTACTAAAATGGAAACATGAAGATCTTATTTCCACCTTAATGGAAAAGTATTTGACAATGTGATAAGAATAAAGTAATAGAAATATCGTAGTCTTCTTAAATCTTGTAATACCCTTAAACCCTTCTGCAATTGTGTAGTAGAGACACAATTATCATTTAATCTTTCCAAGGATTTGGAACCCTCCAGAAAAATAATCACAGCTTGCCACACTCAAATCAGCTTTCCTTTCCCCTCACACCGTAACATGTATTTGGACAATGCACTGAAGAGGAGGGCACCACAAGGATAACATGAAGCTGATGGTATTTTAATTGGCACTCTGAGTACAAAGTGAAGAGCAGAGTCTGCCTTCCTGATGGCTCTGAAAGACTACTTTTTTCTTTTTTTAATGAAAACAATTAGGCATCAATCATCCAGCGCCAAATCTGATCATGTTGTGCAGGAAACAACCTCCATCCCACCTGCTGCCAGCATGACACAGCTCTGCAAAAGAAGTGGCCCAGTCACTCCCTGTCGTTTCTCTTAGGAAAGCATCAGTCAGGGCAACTGTCATTAGTAAGGAGCAAGAAATTTTGCAAGACCAAAAAAAAAGTTTGTATATCACTTCATCATAGCCGGACTAGGTCTCCAAAAGAAATCCAACAACAATCATTTCTTCTTTTTGTTTTTATCAGCACTGATGCTAGATGGGCAACTGACTCAGAAAACATGATGAGATTCACCAGAAAGAAAATCAGCATGGTTCCTCTCTAAGTGGCAATTACAAATGCATTAGATGGAGAATAGTACATCCAATTGCTGCTGTTTCGGGGCTATTTGCAGCCAGCTTTCAACCTGTATTGCCTGTGTTTTAGTGCATGACCTCCCTCCAACTACCTTCCCACAACCTTTCATTATCTCTCACAAGAGGCACTTGAGATCACTACCCGTGGTGATACTGAGTAAAGGTTAGACTGGTTTTTAGACTCACGCTGCTCGCTGGAAATGATGTGATCAATGGAGTGGATTAAATCTACTAGATGAAATGCAAAAGATGCTCCAGGGCTGATTGTTCGTGCTTTTCCTCTGCACAGAGTTGGCCAAATTCTGCATACATTTGCCTCAGATGGACACCTGGCTCATGTCAGCTGCATGTGAGCTCACCCATTCCCAGTGGAGGGGACCCAGGAGGGTCACACATATTTCTGGATGGCTGAACAGAAAGCCAGGTCTCATCTTAGCCTGCATGAATGTAAAAAATACCTGCCTACGTCTCACCTAAATTTTCCTTCCAGGTATTTGCAAGGATCAAAAATTATCCCTAAAGGTCAGTGTTGAAACAAGACTTTTTAAAACTATGTATTTTTAAAAAGCAATCGTTCCTACTATGGATTCACTGTCGATAACTTCCTTTCCTTGGGAAGACTCATCACCCTGTACTGCTTGATGCTTTTCCCAGTTTTAAGCTGCTGAATGCTGTTCTTTTTACAAGTGAGCAAATGGATCTATTGTTGTGAGCAGCATCAACAGTTTGCAGAAACTGTCGCAGCGTGGGCTGCTCGCTATTAGCTGGTTGCCACAGCAAATCCATGCGAAGATCTTCCCAGAGGGAGCACAGAACATCACACTGCATGCCGCATGATTTGGAGCTCTTATTGTGTGGGTTTTTTCAATTTTTACAAGGGAACAAAACCACATTGTGAAACACAGGGCGGTTCTTACTGAACCCCAGCAAAGCCTTGTCTTTGGAACAGCTCCCAAAACTATCTCATCAGATGGAGAAAGTGAAAAAGAAACGATTGTTAAATGTATCAACCCAGGACCGAGGAGCGCTGAGCTCCTTTCTACAAGCTGGATTTTCCAAGCATGTCATGAAACTGCAGGTGGAACTGACGGGGTCTTGATGAACTCCAAATCTGGATGCCATTAACATGGCCATTCCAGGAGCCCCTCTCCTTGTACTGCACTCCATAACGTGCTGCACACCCAAGCATTCCCATTCATTCTCCACTCATACCAATATTAGATGTTGTACTGATCGATTTGTATTACCTGCAAGAAAATAGGGGCAGAAGTAAAATAATCTTCCCCAACATAAAAAAAATATAAATTACTGCAAATTCAGACAAAAATAAGTGAAAATGTATCTGAGAGACTCAGCAAAGCCTAACTCGCAGTAAAATACGAAGTGTCTGAATTTAAAATAATTATCTGTGTGAACTTAAAACAATCTCCTGTTGTTCCTTGTTCCAGCAGGAGTTTTTGAAGAGTAGCAGATCAATTATTAGGGCAAAAAGATCAGGAAAAATGCTTATACCACCGAGATATAGCAAATAAACTTGAATGACAAACAGCAAACACCTGGTAATTTTATTAAATGAAGGAGCAGTATAGCAATGCTTTTCTCAATGTCAAAAAAATTGGCATAACGCATCTCCTATCCACTTTCTATAGGCTTACCAGGATGTGGTATTCTCTGCATGTGTTTGTTCTTCCCTGCCTGATTATGCTTCCTGAAAATGTAGTGCTCAGAATGTCCAGGGCCCTTTAAAGCTAGAGAAAGAGAGAAGACTTTTAGCCCTTCTTTGCTTCCTGTGACATGATTTGCCCACAGTTTAACATGGACTCCTCCCTTCTGAGCTGAGAAAACACAGCTGGTTGTATTGCTAAACTGCAAACATCAATGCATGCCAGCTTGGAGAATAAACTTCAAAAAGAAGAAGAAATGCAGAGAAATGCACATTTAAAAATGTGGGTCATACCTGGACATTTTCTTTTTTATTCCAACTTTAGAACTTCAGCTTTTACATTTTTGTTCATTTCCTAGTTCCAGCTAACACACACAAAATCTGTTTTCAAAAAATACATGAAAACAGAAATTCTTAATATTTCATTATTATCCATCTCCTTTGGGACTATACTAAGCTCTTGTGTCTGCCATTCACTTCTCCTTGTCACATGCTTTCTGCTGTGCATTTTCTCTCACACTCAAGGGAACTGTGCGTCCTTTCCTCCTGCTGCCCTTGATCTCTCCTGTTCCCTTTGCAGGTCATTCAGACTCCTCCTTCAAGTCAGCGTCTCTTTTCCCCTGAGCAAAATCACACTGTACCTGGCTCTTCTTCTGACTATTTGTGTTTTTTCATCATCTGCTCTTGGCCAATATGATTTCTGGGAAGTCAGTTTTCCTAATGGCCTACTTCTGCTTCTTCCTGAAACAAGCTGTCTCCCAAGCACTCAGAAGCCAGAGGCTGCTGTTCTTTCTATCCTTGAAACAATTTCCCCCCCTTTTTTTTTTATCATCTCCTACTTTTTTTCTTTTTCTTCCTAACTCCCCATGAGATGTTCTCTGTTTTATTCCTCTGCAATTTCACTAGGTGAAAAAAAAAGTCTTTCAGGATGCTTGTTACTGATGGCAAAGATGACATGACTGACAGAATTAATTGTGCTGTCAACATCTCACCCAGCTTCAGAGGTCTAAAACTTAGTTGAATAATTGGGCACTTTTGTACACTTATGGAGTGTCCTCTTCAAAGCTCTCAATTTCTATACCAAGCAGGACAATTTAATTTAACCTTTGCAACAAAGACAAACAAGGGGCTGGAACACCTCTCCTGTAAGGAAAGGCTGAGAGAGCCGGTCCTGTTCAGCCTGGAGAGGAGAAGGATCCAGGGAGACCTTATCGATATCTATCAGTACCTTACGGGAAGGTGCTGAGAGGATGGAGCCAGGCTCTTTACGGTAGTGCCCAGTGCCAGGACAAAAGTCAATGTGCGCAAACTGGAAGACAAGAGGTTCTGTCTGAACATCAGGAAGAACATCTGTGCAGGTGACTCAGCACTGGCACAGCTTGTCTAGAAACTGTGAAGACTCCTCAGTGCTCTTCAAATGCCACCTGAACATGGCCCTGGGTTTTCTGCTCTGGGTGTCCCTATTTGAGCAGGGGTTGGGCCAGATGGACTGTGAGGTCCCTGCCAACCTCAGTGATTCAGTTTACACACTTATCGCGTACCTTTGCCAAACCCATGGTGCATATTTTCATATCTAAGAATTAATTAGAGCTGTAGCCCATTAGTTGTTCCAATTATGCTTTCCTTTAAAATCTCATCTTAAAACTTCTCTTATTTTCTTTCCCCATGGCTGCTATATCTCTACCTCATAGTCAGTACCATAACTTATACTGAAAACTGAATCCAAGCATTAATTTAATCTTACTGACACATTTTATTATCCTTAACCATTACAAATTTCTTACTGTATAGCACTTATTTTCCTATATGACTCAAGAATTTTCTGTTATTTGTTTTACCATATTTTGCTAGGTCTATCTCAGCTTGACATTTGGCAGTTTGCAGTTCATTCCTCCACGTTCGACCTCTCTGACTGCTTAGGGCCTTTTTTCCACTTCTTTAAAACTCTCTCCCTTCTAATCTCCTTCTTAAGGCAGTTATTTATCTTACTGAACCTGGAGAGCTTCTCTGCAAGATTTTCCTCATGGTCAGAATACTTGTGACCACTCACGCCCTGGAATACCTGGGCCTGGCTGTCATCTGTACTTGTTCTCCAGTCTACACCAGTCAAATTAAGGCATCTCCAAATGCTTAACACGTATCAGCATAATCCCCAGTAGTCTGCATCTCTTTAACACTGTTATGGTATCTGCTCACACCTGTTGCTTTCCCTGATACTTTTCTTTCACCCTTAAGATCCAACACAACATCACTATCTCAAGAACTTCTGTTACCAAATGACTCTGTTCAAAAGTAACTACAGTTTATTCTGTTCTTACCTTTATCTCTGGTTACCTTGAACAGTATTGAACACTTTTCCTCAACACCCAGGAATGCTATTCCACTTAAATATCTTGCAAGAAAGAACTGCATCAACTACTCAAGTATTGAGTCTTCAATGTCATCTCTTCAATGTCATCTCTTTGCAACCAGTTCCTTTATCAACTGTATAACCTTGTTTCACCTCACAACCTTCCTTCTGTATTCTTATATTCTTCCTGGAGATTGGAAAATTATACAAGCGTACCCCAAAGTAAATACCATTTTACAGTGGTGTCTGACTCATTTGTAGAGGAACATCTTAGCTTTGATACTCAAGTAGCTCAACAGATTTCTGGTGTTTTTTTTCCTGTTCCCCATAGGATCATTTTTAAACTTGCAACTACATCATAGCTTCTGTGTACATATACACCTCTGCTGACAAGGTCATCAATTTTTTTGCAGTGAGGATTTCTCATTCTCCTCCCCAGCTTTCCTGTAGGCCCCCTTCAGGTACTGGAAAGCGGCCAAAAGGATCCCCCAGAGCCTTCTCATCTCCAGGCTGAGGAGCCCCAGCTCTCACAGCCTGTCCTCATAGGGGAGGTGCTCCAGCCCTTTGATCATCTTCGCTGTCCTCCTCTAAACCCTCTCCAACAGCTGGATGTCCTTCTTGTGTTGGAGGCCACAGAACTGGACACAGTACTCCAGGTGGGATCTCATGAGAGCAGAGTAGAGGGGCAGAATCACCTCCCTTGACCTGCTGGTCATGCTTCTCTTGATGCAACTCAGGATACGGTTGGCCTACTGGACTGCAAGCATAGCCCAAGACAAGAAGACAGCAATAATCTTGTCAATATTCCCTGGATAAATTAACACAAATTAAGAATACTCCCTCCTCTTCCACTTCAGTTCATCAGGATGCTGATTTCACAGGCCAGCTGTGATTTCTTAAATGTGTCTTTTGTTTACCGAAAACTACAAAGTAAAGATGCACAAGGAGACAGTAAAAAGATCTAAACTAACATGGTTGATTATTTATGAATCTCAAGGAAAAAACAACCCCCAACAATCATTCTGACTTTCTGATGAGTGTAATTATCAATGTTTCTGAACAAATAGAGCCATTTGTTCTGTTCTATTCTGTCCTGGACAAGCTCATAAAGCTGTTATTTGTTTGTGTAGTGAATAGCTCCAGTGACCTAAGGCATTAAGTTGTTCCATTTTGCTGCAGTGGAGATATCAGCTGTAGAAATGTTCCTTTCTTCCCATTGCCAGACAAAATATAATAGGGAAGATGCTGAGCTCATACATTCACTCAAGACACTGGTTAGCTTACATCTTGGCTGCAGTGAATCAAGGTGACTCCATTAGAGGTGTGGCAGGGAAAAGATGAGGGAATGAAATTGCTGAGATTGCTTGAAAAGTGAAATTGCTCCCTTAACTTGCCTTTTCTCTTCCTCCATACTATCTACCCACAAGATCTTTTACAATCCTCCTCTTCCCATTTCAACATCTCCTTTTTATCAAGGATGAATACGATGGAGCAATATTTTGTTAATAGTATCTCTGGGTGACTCTGTGCTGCCATTTAACTGCTGACCAAAGGACTTTAGCTTAGACAAACTACGACATTCAAAACATACAAAAATAAAGAGTTTGGTGGAGTAAGTTAGGTCACAAAGGACATCTGGAGATCATCTAGTTCAATCACCTGCTGAAAGTGGGGCTAAGTTCAAATTTGGATTCAGAGTTCTGTCCAGTCGAGTTCTGAATATCCCCAAAGGATTGAAAACCCACGTTCTCTTTAGGTAGCCTATCTCTCCCAAAGCAACCACATATTTGCTGTCACTGTTCTTCAGGATGTGTACATTCCCATCTGACGTATGACTTTCAAGAATCCCTGTGTTGGCTTGTAATCCTGGTTAACATAGCTCCTCAGCCCTTGAAAGTTTGGCTTGCACTCTGTCTGAGTTACTTGAAAAGAGAAGGAAAAGCTGGACCAAGAACCAGTAGTTTCTACCTTCAAGCAGTAGGCAGTCACATGCTACTGCCTTCCTCCTGCCTGGTTGGATCACAGGTTCTGGAAACCTTCAATGGAAAACTCAGACCGCAACAAAATGTTTTCTAGCTATACCAGCACCTCTCTAGCTCTGTCCACGAAGAAAAAGTAGCAGCTCCTGTAGCCTTAGGTTGATTAGGGTTGCCAGCTGAGCTGTGTGAAACAGGCTTCTAGTTTGTACCACAGTCCTCATGGAGTTCTTTCCACACCAGTGAAAAGCTGTTATGATAATACTCACAGAAAATTGTACAGCACTCAGGCAGCTAAAAGAAAGAGATATGGAAAACTGAGCAAAAAACCTAAAGGTCTGAAAGCAACAGAAATTTCCCAACTTCCCTGTTGGACCAAAACTAAGATGAAACAATTCCTGGCCAAGACTTTAGCAGAAGCTTAGCATCAGACTCATGACACTGGCGTCAAACCCTCCAGCTCAAATATGCCTACATACTAGACTGCATGAAATAAAATAGTAGCATGGCCAAGAGTTTTAAAAGTAGAAACTCAGCTCAGACCTCTGCATTCAGATCCATGCATGTAGATAAAACAGCCTTTTTCTTAAGAACCGAGCACTCAAAGCCATCAACGCCAAACACAGCTGCTGAGATCCATTCAGTATTTTTTCATACTTATTTATTTACTAGCCCAAATAAAAATGTCAGAGCCTAATATGAATCTCCTGCTTTTTGAAACTCTTGGCTTGAGCCTGTTTTGTTTCATTTCTGTCCCAACAAAGAAATAAATCTGTCCAATCATTCAAGTTTTTCTGATTATTTAAGAACTGGGGGACTATCCAGTTACAAGGGAAAATGGTTTGAAAGGCAACCCACACATGGGATCAGATGTAGGAAGCTCCTTTCAGCTCCAGAAGAGGTGAATTCTGTTTGTGTTTAGGTAGGAGAAATAGCACATTTGCTATTTTCAAAGAGCAGGCAGTGAGAAATGTGAGACTTCTTCCAAACTTCCACAAAACCTTGAAGAATGTTTTGTTTGTTTGCAGGAGTCAGCTGAAGTGCAACTGGTGCCAAAAGGAACCAGCTTTAAAAATGAGTAACAGCTTGATGCCTTGCTCATACGCAGCAGAGCCCAAACAGAGAAGCAGATCAGAGACCAAACGCCCACTAGAAGCAGAAATCCATCCAGAACATTGCTGGAATTCATTCACTGATCGTGATGGTCCCAGCATCTCCACTGCAAATGAGCTGAGCTGCCAAGAAGTTATTGTTTGGAATGGCCCAGACTGCAGAAGCCATTAGATGATGATGGTTTTTTAATATCTTCTTGGAAAAATCAGAAGCTTTGTACCAGACACGGGAAGATATTTCTGCTATTATAGAAGAGAAAGGAGAATATAACATAAGGAGAAAATAAAAAGAGTTAGTTATTCCCCTTATTTTATCTTTGCATATTCGTATCCTTTCTGGAATTTCTGCACCTTTTTTTTAGCGATTTAACTTTCCATAGACACTGATGCACTAAGGTGCTTGCTGTCAGTATTCTCACCCTAAACCTCAGCTCGACATCCTTTTCTTCGGCAAACCCTCTTCAGGAAGAAGTAGCATTTACTGCTGCTGCTCTGGAGCCCTCCAGTCCATATCTGCTTATTCAGTACCAAAGGTGCTACCAAGCAGAGGGGACCATGACTGAGCTCTCCTTCCCTTTCCCGTTGCAGGGCAAGAAGATAAAATCTATCTCAAACAGTTCATGGGATCAGGAATTACAGAGACAGACTGTGCAACTGCAAAGTTTTTTCCCCTTTGGAAAACAAGTTAACAACTTAGGTGGAAGATTTAGTAATAATAATAATAACCTTGTAGGATTTCTAAAAAGCTTCTGGGATAATCACATAGCTTGTAGCTAGCTCCCATGTGGAGCGTTAAAGAAGGTGCAAGGGTCTGACAGAAGCATAACTGCATACTGGATCCACAAAGGTTTAGGAGATTCAGGAAATTTTCTGAAAGGCTGAGGGGGGGGTGAAGGATTTGAGGATGTGGGGGATGCTGTACACAAAAGGCTGCTTTTGTTCCAGACATCACAGTAAGCCTGTTGAAGGTGTCCTGGTTTCAGCTGGGACAGGTTTTTTTACCCTTCATAGTGTCTGGCATAATGCTGTGTTTTGGCTTTAGGAGAAAAACAGTGTTGATGACACACCAATGTTTGTAGTTGTTGCTGAGCAGCGCTGTCAGCACTGAGGACATTTCAGTTTCTCAGCTTCTCATACCATCCTGCCAGCAAGGGGGCTCAGAGAGCACAGTAAGCTGGACAGAGACAGAACCAGGACAGCTGACCTACATTGGCCAAGGCAGTATTCCACATCATCATGACAACCTGTGAAACCAAGGGTGTTGGGCCCAGGGGGCAGCTACTACTTGGGGACTGGCTGGGCATCAGTCGGTGGGTGGTGAGCAATTGCTTTGTGCACCACTTGTTTTGTAAATAAATATATACGTTATAATTACAGTTATTTCTCTCTTTTCTAACTTAGTAAATAGTTTTTATTTCAACTTACATGTTCTATTTTATTTTTCCCGATTGTCTCTCCCATCCCGCTGGGAGGGAGGTCATTGAGCAAAAGGCTGTGTGGTGTCAAACAACAGAAGAGACCTGCTTTCAGGTGCCTTCAAGATACTGTTAATAGGTAGACCCACTTACACACTGAACCCCACCAATTAAACTACCGGCAGCACTCGGTGCCTTCACCCCATAAGACCAGGTATGCCTGAGTGAAGGACTCTTACAGAGATCCTTTCTCTCCATCCCTCTCACATTTGCAGCTGTGCCCTCTCCAGCAAGGTTTGGCATATGAAATGTCCAAAGTAACTCAATGTCATCAACAAAGAATCAGCAGCAACAATTTTCTTCCCTTTGCAGAGCTACCCAAGCAGCAAGCAAAGCCACCTGGCCTCGTTCCAATTCCCTCTCTTGGACAGGTCTCCAAGCTCTCTTTCCCCACTTCTTTCCTATGTGCACAGTAGCCAGAATTTGTCACCTTGCAGGCATGTAATAGTTACCCATTCTCATGACACCTTCCTACAAATGTTTTTTATTTGCCCTTCTGCAAACCAATAGATCTATAAAATATGGTCAAAGCCAGGGGGTTCTTCAGATATTTTCTCTGAAAAAAAAATAATAAAGCGATGAGTTATGGTTATTAAAATAAGATGTAGTACTGCTTTGCAGACAATCTCTGGCTTTGTTTTCTCAGGCACTCAGCCAACAGAGAGGCGAAGCAAAGAGCAAAACTGCAGAGTGCAAAGTCTAATTTAAAGAATAATTATTATCATTATATTGCGAGACCACATTCCCTCACTGGGACCTACATAAGAAGTTCCAGTCTCCGGCTGACATTTGGCATTCAGGCTCAGAAGACAGGGATCTGCAAGGCTCTTGCAAAAGTTATCTATAGCAAAAGAGCAGTGGGGTTGGGGCTTCAAATAGTATGTGGAGGGTGCTGAGGACCACCCTGCCTCCAAGGAGTGCTCAGCCTGAAAATGAGAGCTGTCATTGAAGTGGGGCAGGAGGTGAGGCACAGTTCAGAGTGGGATTATGGAGACTGTATCTTTCCTTCAGATGAGATCGCAGCAAAATTCTGTCTAATGTCAATGAAAACCTGTAGCCTCCTCCTGCCAAATGTGCCTCTGCTTCTCTATCTTCAAAACCTGCTACACACCACTGTTGTAAGGGATCCTGGACCCAGGACAGACAAGATCTTACACGACACCACCATCCATCCTGGGCAAAGCCACCTTATTTGATGACAGTGCATAGACTGAAAGTATAAACCAATCCCAAGTAGCTCCTCTGGATCCTGAGGATATTGAAGTATGTCAGATGGGAACTTGAAAAGGCTGAACACTTAGCAGTGTGGAGAGCTGCCTGAAGTTAGCTGACAGCAGATATCAGGTGAAGGGCAATGCCTGAATCCCCTTCCCACTCTTTCTCCTTCCCACCCCAGTGCAGGAGCAATTTGGACCTGGAGACCTTGAGGCCTGATTTCCAAAGCTGTGTTATAAGGAGCAGAAGTCAATGGTGGGGTAAATATAGATATCCTGTCTGACTTTTTGTCTTTACAAACGCAGCCCCGAGTGTCTGAGACATGTTGGTGAGTCTGACACTCGCAGCCAATGCACCTACAGAACACACAGAGCCGTCCTGCCCACATCACAGTGTTGATTAAATTTGGAATAGGAATAGCTGCCCTTGTGCAGAGCGCTCCTGATATCTGACAAAAAATGACGTCCAAAGAAAAATGAGAGGCCAACCATACAATGCAATGCAGTATAACTGCACTGAGAGACAAAGCAACCCAATTTGAAAATCTTAATCTGCATCAACAGCTGACAGGAAAAAGATAATGTTAGCTAAAGACATCTGAAGATCCCCAAAACAACATTAAAAGCACAATAATAGTAATCATTAGATGTTAATGATGATGATGATGATAGCAATAATAAAAATAATATCTTTTAAATGACCAGAGACACAGCAGGAGTGCATGAGAATTAGCATTTAAAACAGATCAGATAAGATTTTCATTTAATTAAAGCACTTCTTAAGCCTGGTCAGAGCTGCCAGGCTGAACCCAGCTCTGGCATGCTGAAGGAAGTGAGCGGGCTGTTGGGGAAGGCCTGAGCTTTGTGGAAGTGTCCATGAGCTTTGACATATCCTTGACACATGTCTACACATCCTCCAGCACCTGGACAGGGACAAGCATATGGCTCTGAAATCTCCCCCTGACCTCATTATCCGAGGGTCACTGGCTCGGCGGCTCCAACAGCTCCTGACTACCTAGGGAGGCTTTAACCCATGGCTGTTCACGTGGGCTGAAATGCTGGAGACAAAGGATTCCTCTCAGACGTTTAATTGAAAGCAGTTGAAGGCAGAGGCTTTGAGATTTTTGCTTCTTATGAATGAAGCTCTGTGAATGAGTGGAGCTGAAAAGTTTCAATATTGTTGTTTCACCACCAGCAGTGGCAGAGCAGGACTTGCTCACGCTGCTGGCTGAGCAGTGGGACCCCCACCTGGCAGGAAAAAGCACAAGGGTGTCAGAGCGTTTCACTCCTTATGGCCATTAATCTTTGGCCTTCCATCTCCCAGCACCATTAATTATCAGTGACCGAGAGAGGACAGAGTACCAAGCTGATGAGAAACCACAACACTCAGCAGCTCCTGGGAAAACAGCAAGTTTTGTGAGGCTTGATTCCATTCAAAGCCAATGAGGTAGCGGTTCACCTTAGGGAGCTGACAGCTGATGCACAGCAGACAAGGAGAGAGGAGAGCAACCTGCATTAGTGGAGAAACCTGTAGAAAGGCCAGGTGAAACAAAAGCCAAACCAGGAGCTGTGCTAAGTTATGTGGTCTTGTATCCATAGGGAGGTAAAGGAGAAATCTTGCCTTCCTGCAAGGAGCAGAGCTGCCTGCTGGATGGTGCTTGCCTCCTGTACCACATGCCCAGTTCTCCTGGTACACAAACCAGTTAGTTGGTTTAGAAATAGTGAATATATCTCTACACAGCGCTGTGTCAGGGCAGACTCAAGAAGAGAGACAAAAAGGCAGTAGCTGGAAGGGGCTGCCTGCTGGCTAGTTCTACTAGCTCTCTTGACATACAACAACTGCTACCAAAGCCATAATATTTATAGAAATAGTCTCCTTTGACCAAATACAAGCGTAACATTGCCATATTACATTGTGCTACAGAGATTGGCCCAAAAATATCTACATATCATGACAGAGCAAATGCATGGGATCTGAACGCAATAACCCAGACAAGTTTCCAATAAAAAAGCAAGGAGTAAAGAAAGAAAAGCCCAAAGCTATCTCTGTGTTTAACTGCATTCTCCAATTTTCCATGTTTCTTAATGAAGAAAGAAAATAATGCTGAAGGGAATGATGCATAGCAATGTTTCCATAGCCTTAGCTGGCAATGAAGTCAATCCAAACTAGAGGACGTAGCTTAAATCCTCCTGAAAATCATCCAAGTTACTACAAGTCTGAGATACCTCACAAGTGAATGCCTCTCTCTAAAATTACAAAGTTTTGCTATTAACCTCAGCTGGACCAAGGTCTCACCCAATATTTTGATTGTGAAGCTCTCCTTTATTGCACTCTTCTGGATATAACATTACTTTATGCTGTCTTCTGGGCCCCACAAAATCCCATTATAATTAATCTTACTTCTACGATAACTCTGGCTCAAAGGATGCTGTCATAATGACCATGAATATAATTGCCTCACCATGCTGCAAGCTGTAGTAAATCATCAGCCACCATACAAAAGATCAAAGTAGGCTAATTAAACTGTATCTTTAGCTGTCTGCTGCAGACATTTCAAACTGCTTTGGCTCCCAGCTGGAAATCAGTGTTTCACAAGAGCTAAAGCAACTCTGAACAAAGACCAAGGAAAATATATACTTGTACTTAAACAGCTGCTTATTCTGTCAAACTGTAATAAAAATGCTGAAAAGACAACTGGTAGATAACGCATAATACAGTCAAAAACATCCACAAGAATCATCAGAATATTAAGAACCAGGCAGGATTGTACATAAAATATTAAACAGTTTCCTGATTTTAGTCATGTAGAAACAGAACACCTTAATTTTCTTAATTGGCAAAGTGTAAAAAGTGGAAGTACTTGGCAGACCTTCATGGGTTATCCACAAATACTACTAGTTTTCCAGTGAAGGAATGGTACTGGCTGCTACGGCCATTTATTAACTTCAGAACAACTGGAATGTAATTAAGGAGCTGATCCTCCAGACTCTCCATCTAGAATAAGGAGTCGGATTAATGTTAAGGAAAGCATCTCTCCCTCCAAAGACTTCCTAAATCAACAAAAGTTTGCAACACCAGGCCTGAATTCACAAATAGTAAATTAATATTTGCACCTAATTCACAAAGAAACTTAGATTTTAAAAATTGGGCTCTCTGAGCCACATCACAATATTTACTCCGTGTCAATTACAAAACATCTGATGTTTCAGAGGAATCAAGATCAGGAACTAAAATGCTCTGGGCTTTTCCATGCTGAGCTGAAACCTGGTCAGAATTTCCTTTAATACTACATTTTCCTGCATGCGTAGAACTCCCTGTCACTCACAGTGATCCCCTTCCTCTCCTCTCTTCCAATGCAGAAAGGTAATGCCTTATGGGTCTGCAACATTGCATTAAGAGATGAGGACAAAGAGACTCTACTAGGGGAGCCCAGCGCACAAAGGAAGAGAAAATTATGTATTCCGAATACAAATCTGACAAGGCATGAAAGCAGTGTTTCCAAATCAAAATATTTCTGGTTTTGGAAAAAATACAAAATACACTATTTTATGTTTATTTTCAGGAATTGGAATTTATGAGAAAGAAAAAAGTATTGCTTTCTGGAGAACATGGATTTTTAAAAATGTGTCAAAAAATATTCCCATCCCAAAGATGTTGTCCAGAAAATGTTTTCTGAGTTGAACCTGAAGATGTTTAGCTGGCAAAAATTCATCATAAACCTCATATTCTCTTCGGAGTAAAATTATTTACTCTAAAAATTCTAGAGGAAGGATTCTTCTGTGCAGTTTTGTAAGACATCAGCAAAACTAGTTTTTGGCAACTGGATATATATAACTTACATTAGCAAATGTTACTTTTTGTGTTGAAAGTCAGCAGGATTCAAATCTGCCAGGGACTTCTGCTAAAGTACAGCTCTGTTTCCATGCCACAGGCAGAATCAGAAAACCCAAGGAAGGTTTACTTTCACTAGCTGATCCCAGTCCCTTCAGAACTTCACCTTGGCTCTGACAGTCATACACTGATACAGATTCCTGTGTGACAAATACAGCATTCACGTGCAAAGTCAGGTGAAAAGGAGAAATAAAGCACATCACCCATAGATAGGCCTTGGAGGTAATCTCTGGTACCAAGCACAACAACCTACAACACAAGAGGCAAAAGCAAAAGACAATGTTAGCATTGTAACCACAACTGTTTCAAGTAATAGGCAAGTAACAGTTTGAGTAGGTCTTTTTTTTTTCTTTGGTTGAGTGATTAATCCTGCACAACTATGTGTGTTGGTCAGCCCAAATACTTTCTTCTAGTTATAAGGAGTAACAAAATTAGAAAAGCGTGATTTGGATCAAAATGAAAAGTATTATTCAGTCCAAAACAAAGTATTGTTTCACTGTAAGGTTATTTCACTCATTTTAGTAACACATTTTTATATATGTTTATTTTGAAATGGGAACGTTGCCTGAAAATGGCAAGTTTGAAAACTAAATTTTCAAAACATGGAAAGAAAATGTATTGCCATTTTCAATCTACTTTTCCTCTTCCTTCTCTGTTCTTTTGCCATATCTAACCCACACTGGTGGTTTTAGTCATTGACATAGGTATTTTTCTAGCCACATCACAAGCACCTCTGAAATGGGCATCAGCATCTCAGCGAGCTTCAATCAAGCATAAAAATATGAAGTACCTTGGATGAACTGAACCCCAGAAGTTCATATTTCTACCATCGTCTCTAAAGCACATCTAAGCAACTAGTACAGGTGATTTAGGAATCATAGAATCATAGAATGGCCTGGGTTAGAAGGGACCTCAAAGATCATCGAGTTTATTCATGCTTCTTATATTTCAAGGTAGGTGAGTTAAACATCATCTCTTCAGCCTGCCATTTCATTGATAATTTGTTGTTCGGTAACATCAGAAGCTACCCAGCTGTACTGCAGCACCTTCAGGCAGTGGCTGGGATGTACGTTCTTCATGGTCTGAGTTATTTCAGATTTAGAATCATAGAATCAAAGAATGACTTAGGTTGAGAGGACCTTAAAGATCATCTAGTTCCAATCCCCTGCCACGGGGGAGGGCTACCATCCACCACATCAGGTTGCCCAGGATCCCATCGAACCTGGACTTGATTGCTTCCAGGGATGGGGCATCCACAACCTCTCTGGGAAACCTGTTCCATCACCTCACTGCCATCACCTCATCACCATTCATGGAGCAGATCTTCCAGAAGACCCTACTTACGCATATGGAAAATAAAGTTGAGGTGATTGGTGGTAACCGACATGGCTTCACCAAGGGCAAGTCATGCCTGACAAACTTGGTGGCCTTTTATGATGGAGTTACAGCATCAGTGACAAAGTAAGAGCAACTGATGTTATTTACCTGGACTTGTGCAAAGCATTTCACACTGTCTCACACAGCATCCTGGTCACCAAATTGGAGAAAAATGGATTTGATGGATGGACCACTCACAGAATAAGGAGTTGGCTGGATGGTCACACTCAAAGAGTTGTGGTCAATGGCTCAGTGTCCAAGTGGAGACCAGTGATGAGTGGCGTTCTTCATGGGTCAGTGCTGGGACAAGCGCTATTTGACATTTTTGTAGGCGACAGGGTCAGTGGGATCAAGCACACCCTCAGCAAGTTTGCAGATGATACCAAGCTGAGTGGTGCACTTGACATGCAAAAGGGAAGCGATGCCATCCAGGGGACCTGGACAGGCTTGAGAGGTGTGCCCATGCCAATCTCATGAAGTTCAACAAGGCCAAGTGCAAGGTCCTGCACCTGGGTCGGGGCAATCTCAAGCACAAAGACAGGCTGGGCAAAGAATGGCTTGAGAGCTGCCCTGAGGAGAAGGATTTGGGAATGTTGGTTGATGAAAGATTCAACATGAGCTGGCAATGTGCACTTGCAGCCCAGAAGGCCAAACGTATCCTGGGTTGCATCAAGAGAAGCATGACCAGCAGATTAAGGGAGGTGATTCTGCCCCTCTACTCTGCTCTCATGAGATCCCACCTGGAGTATTTCGTCCAGTTCTGAGGCCCCCAACATAAGAAGGACATGCAGCTGTTAGAGAAGGTCCAGAGGAGGGCCACGAAGATGATCAGAGGGCTGGAGCACCTCCCCTAAGGGGGACAGGCTGAGAGCTGGGGCTCTTCAGCCTGGAGAAGAGAAGGTTCCAGGTGAACCTTATAGTGGCCTTCCTTCCAATACCTGAAGGGGGCCTACAGGAAAGCTGGGGAGGGACTTTTTATAAGGGCATGTAGTGACAGGACAAGGGGAAATGGTTTTAAACTTGTAGAGGGTAGATTTAGACTAGATATCAGGAAGAAATTCTTTACTGTGAGGGTGGTTAGACACTGGAACACGTTGCCCAGCAAGGTTGTGGGTGCACTCTCCCTGAAGGCACTCAAAGCCAGGCTGGATGGGGCTATGAGCAACCTGGTGTAGAGGGAGGTATCCCTGCCTATAGCACGGGGGTTGGAACTACATGATCTTAAAGATCTCTTCCAACCCAAACCATTCAATGATTCTATGATCTGAGCAAAAATTTTCTTCCTAACATCTAACCTGTCTCTCCTCTTTTAGTTTAAACCCATTCCCCATTGCCCTATCACTACTGGAGCATGTAAAAGGTTGGTCCTCTTCCTGCTTGTAAGCTCCCTTCAAGTACCAGAAGGCTGCAATGAGGTCTCCACAGTGCCTTCTCTTTTCCAAGCTAAACAAGAACAACTCCCTCAACCTTTCTTCATAGGAGAGATGTTCCAGCCCTCTGATCATCTTGGTGGCTCTCCTCTGGACCCACTCCAACAGCTCCACATCCTTCTTGAGCTGAGGGCCCCAGGCTTGGACACAGTACTCCAGATGGGGTCTCACAAGGGCAGACTAGAGGACAATCACCACCCTCTCCCTAGTGGCCGCCCCTCTTCTGATGCAGCCCAGGATACAGCTGGCCTTCTGGGCTGCAAGAGCACACTGCTGATTCATGCCCAGCTTTTCATCCATCAGTACCCCCAAGTTCTCCACAGGGCTGCTCTCAGTGAGTTCTCATCCCACTCTGTACTCATATCTGAGATCTCCCCAAACCAAGTGCAACACCTGGCACTTCATTTATTTATTTCCACTCCAAGTAGATCTCTTTAGTTCAGCTCTAGTTATTCTGGTTTTGGCCGTGAATCAAGAGTCTCCCTCAAGTGGCTCTTTGTTCTGTACACAATATTGATAATAAGAGCTGTGCTTGTATACTGTTTGGAAGAAACATTCAAGGCTGACGTACTTAAGGCTGAGAACAGCATTCAAGGTTAGGTAAGAAGCACTTTCACAGTCATCAGTTCAACAAAAAAGTAATTCATCTGTAATTGATTGAAAAAACTTTCTCCAGGCAGAGTACCCTCACAGAATATCCTGAGAATAAAAGATGAAAAAATACCAAGCATCTATGATACTATTTCTGACAGTTCTGCCCATCCTTCTCACCTGTTTGTCCTCAAGTGCCAGCCTCTGAATTTCTAGGGTGACACATTAGGTAGGAAACATGATTGGGCTGGGCCTGGAATTATAAGAAGAAGAATCAGAGTCTAGAGCAAGGTAGAAATAGAGGAGTCATGTATGAGGCCAGATACAGCCTAAGATTATGTGAAATATTGTGCTGGCTCCACCGCTTCCAGCACTCTGCTTGCACCGGCAGTAGTAGAGGATGATGCTAGGGAAGTCTTAGCCACTTTCTGCAGGCCACTGCCCTTGTACCCTAACAAAGTCAAGCATTACTGGATTAGGGACGGTATCACATACAACTCCATCTACTCCCTCTAAGATTTGTTTTCACAGGATCATAGAGTCACATAGATTGGAAAAAGTCTTTAAGATTACCGAGCCCAACCATGTCCCTTAGTGCCAACTCCACCTCTTAAATATTTTCAGGGGATGGGAACTCCATCATTTCCCTGCCCAGTCCATTCAAATGTTTGAACACATTCTCCACGAATAAATTATTCCTAATATCCAAACTAAACCTGCCCTGGGCACCATGTGAAACCATTTCCTCACATCCTATCACTTGTCACCTGAAAAGAGGGTGACTCTCTCCTTGTTGCAGCCTCCTTAGAGGAAGTTGTGGAGGGTGATGAGCTCTCCCCTGAGCCTCCTCTTCTGCACACTGAACAATCCCCGTTCCCTCAGCCACTCCTCAATCTTGTTTTCTGGTCCCTTCACCAGCTTCATTGCTCTTCTCTGCTCATGCTCAAAAGAACTCGTCTAAGCCTCTTTTGTGCTTGCAGACGTTACGTGCTCTCCTGAAGCAGCATATTGCAGAAGTTCATCACCCATCATTTACTAGTTCCTTCCTTATATTTGTTCCATGTGGTAGATCAGAAGAATCACACACCAGAAACATTTATTTCTCTTCACTGACTCAGAAGGGCACTTAGGCACATCACTGGCATGATTAAAGACGGTGAGTCAGAGTGCATTTCTTAATGGGATTTATTAAGTTTGTGATTTCATAAGATAACGTTTTTAATTGTTTCTCTTTTATTAGCATAATTGCTAATAAAAATTAAATTAAAATTAAAAATTAAATTTAAAAATTAAAAATTAAAATTAAATTAATTGCTAATAATAATTAAAAAGCAAAATTGATATTCCTACGTATGTATAAATAGACCTAACTAGGGAAATAAGGTTATATACAAACGAGTTGATCCTACATTGAGCTGTCTCCGCCATGTTAGTCTTGCTTTACCAGTCTGGCTGCGAGCTCCTGCCTAACCTGTACCATGGTCCATCCCTAGCACTGCTCCAGCCGCAGGGCAAGTCAGTCCATCTGGTTGATCATCCAAAGAGCTATCTGGACCTCAGAGTGATCTTTCTGCACTGAGAATAGTGGGAGCTCACTGCCAGAGCAAGGAGATTAGAGCACAGATGCATTGCTCAGCAGCATCTCACCACAGGATGCAACATAAGATCTGCTTCCAGGATGTTTCTAGGAGACAGCTGGACGCTTCTCCAGAAGAAGTTCCCCGTGTATCTAAAGCAACACACCTGGATTTCTAGGGAATCCGTAGGGCTCACAAGCACATGAACTGCAAAAGCAACAAGAGCTGGTACTTTAGAGGAGATAAATAGACTGCAGAATAGTACCCCAGACAACAGAAAGATTGATACAAGTGAGACTCCAGAGTGAAGCAATCGGATCACCATTATTCATGCAGTTTTGCTTCAACTAATTTGTTGGCTTCCTTTTATCCTAATAGATTGCAGTGAGAGCTCTTTGGAAGAGGACCAAAAGGTTAATTTGGAGTGCCAGGAAATGAACCAACCAGTTCCAACGTTCATTTTTATAAATATTCCTGCTCATAGTGAGGTTTACCTCTGAAATATCTAGCTGTCAGTTACAGATAGTTTGATCAGCTGCATTCACTGCCCAAAGCCTAGTGTTAGATTTTGCTATGGACTGCAGATACTTTACTCTTGTATGATACATAAGAAATTTTTTTTAAAACAGTATAAGGTGGCGGTGAGAGGTCATCGTTGCTGTGACTGGGAGCTCGACAAGCCCTGAGTCCAGGTGGCCTGCGGATGGTGTGTGCTTTTGGAGGTCTGTTGTCTCCAATTCAAAGTAGTTTCCCTGAAGCAGTGGGTACAAGGTACAGCCACCTCCACACAAGCCATTACAGATGGCATCAGGCCCTTGTAGAGTCACTGATTTCCCTGTCAGTCACTGGAAGGCTGCAACAGCAGTTATACCTGCAGAAATCAATCATGAGGAAGCAAATCTGAGCACTGCCTCCTCCTAATCCATGACAGATGATGTTGTAAGTGGGTGGAAGATCCATGGTATACATATTAAATGCACTCCTTAGAGTAGCTGAAAGGGGGACTTACCTTCAGCCATACAAGAGAAGATCATCTCTGGAGATATTATTACCAGCTCTGAGGTCCAGGACACTCTCCCTCTAAAGTGATATATCTATCAGAAGAACAACACATTGCTTTTGTCCTTGACATATGAAGCATTTAGGACCCACAGCCTGATTCTCATCTGCTGCTGTTCTGGTTCACAGTGTCATAATTTTTGCATTGCAGTACACAGGTTTCCGAGGGAACATGATGCATGTGGCAACTTCCTCCCAATTTTATTACCCGTCCGACCCAATAAACCTTCCCTCCCCTTTTTCTGTCTGACATGTTTCCTGAAAAGAATGCTCATGGGGATTGTTCAAGTCTTTCATGCCAATTCGTGGTCCAGCTCTTGCCAATTTTCTATCTCTTTGCTTCTTAAATGAAACTCAGAGTAGGACATTCGTCCTACACATTTTTACTCTTTGTGTTTCTATTACACCTTACATAAGATATTTGTTACTCATCTTTCTTCTGGAAAATCAAGGGCATTCACAAAATCAGGTGGAGCTTTAAGAATCTCCGTGTCCAGAAGATTGCTAGCATATGACACTTCAATCCAGCTCCATGGTTCCAATCTCCCAGTCCACAAGCCTTCAATTACATTTCCAGAGACTCTTGTATAGACTGTCAGCACTAACCTCAGAGAGCACATGGGTGATCCAATATATATTATTTTCTCTACAAGCATTTGACTGTATTTCGGTTTTTTTGCATTTCAAATCCATAAATCTTATATACTCCACTCCAAAACAGTTCTTGACACTTTCGCTTATTCTGAATACCACTTTCTCTTGTCTAAATGAATGGCCTTGCTTGAGTAGGCTCAGTATGAAGTGGGAGGAGACAGGAGACCTTCCAGCTTTTAAGCTTAGGCTTCAAATCAAAGAGAAGCCATAAATATTGAAGATTTGAACTGTCCCACTTTTCTCTCTACCCCACCTCAAATAAATAAAACTGCAGCAGAAAAAAAGAAGAAAAAAAAAGCAGATTCCTACAGTCTGAAGAGGAGGTTCCCTTTAACCTCTTAATGGAGCGTATCCTGAGGTCTGTCAGTAGTGTCACACACACATCTCCATTATCCACGACAAAAGATCAAGCAGAGAATGAGGGAGAGAATTGATTTCCTACAAAAGTCAATGTTATCTGGAGCACTGAAGTGGAGCAGGACACTTTAGGATAAATGC
Organism: Numida meleagris; assembly: GCF_002078875.1. Lineage (NCBI taxonomy): Eukaryota > Metazoa > Chordata > Aves > Galliformes > Numididae > Numida > Numida meleagris. The sequence continues at coordinate 136,101,486 of NC_034410.1, forward strand.
TTAATGCTTTATCTGCTCACATGAATACTTTCAGATAAAATAAATTGGATTTAAATAACATCCCAGCTGTGATAGGGACTGACAAAAGTCAGGGAATGCCCAAGATAAGGCCACATCCTTTGACCTGAGGGAAAAAAGGGAGAGAGAGAAAAGGCCCTGTTCATGCTAAGAGTGATCCATCAGCTTCATCTATGAGCTGTTTATCACCATCTGAGCCTTGTGTCCAGATCTACAAGAACATGTGAAGACGGGAGGGAGATTTACCGTTGCAAAAACCAGTTATGAAAGAGTCATGATTTGATACAATGCATTTTTCTGAAGATCAGCTCTTCCTTTGAAGTCAGTTACCTAGTAAACAGTTCAGCACACCTGAGCAACCTCTTCAGAGGGGTCTGCTGGATGTAGACCTTACAAAGCACACTCTCCATCTCTGTGTTTTGACAAAGGGATGGGCTCTTATTCTTCAAGTTTTCTTCTGGCAGCATGATTGCATTTCTCTGCCCTCTGCTTATTTCACTAAGTTTTTTCTGTGTGGTTCCAGCTCCTGCTGGCAAAGTTCCAACCTCTAGTTTTACTTGATTTTTTTTTCTCTTAGATCCTTGGTTCTTATCCCTGCATCATCTGGAAAATGTCAAATTGTTGTTTGCTGAGAATTTGCACGAGGGAAAGTTTTATTAAGTTGAAATGAGAAAAAGGAGGAACACATCAATTTGTTCCTGAAACATACAAAGGATATCGGCTGAAGGTTATGAAATTCTGCCAGCCTTGATCTCACAGAACAAGAAAGATAAGCTCACAATATGTAGAGGGTATAAGTAACTTTAAAAGCATGAATGTAGAGAGGAGTTTGATTATTTCAGAATGCTTTTATGAACAAATCCCAAGGATGTAGACTGCCAGAGGTAGGATGTGTTAGTTTGTACACAGGAGTATATGCATATTAAAATAGTTCAGTAGCAACAGGGATCAGACTTAGATATGATCTTAAGTCATTTTCAGTAGTTTCCTCAGGTTGTTTCTGTCGGCTCCTGCACCAAAGACTGATTCAGAAGAATAGCTGAGCACAGGCATAACTCTTAGCGGGTGTCTGGGCTTGTTGAAGTATATGCAACTAAATTGCTTTAATGAATTGGAACTTCAGTAGCTGTATGAAGCAAATGTGGAACACACATAAGTGAGCACTATAGCAAACAAAGGCTGAAACTGCCCAGACAATTTGTCAGACTTCTAGAAAGTTAATATTAAAGGCATAAACTTTATCACTGCAAGATAAATGCTGTGTTTCTAGGACTACATCCTGATTCTGTGAAAATCAGCAGGAAAAATGGGCACAGATAAAAATTAAAATGGAATGCAGGGGTTGATATAAATCGTGATTGTACAATATCTCAACACAGTGATTATTGACTCAAACTTACCACTATTTCACAACATTAACAAAGGTTCCACTCAAATGTTTCTGAAATAAAAACATTCATGATTTGTCTTTTTATCAATGGGAAAAAATAAGGATAAATCACAAAGGTAATATTCCTTGTAAATGTTAATTTTTCCTGGAACAAAGATAAACAAACAAACAAATGAATAAAATCCTCACATAACAAATGCATTACGGACAGCCTAGATTCTTACATTGGCATCCTAAGCTAAAGACCATCTAGAAATCAGAAGACATGGCTGAAATACAAATTTTAGATACTAGCATAAATAATGTTAACACACATGACTGCCAAGGGATCAGTTGACTAAAGGTTGCTGAAAAAAAGGCCTTCAGCCACTTTGTTATTTACCAAAAGAAGAAAACTGAAAGGAGTTAGACAAATTCATAGACAACAGATCCATGAAGTAATACTAAAAGCTCTAGAAGGGATACTAAAAGGACTAGACTTAAATGCTTTCCCCCAAAAATATCTTCCCTGTCATTGCTGGAGAAGAAGTACTAGACTGGAATGGTCATTGGTATTAAAAATACAGTGATTTTTATGTTATCATTTATATCTATCACAGTTAATTAAACTTAGCAAAATAATTCCATGAAGTCAAAATCTCTGTCTTCAAAAGTCTGCATTTTCCCTGGTAGGGAAAATGACAGCAGTACATATGCACACACTGGTATGTCTAAAATCTCAATTCACGTTTCATAAACTTTTCAACTTGTGGAGCCTCAATAGATTTCCAGTGCTGATGCACAGCCTTTCCAAACTTCATATACCTAGGCCATTTTGCAATACACGAATTTTGTTTTGTTGTTATCTTCTGCAGACCTCTCCAGTCTCAAGTCTAGAGACTCTCAGGTGTCCATATGCTTCAATTTGGAAACCTGACCTATAGCACATCTTTATTTGACCTCTGCATTTTAGGAGAATGAGGTTCAAAATCTGACCCACTGGGTAGATGTCAGTCCAAAAGCAAACCATCTGAACTTACACATCTGAATAAATACCTAATCATGAGCTAATTATCTCATGTTCACTGGAGATCTGGGAATCAATTCAGGTGCCTCAACATCGGGTTTTACTAGAAATGTCTGTATCTGGGCCCAAGTGGGCTTGGAGATTCAACTCAAAGCTTACAGTAGACCCACACTCCCATCCACTTGAAGCAACAGCTGAAGGTCAGCCAAAGTCAGAATCATAGAACATCCCAAGTCGGAAAAGACCCTTAAAGATCGAGTCCAACTCCTGGGAATGAGAATGCCTGAGGGCATCTCAAACAGTATTTAATACCTGAAAGAATAGAGTGACACCTATGCTCAATAGATTCAATCAAATTTAGGGAACAATTTGGCTTTTCGTGGAAGAGACGACTACTGGTTAGTATATTGAATGATGTCTTGAATTTAATTGACAATATTGAACCAGTTGGTGTGATTCAGTTGCCAAAACAAAAGTGCATAGTGTCATTCAAGTTGTACCAGGGTGTCTGAAACATCCACACAGAGCTGGTAAACAGATTGGTGTCTGCCTGGATTAGCAACTATATGCAAGGGTTCTCTAGGCATCTCAGATAAGCTAAAACCATATCAAGAAGAAGTCAACTCCTGCCCTCAGCCTTTGGAAGCAGATGAACACTTCATTCATGAATAAACACCAAAGTTTACTTACTGATACACTGAGTGCAGTCTTGCCTGGAATGTCTTTCATTGGTCGTGAATGTCCATCAAAAGAGACACTGTAAAACAGTGACGCACAGATCTTTGATAGTCACCTCTAATGTTCCTAATCTCAGTCTCCACAATGTTTTAAATGTGCTCATTGCAGACAATAAAGCACTGCCTTCACCTACATTTTCTCCAAAGACACATGACATGTTAGCACCCTATGGAAAATGGGATGGGTCATTCAGAGAAGGGTAGCATAGGGAAGGATATAACATCTACAGGGAAGAAGATTTTCTGTGCACATAGCGGAGTAAATGCATATTTATCAGTAGTGTCTAATCAGTATGGATGATTGCAATGAATTAGAGCAATGAGCCTTATTTTTAAAGTTTAAATTGCAGGCTGTCACTGCACAGTAGTTTCTGTTTCAATTAAATACAAGTTAACTACGGCCGAATATTTCAGGGTATTTTCAGTAGAAGATTTAATGCTGAATTCTATCACAGAATATCAAGCCTGAATCCTCAATACATGTTACAAGGCCCAGACTTTATCATATGACCAATAGTTCAGAGTATGATCAGTTTAGCAAAGATTGTCACTCTTCAGGTATCTGTCTCTTTCCATTTACCTGACAGACCATTGATGCACAGGAAAAGACACTTACTAATTTTTGCACTTTTCTGCTTGCTGGTTAGATTATAGATCAATGGAGAAGAAACTTAGCAAACCACAACAACAGTTTTTGTTTTGAGTCTGTTTTCAGCTGCAGAAATATTACCTCTGAAAGGCAAGAGTTTTCTGACAAAGAGAATTAATGTTGCACAAAATGCTCCATTGCCCTTAAAACAGGCCACAGTTTCTGACAGTCTCTGTATCTGTTCCTTCATGGCACTGTTCCATGGGAAGAGAAACAGAGGGAAGATTGATCTTGTGAGGCTCCAAATGCAAGAGTGTTTGTAGAAAAGGAGCAGTTGCTTATTATGACTTTCCTGATCTGACAAAGAAGAGCACATGGTCAGGACAAGAGAATTCTAGCCAGGCAATAAATATGGAGTGAAAAAATACATTAACACACTCACTTACCACACACAATGTCACATAAATCATGTGGAATACTGTTCTCTCAGGCTGAACTGTAACTGAGGGTGGCAAGTTTAACTTTCTAGTCATTAAGACTGTTTGCATGTCTAAGAGCCTGTTAAGAGCTGAGATGAGAAGTTGACCTCTTTTCTATACAGATCTCTACGAAGGGCAGCAACAACCATATTTTTACCCAGTGCTGGGAAGAGGGTTTCAGACAAGATAGATGCAGATAAATGTTGAGTTCTCATTTGGATGCTATGCCTTTTTTTTAGATTGCTTTCTTCCCGTACAGTAATTTATGTAGGTTGAAAATAAGTATTTATTCTTTTTGTATATGGAAACATAGCAGCAAGACTGCAAATGCTGCTTGTTTCTGCCCTTAGAAGGAAGTAAGAGCCAGTTGGGTTAGGAAAGCAAGAAAGATCCCCTTGCTGACGCTTGATACTGATTGCAGCCACGAAGGAGGACTGTGTACATTCACATGTCTACTCTACAATTTCATAGCATTATCCTCTGACTTGTCTTCTGATTATGGCTACAGTCAAAATCCTTATTCCATCCACAATTACAATTATTTTCTATTTCAAATTCCTAATTCTTTTTTTTCCTAAGCAAGTCAGTCCTCCTGCTCATTCTTTCTTTGAACAGAGAAAAGAACTGTTGAAGCCTCCTTTTTACTGATTGTTCCAACGAAGATACATGCCTGCTTTGTAAAACACACCATTGGGGTGCATCAACACTTTCTTATGAAAGTACCCTTGGAAATAAAATCAGAGAACTGTTCCTGCTAGGGTCAATGAGCCATGAGATCACTCTCACATGTGTATCTGTGATATACAGATAAAATGGAGTGTCCTAAAGCTTCTGCTTATTCTAAGAGAATTGACCTTCCCTCCTTTGCAGCTAAGTCCTGCCAAGCTACCAACACCCTCTGCCACATTCAGTTTCACTTCTGACTCCTTAAAAGTGAGGTTTGTCCCAGTTTGTAAAAAAAGCCACTTCGAATGAAAGAAGTTCTTTATTATATTCAGTGCAAGGATAAAACTCAGGAGAAATTCCAGTACTGTGAACAAGATAAGATTAAATTTAGTTTATTTACCCCAAGTTGAAGGGAAGAGGAGAGCAAAAGGAGCTCAAACACTTCATTTTGGCTTGCACCCTTCTGCATGCACTGCAAGACCTTATTTATACATAATCTGAATTTCTGGAAAGCTACAGAAATGTACTGTTAAGAATACAAAAAGATACTCTGCAAGTAAAATAAGTAGGCCAGCATTTCCCATTAAGAGTCATGCAGCCTCTGCCTTCCACTGCTCTTCATCTCCAGCCTGCATCCATGCAATTCCTATTCACATTCTCAAAGTATAATCCTACTCTTTTTACATAGAAGTAATGCTGTGGTGAATTATTATTCCACAAATAAATGAGGTTTCCAGGAATATGTCATAAAAAAATCATAGTAACTATATTATGCTGCAAGCATAGTACCATGCTATTTACAGATAGACCATAATCCTCATTCTGAATCATTATGGTTTATCATATCAATAGAGCTTTTAAGATCTGGAAACAGAGAGACCACAATGGTTCCCTTGGACCCAGCCTATAGTACTGCAGAATGCAACTGTTACATGAGGACAATTTCAGCCCACATATTCATAACTGCTGACTTGGTTTTTTTTTTGTTTGTTTGCCTTTTTTTTTTTTTTTTGGAAGGAAGGAAGTCATTGAAAAAAAACATAATAATTACCCTTGTGAAAAGTATAACTGCTGTATTTTTATATACATCACCTCACTGCATTAATCTACATAATGGAATAATGGGATTTCAGCCTCAGAAAATCCAAGGGATATCTGCTTGTAATTCTTTTGCACAGGTACCCAAATTATACCAAGCCAAATGCAAACTGTGATTGAATCCCTTGCAAGTCAGAAGTTTGGGTGTCAATTTTGATGTTTGTCAAGGTTTTGTGCAAAAATGTTACGAAGTGTTATTTTTTTAATTCTAAAAATATGAGAGCAGTCTTAAATTGCAAGATAGAAGTGCTCCAACATTCAATCACTGTAAAAGTGCATTTGGTGGCTTTAATGCTACCTACGCTGTAGAAATCCAAATGAACTGGTTAAAAGCAGTGACTCATCACCCTCTTAGGATATTTGGAACAGTGAACGGAATTCTACAGGTCATAGATTTTTGTCACAGAAATAATGACAATGACATCTTACTGCTACAACCCAGCAAAATATAAGCTACAATGATTTAGTTTGTGCGCATAGCTACACATACATTCATATTTGCAAGCCTGGAGGTCTTAGGGTTTAGAGTCACCATTACCATTAATCCCTCGGTATCAGAGTTTTTAAGATTTCTCTTTTCATTGAGAATGCCATTGTGGTTATCCTCTGACTACTATGTAACAAAAATTGAGGGTCACTCTACCACAGCACTTCGAAGTTCCTGCTATCTTCTAGCTATTTTTCCACACTCCTGGTGGCTTCTGTCTCCGTGACTTTACCAAGAGAATGTCATTTGGTGAGGGTTTAGGGTTTGCAAAACCCTAAAGGGATTTTGCAAAACCCCCCTGAGGGTTTGCAAAGAAAATATTTGACTGCAGACAATACCATGAATAAAGATCTATAACATCCAAAAGAGATAAGAGAATATGACGTATTTGCTGTTTTTTTCTCATAATGCACTTCCTTCAGGGTGCCTAAGGAAGCCAGCAATGACTAGGTTTAAAAAAAAACCTAAAGACAGCACTTCCCCTGGTGCATAAGCACAATGAGGGATTTCTTCCAGAGAATGCCATGTGGCCTCCAGACATGAACTGATTTTCTCAAAAGACACCCACCAAAATTCCTGGAGCTATCCATGAGTGCTAAAAGCCATCCTCTGTGGGGTGTTGGAAGTCCAAATTGCTGGCCATGAGAAGTGAGGAGGATAAGCTGTAGAAAGAACTACATAAAAGAGCAGTCAGAGATGTAATCATACGGTGGTGGGAGAAGTATCTTCCACGTTATTTTAAATCCTTTCACTACCTGTGAACACCCAAATCTTTACTCTCAAGTTATGGTTGGTAAGCATAGGTAAAGTTCCAGTTACTTCGTTTTTAAGTCTTTTAAGAGAACATATTCTATCCAGGTTTTGAAATCCATTAAAAAATAGAAGTCATCTTCAACAAAACAACTTATTACATCAACATAGTTATAAGCTCATTAATATTTGCATACACTTTTCTTCCAAAGATCTTCAAAGGAAAATGTTCCCTTTTTTTAGCTATTTTTACTAAAAGAGTCATGTTTTATTATGTTTACTAGACTAATAACTTATGCATATCTATATGGAAAATAAAAGAGAGCCTGCCTTTGAGACACTTATTCATTGTGAATCTTTTTCTTCCCCAACATATATCTTGGTTCAGTAATGGTTTTCACACTGGCTAACTCACCATAAGTCTTCATTTTCATGCTTTCATTTGTTTAGTTATCATGTGCTTCCCATTTTCTGAAATATGATTAATGAGTGAAAAATATTGCTTTCATTGTACAGCATACATCATCTGAACCACAGAAATATAAAAATATTGCTGACCAAGATCTCAGACAGATTCTACAGCTAATCAACATCTCCCTGCCCTGGAGGTAGACCCAAACCAAAATCACAGCTCCAGACAATACGAAACTTTTGGAAACTTTCAATCCAGAGTAAAACAACATCATTTAGACTCACATCTAATTATAACAACCTGGGTTTAAAACGCAAATGTAGTGTTTCTGCTGCATCTTTGCTGTTCAGAGTCAATGGAAAAACTCTTACTGCCTCCAGCAGGGGCGAAGATCGTCTTCATAGTGGAGTCAACAGAGATAGTTAGGAAAAAGAAAAAGAAAGAAAGGAATGAATCTTTATATATATATATATAATATATATATATTATTTATTTATATTATATATATAATAAAAATGTGCCCATTTTTGTAAAACTGAAAACCTGCTCTTTGGATAAGAAGGCTTAAATGTGCCTCACCACTTACCACTCTGAAAAAAAAGTTATTTTTTTCTTGCAGACTTTTAGTGCATAGGCACTCCTGTAGTTAATCCACAAATAGCAGCTATGTTAATAACATACAGCTTCCTTTTTCCTTATTTCCTTCTGAGCTTTTGAAGATCCCCTTGGCATTTATTATCACTGTACTTAAGTATAGACACTTAAGGTGCCTCAAAGGAAGCTGCATAGGTATAAGCATATTAACATGAATACCGTCATGCTGACATCGATTTTGTTAGTCAGATTAGCTGCATAGCTGCAGGGAAAGCAGAAGGACTTCTGTGCTCAGGCAAAGTCTCAGATATACTTAGTTGTGAATTCCTGGTGTCCACATTTATTTCAGTCCATATCCCAGTGTTCAGGGCATAAGCTGATTGCCCCATTCTCTTTCCTAGTTTCTCCATCTTTATGCTATCCTCAAAATAAGTAGATTTTACCCATTCCTCTAAGAAACCCACAGTGTATATGGAAAATACACATCATTATCCAATATGAGAATGTCCCAGAACACAAGCCAAGAAATGTACATCCTGAAGCCTTAACGGATTAGATCTGTTTTGGCAGTTACTGTAAATACAAAGGAATTCCACAGAATTTATAACCACAGTGCAGTTTAACAAGCCTTCAGGTTAATATCATATTCCCTCCCTTCAGTTCAGACTGTGTGATCCTTTCAAGAGCAATGAATTATTTGCAAAATTCTGTAGAAAAAATTAAGATTATTCATGAACCACATGGTAAACATTGCCTTACTAACTGTCTGTAGTGCAACTTTAGTGCACCTAAGTGCATATGTGCATTCCCACACTTCCAAAGATACAGGCTCTCTTAAGTGAGAAAATTGCTCCTTCACAAAACGCACAGTGTGAGAAGAACAAGTCTTGATCCATGACCATTTTGTTCATCATGCCGGAACACTGCTGAAAACTAAGCCGGAAGGCTTGTAAGATATCAGCAGAAAGTATTTTTTTTCATTTGAGATTTAAAAGTTTTCTTAACATTACATCGATTTTGCTAATAACTTTCACACATTGGATGCTGAGGTCAAGGAAAATATGTTTGACCTAAAAATCAAACTGATAAATTCTGCAAGATACAGGAGGAAGAAGAAGAGATTGTGCCTGCAAACACCACATGGAAAGTAGGTAGATTTCAGTGGAATCATAACAATAACTTACAGTATATCAGAGCTTTACAATCCTGAGTAGAGAAATTTCCTCCCATTGGGAAACTGGGGTTCTATAAAGGTGAGCATCTGCTGACACCCATTGTTTAAAGCTCCCCTCCTGTAAACCCACCACACCTTCAGCGCTACACCAGTAATGGCACTGCAATCGTTCAAAATCAAAAATACAGCAAGTGAGAAAAGAACAGGGCTGAGTGCTAATCAGACCAGATTAGAGTTTGATATTCCACAGGGAAAATCCATTTTCACATGTGCTACTGGAATAGGCAGTCATGTCAACAGCGTGTTCGTGGCAAATTTTGAAGACATCTACTACTTTTGCCAAGCATTGCTCCCCTAGCCCTGAGATGCTCCATTGCTCAGTAATTATAACATTTTCTTTCAGCATTTTCTGATTAGACTTTTTTAACACTCCTTTTTGGCATGATGTTTTAATTGCAGCAGTAGTCTACTTTGGGGGGGAAAAATTACTAAAGTACCCTTATGTGCAATATATTTAATTTCCTCTAAAACTAAAAGCATGTTGGTATAGCCATGAGAATAGAAAAAGCTGATGTTTCAGAATTACCGAAGTAAAACTTCAGACACTCAGATGTTTTAGTCAATAGCAAGATTATCATGCAGGGGCTCTGTTGCCAGTGTCTGACCAGAACCTCTAGTCCAAGGCAATCTTATTTGGGAAAGCACATTCTTCAGCATACATACACTCAAGAAATTTGCTTTTAAGGAAAAATAATTAAAAATTAATATTAATTTTAGGAGATAGAGTTCCTTAGCTATTTTCAAATATTGACAGGTAACTCTATTGATTTTAACAAAGGTATGATGAAGTTTCATCAATACAGTTTGGCAATATAATTATTATTCTTCTTCCAGGTAAATCATATATGGAAAAAAAGTAATTGAGCCTACTTCAAATTGAAAGGAAAAAGCGGAATACTGCAAAGTCAGGGAATTGCAGGCTTTCAAGTTGAAAGCACAGCTTTATATTTGCCTTCTGGTGTCTCCCTCCAATAAAATAGCTTTGATTTTAGATCATTGTCTGTTAAACATCAACTGATACAGAACAGAAATATAAAATTTCATATACTGTACTACTGGCAGATACAAAGATCATTGATATTTGTAAAACTTGTTAATTTACTTCCAAAAAGATGACAATAGCCAGTTCTATTTCACCCTAAAAGATCAGAATCACTGATTTTTAACTTTTTTTTTGAACTTGAGTCAATCAATAATTTCTCCAGGATAACACTGATTGTCCTATTTAAATAAATGGACTTGCTTAATGTAAATAAAGGCTCCTGTGAGGCACTTCCTTGATGAGATTTGGCCAAATTTCATGAATAGCTCAGATATGAAACTTCTGTGAGGAAAATATGAGAAAAATGTTATTTGAACACGAAATGTGCATTTCAAAATTCACCAGATGTACCTCATTCCAATGCTCCAAAGTGATACCATGCAGCCAACTCTTGGTGGGTGAACCCTCCAGTCACTGAGACCTCAAAAGTACACAGGCAACCTTGGGTCATAACTCTCCCTTTAGACAATGCTTTTAACTAAATCTTTTGAGTCCGCTGGCCTAATACCTGAAAGGAAACCTGCTCTTCTGCATCATGCAGGTTATGTCTGTCTGTAGGAATGGAACGGGAAATGTATCCCTCAGCCTGCTCTCTCCTCTCTTCTCCCTCTCTTTTCCAGGTCATCCCCGCTGCTCCTGTTGGGTTCCCCTGACCCTGGCTGTTGATCCTGTCTGTGATGTTGTGCAGCACCTCTGGAGGCAAGGAGGTTATGCAGAGGTTATCTGCAGGGACAGGTTATTTGGTGACTTCTTTTTAATCCTAATCCCTTTAGAAGAGGGCGGATTATCTGAGGGCTTGGTCACCCACTGTGCCACAGGCCTGATCCACACCCTGGTGATGTCGAGGAGCTTTGATTTCCTATCTGATGGCAGCAGCCCTTCAAAATACTTTTATCTCCCTCACTATTAGTTCACTTGTTATCTTGTGCCAATACTGCATCTTTGTTGCTTGTACAGTGCCTGTCTCCAGATTGGAAAACAGGGAGGGTAGAATTTGAGTCATGAGTGTACAAGGGAGCTGAGCATAGGGAAAAATGGCCCCTGCTCCACCTGATTCCTTTCTGGAGCAGATGAAATAACCAAAGTTGGAGCGACAGCGAAGCAGGCAGTATTCTCGTGGTAAATCCCTATGTCCCCAGCACAGAGACCTGTCGTTATAAGGGAGCCAAACCTGCACTGAACCATGATAGCTCGCAAGGACTGTGTGAGCAACTTGCTTACAGTTTGAGAAACAGCATCTTCTTCTTAAAGTGGCCTAATTCAGCCTCTGGTCACTTTTGAAGTTACAAGGGAAGAAGGAATCTCCTCTTGGAGAGAAGCACTGCAGATAGCATAACTAAAACGCCTCTAAAATAATGTTTTTTCTTCTCTTTTGTGATGGCTGTGTTGGATGTCTGGGGAGGCCTCTCCAACCTAGATTTCTAAAGAAAACAGAGTGTTTTTCTTTGAGCCAAGTGAGAAGGGATCAATGCACTTGTCATTTTATCAGTACCACTGGTGAGGCACTTCAGCCATGGTGTAGATGCCTGAGTACATAGAACGAGAGAGAAAGAATAACGATGGTATCAGTCAGGATGTCCATTCTCATCTTTGCTGCTTGTCTCCAGCAGCCTAAGGGGTGCTTCATGCAGCTTTCACGTACACACAGAGACACACACACACACATAGACAGACATATACACATACATACACACACACCCTGCTGAGCTGTTTGTACAGGAGAGCTCTCCCTCCGCGTGCTCTCCACGGGGACCTCCTGCTGTGCTGGAGCAGCCCATCACTGGTCACCTCCATGCCTTGTCTGGAGGCCTCTCACCATCTGGACCACCTGTGAGAAAATGTTTTCTTAAAGAGGGGAAGATTAAGGAACGGGGATTTACACCTCGGTCCCCAAGGTAATTACCAGATGGCAAATGGCTTGTTTTCACTTGATGATTCAGAGCAACTCAACCAGGCCTACCGACGCAGCTTGGATTTCACCTCCAACCAAGTTTGTTGCTTTACAGCACAAAGGGTTTTCTTCCCACTCTTCAGATAATGATTTTAAGGCAAAGCTCACATTTAAATTGGAACACTGCTGCTGGGCGGGTGGATTTCAGCATGCCACGACCCCATCCCTACTGCTTCTCACACTGCATTAACTCTTTGCTTGCCACTGGTGGTTTTCACACAGAGCTTGTGGAGGCGGTCTGCTCATCTGAGTATGCAAAAAAATGGCCACCTATCCCAGAAGTTAGCAGAAAGACCATAAAAGTGAGGACTGCTATCAGTCTTTCATTTTAACTTTTCTGCTCTGATAAGAAAGATGAAATTAAAGTGGTTGCCTTTTGGGGAATTAAAGCTTTTCAAAAATAGCAGTAGAAGAAGCCGTACTAACAGTGAGTATTAACAAAACAGGAAGTGAGAGAACACATTCAATGAAAAGTTGTAGTCAGTGCTTTTTTTAATTTCCTTAAAAAAAAAAAAAAAGTGAAACATTTAATTAAACCTAAAATGAATGTTCTATTTAAGGCCTTCTTGTAAATATAAGCTCCCAGCCATAAATTAAAGTAATGTGACATTCAAATGTCATCATCTAGAATGCTAAAGCCAACTAAACTACAGATTTGATGTCTAATTTGGCATTCATTCTGTTACTAAATCTTCTGCTAACTTTCTATCTCTTAGCTGGAATATACAGCAGAGTTTGTTTGGTTTGTTGTTGGTTTCTTTCTTTTTTTTAATTTCTATTCAAAGAGTTTTCTGAAATGAATAACAAATGCAGGCAATCACCAAAGGGAATGCCAAGTAGTACTGGGACCCTCTCTAGTTTTGCTTTACAGAGTTTCATTATGGGCTTGCTATAGCAATTGCCATAACAGTATAGTCAATTGTCTTATGGCCTTTTCTCATTCACTGCCCTGCCTCATAGCTATGGAAAAAAAAATGAGATTATATTAGAGGTTTCTTCCTTAACCCTGCCATGCAGGGCTTATTTTCTCCCTTTGATGTATTTTGTTTCTATCGGTTTAGATGTTTCCATTTATGTCCTTTTGAATTCCAGGATTTCAGATTCCCTATTTCCATGTGCTGGAAGGGTCATATTACCCTATCTTCTCCCTTGGAAACTTATGCCCAGATCAAGAGAAACATTTTCAGCTGAATTAAAATATTGCCTTTTCAAAGTATTTTCAACTGCCAACTTCAAAGCACAGCTCTGCCTACAGAATGATGATTGATAATCAACTCTAAGTTTCTAAATCCAAAAATTAATGGAGAAAAAACATTTACTTTCTGCATTGAGCCTGGAACAAGCTTTTATTTTCAATACATGGTCAACCACTGCACAGCAGTTTGTAGCAGAACAGAAGGCATGGGTTGCCTTTAACAAGGAATTGTTCGTGGTCTGCCATGCCATGTAGCACCCACCAAAATGAGTGAAATTATATATAGACCACGTGTGGATATGTAAGCCATGACAAAGTTAGAGGTGCGATTAATTTAGTTCTCTAGGTTCACTCTACAGACTACACTTATAGATGCGCATGTGATTCAGTGCTGCAAAACTTAAGGTGCAGTTTTATTAAGTACCTTGGTGTGGCCTTGACTCAGCTTTACTGAAATAAATTCTTGACCTGTGAGAAAGTGAGGAAAAAGTCATGCAGGATAAGCAACAAAGACAGAAAAGAAATAGCTGAGCTCGTGACAGTTAGCAACTCAAGAGAAAATTATTGAATAAAAAGGTATAAAGCACTGAGAAAAAATCAAAGTATTGTCTGCTAACTGGTGCCCAGATAAAAGTAACTCAAAGAACAGGCAGCTTCAGAGTAGAGAGCTGGGTGGGTAGAGAGCTCTGCAAAGCGCCATTCATTCCTCCCAGGGCATGGTACACATCAGCTTCTAGAGATGTCTGCCAAACGAGGGTATGCTAAGTACCTACCATTTAGGTGGCAACATTTACATGGGATGTATCTTACCATGTATGCAGATGCATTTAAAATTATAGATTTTTGCTATGCTGCGCCTTTGTGCATATTCCAGTGAAATGCTGGATTCCTACAAATCAATACTCCTCCTATTCCATCTACACCTTCAGGGAACCAACATGAAAGTGTGTTATGGTACGACAGTTTAATATTAACCATCACAAGTTAAGTTGGCACCATACTACTGCTTACATTGATATGCTGATGGAACATAGATCAGGTGTTGGTATTGATGGACTACTACTTTAGGCACAAGTTTGAATACACTGAGCTTCTCATCGCACGTAGGAATATCTTAGCAATAGAACTTGCTCCAAGTGTGTCTGATGAAAAATGTGACATTCAACCTTGTTTCAGTTGGTACCACATTGCACTGTGATTAGTGAAGTCAAAAAAAGAGCTTGGCCCATGCTCCATGGATTGCAACTGTCTACTTCCTAGGCATAAAAAGCTACATGCATCCAATTTAAAACAATGGACGAGGACTGTTTTTTGGCATTACATACAGTAGCACAGCACAGTTTGCATCCATATGGCTACACTAGTTTTTAACTTAAAAAAAATATAGAGAAATTAATCTAAAGTACCTTTTAGGAAGAGTGCCTGACCTGTTCCTGAACCATGCGGGACTCCATCTGGGAGAATGTTAGCTGGCATGGGCCAACACCATGCTAACAAGGAAGCCAACAATTACACAATGCAGGCTATTGTAGGACAGTGCTCAACCTATGTCCAAGTCTTGTTTAGTTTAGTTACTGATCTAGACATAGCCAAAATAGCCAGAATATAAGGCAAGGATTTTCCCTGAAATTAAAGGCTGGAAAATTCAACTCAGCCTCTGTTGATAGACTACGTTACTTGCAAGATCTTTAACATCCCCTAGCAACAGGCACTAGAAAGGCTGTTGAAACTCAGGAATAACAAGAGCAGCACATGCTGGTTGGGAAAAAGCAGGCAGTGTTAAAACATGTCTCTCTTTTCTGATTCTGCTAGCCCTGAGCCTGATGAAGAAAAATCCCTCCACAGCATGTGCTCTGGGCAGTCACAACAAGCTTGTCAGCCACCAAACAGCACACTTCAGGCTCCTCAGAGCCCAGACAAAAGGGTGAATTTTCTTATTTTTTTCACTCTGTTCTTGTCAAACAAACATGCCCTTGCATCTGGGCCAAGTCCACGCAGGACACCACAAAGTTGTATCTCATGATGTGGAAACACTCCTAACATTGACTGATGGCAATGGAAGATAACAGTCAAAATGTACCAGTGGGACAGAGTAACAGGCAATAGAAACACTGCTAGCTTAGCAGATAAAGATACAAGATTTGATGCTTGGCAGCTGATGGGACAAAGTAAGGACTGGTAGATGTGATGTTGATATGCACAGTGATAACGGAAATGACATGGGACTTTCCCTTTGTTTTCATTCTTTAAGGCGAATGGTGGGAGAGCAATGCCAAATACAGTTTTTATTGTTTCAAAGCCTTTGGTGAGTGCCTATTATTATATACGTGTTATTATATACGTGTTATTTATTTAGGTATGAAAATTAATTCCCCCGAACCACAGAACCAAAGAAGCACACTGTGAAATAAACTGAAACCTGGAAGTCAGCACCTTCTCTTGGCAATGGAAAACAGTAATGTTCACTCTGCATTTGAAGAAAGATCTCCAATGAGCATTATGCTTGCTATTGGTAAACACTCAAGGCTCTCAAGAGTCAGGGATTACACTGATATCCAAAACAAATAATCGTAAGCCATATTTTTTGAAAATTGACTTGATAAACAGGCAGGACTAATTTATCTAATGATTCTCTTTCTCCAGCTCAGAGGAAAGCTGAAATTCAGGATCTGAAATCTATCTTCTCCTTGCCCCAAATCTCTGCTATGTTTGTGTAACAGTTCTTATGAGAAATCAGACCTTTACAACCAGCTCTCACTGTGTTGCAACATTGTTCATTATATTTATTTAACTAAGGCAACAATTATTTTAGACTGATTTTTGTTATGATGTCATCATCTATTCTTCTTAATAACTTTTTAGTCCATAAGTCAAATTGCACAGGAGGGAAAATGTCTCAAAACATTCCTACAATACTCATGGAATAGACCAATATGCCTATTGAAGCCATCTTCCACTATGAAAAAGGTATCACTGTATATTGTTTTGAGAGTAAGCGTAGGTGCAGATTGTCTTAGGCCGAACTTTATGAGTTCCAGCCTAACTTTATGAGTTCCGGCCTAAGACAATCTACACCTACGCTTACTCTCACAACAAAAGTCCTTAGGGAAATGTAGCTACTCTGAACATGACATTAATGGCGTGGCTTTTTGGATAATGGAATCCAGGCAGGTCCACTCCAGAGGAAGATACTTAACCAATTTTGATGAGACAGTAATTCAGTGAAGCAGATACTCAGCCTGCATGGAGCATCCACAACAGTGTCACTTGACACTTGCTGTTAGATAATCACAGAGATCAGTCTGAGCTTTATGTTACTGTGTCAAGTGGCAATAAGAGTTGATTGACTAAAGTGCTTAGAGCAGAAGATGAGTATGAGAGTTGTCTTTTTTATAGTCCATTGCATAACGGGGGCTATGTCCTCCATCCTATGAACTCCATCTGACTAACCAGTCAGCTTGTTAAGGAATCACCACTGCTGTTAGACCTCAGCCCTCTTCACATGGTGGATGGGCAGGTAACAGCTTGAAATAAAAAGGCAATTGAATGACACCTGCTTGATTCCTCAGCGATCTACAGCTCTGTCAAGGTGCTTGCATGACCCTTTCATAGTTGGATCTGATCCAATTATATTCTAGTCATTCCAGGACTACTACCTGTGGCTCAAAGGCAGCACTGCATGGTAAATAGCTCCTCTGTTCAGGCAGAGGGTTGCTGCTGATAGTTGCGTTTAGTAGTAGTATCTAAAGGTGGCAAAAATTCTCCACTTATGAGGGCTTTGGAAATGGTCAATCTCCACTAAATGAAGAACAGGTTGCCTCAGATGTTTAAGTGCTGCTGCATCTTATGATCACTGGAGACTTCTCAGATGGTGGGAATTCATTTCTAGTGATAGAATAAATTGCCAAAACAGCATTGAAAATCATGAGATTTCCTACTGATATTGATGCAAATTTACTGTTGTAAATTCACTGCTCTAAAACAATCTTGCATTTCTGGAGCAACATATCCACACACAAGACCATCAGCAGGGCACAGCAGCCAAACAGCACTGAAGTCAGAAGTTCAGAGCTTGTCACAGCCTACTGCTCAATACCACTGCTGCCAGCAAGAAATATTTCATGACCATGCAAAAGTCAAAGGCAAAGATGTATTTCAAGCTTTATTCCTGCAACCATTAGTCACAGAACCTGACCTGTCTGGAACAATAATAGCCCAAATGTCTTTGATAGGCTTTGACTTTAAACTTCATTATGAAATTCAGATTTCAAGAAGAGAGTCTTTGAATTTACAAAGGACTAAATCCAGGAGGATCCTAGCTATATATAATGTACTTAAAGCACTCTGCATACACAGGGAAAGCTGAACCCAGCCCAAATGTATTTCTATTTGTGATGTAAAAATACAGTGCAGCATAAACACTAACATACAATTTACAGTGCAGTTTCTATGACCTGAGTTTTGAAATATCTGAAATATCAAGTTATTTGAAATATCTTCACCCCCCCCCTCCCCAGAACTGGATCGTTTTCTCTGCTGTGTATTAAGTAATTTGAAAGTATCTCATCTGTTTTTAAACACATAATTGCCTGAATGCATATCAGCTCCTCTTAGAGATTTGGTTAGTATGAAACACACCACATCCTAGTTATCATCAGTTCATACATTGAAAATGCAAGGCAAGTTAATGATGATAATGAATCTCAGGCAAGTTTTGTGTTTGCACTTTCTTCTCCCCAGATGGCTCACCCAGCCCTAAACCTTACAAATACATAATACCATTCCTTAGAGTAAACATTTTGTAACTCAATTTTCTTCCCCCAAGCAAGCAAGCAGATGAATGGCCTTGGTGGATTACTCTGTAACAGAAACACTCATAAGAGGTCTGTGATAAGCAAGCCAATGGAAATGGAGTAGTGCACTGTTTAAAATCATCTAAACATTTTCTCTTAACATGAAACATTTTAAAATGTGTAGCTCAGTGTTTGATGAAACACAGTACCCTGTTGTCTGTAGCCCAGTTCTAGCCCCTTCTTTAAATGTAATCTTTTATCAAAGTCACATATGTTTTCAATAAATTCACATGTGGATGCAGTTACACCAGGAAAACTGATTCACAAGTACTTTAGAGGCTCCTCTATCTTTCAGGCCCACCTAAGTTTCTTTCAATTTTTTAAAATATTTTTTTAGTAAGTGTACGGAGGGAAATAATCAGTTTTGCTTGCTTACAACACAACCTCCCTCCTCTGAATCATAAGTACAGCATTGTTCAAAGGAACAGCTGGTACCAACTCTGAAAGTTTAAGTGTTCCCCTCCAAACAAAAAACTCTGTTGAGTCTGTTAGTCATCATCTCCCACAGGTATTGATTCAAGGCTACAGTTCTGCCGATTTCTGCCATGTCTAAAAAGATTACTTGCAAGGTTTTCAGCAAGGAACATTTTCATGCACAAGCAAACATACAACTGTTTCTTTCTTGTCTGCTAATCTACATGATTACTGTAACTTTCTGAATTTTTTTTAAGCACATATAGGGCAATCACACTTTAATAGCAGCAGTGAAGCACTAAGAAGTGGTTTCTGCAGCGATGGATTTACAAAGATAGTTTTGCCCTCAGGAGCTTAAACTACATTAACACATAACTTTGCTGTAAATCCCACTCAGTTCTGCCAGCTTTTTCTACCAGGAAAGACAAATTTAGGGGTAGGGTCTGTTTAAAGTATATTTTCAGGAACTGAACTCCTAATGCACCAGCGTTTCAAAGCAAGCTTAATACAGGTCACCTTCTCATTTCCAGGAGTCTGATTTTATTGCTCCCTCCAAGTCATGCTAGAGACAGGAGCTCTAAAAAGTACTTCAACCGCTTCTGAGACCATGCTTAGATTGTGCAGTCAGCTGAACTTCTGCTAATAACCAAATGGGAAACTTTTAACTTCTTTCATTGTTTTCTAGGACATTTCCTTGACAGCAAATGTGCATAATTTGCCTTCACTAGCATCAGACCCCATTTTCTCCTGGGATGTGCAGATATTTCCCAAGACTCCTTTCAAGCAAGCAAAGTAGTTTAACCAGATCCCTCCATAGCCTGTGGGATGGTGGTTTGATCCTAGACACCAAAGTAATCTACCTCCTTCAATTCAGTACAAGAACCTCCAACACTAGAGAGAAGTAAGGGAGCAAATGAGGATTCAGACACTGGACTTCTGCGGCAAGGATTTGATATGACCAACATCCTTCACATGTAGCTGAAAAGCAGAAGCTATAAGGGTCGAGGAGTTTCAGGAAAAGATTTTGAGTTTCAGTTGCCCTGCTGCAAACAATGTTTCCTAGAGAAACTGGAAATAGAGTTATTGCTAGCAGATACAGGAAAGCTGGAGGTGCCCAGATCTTTACTGTCAGAGATCTGTATATGTAGACTATGTTTGGTCTTGAAAAGCAAGTATTCTTGAATTGTTGTCTGGCCATCCTACTATAAAGTAACAGACAACTTGAGAAAGGTTGCAAAAGTGCATTTGCCACATGTTGCTCTGTGGATCACCCAGTCCTTTTCTCCTCAGTGAGGAGATCTCTGTGTTGCTATGAGATCAAATGGCACGCCACATGGTAATCCACGCCATGGAGTGAGGACATGCACTGCCTGGCCATGCTGTTGGGCAACTTAAGGGAGTGGCAACAGGACATTAGCTTCATTCAACCCGACAGCTGGAGAATGGTCAGCCCTGACCATTGCCTTTTTCTGACTGACCTGCAGCCTGTGGAAAACCCATGTGTGGGCTCAAACACCATGCTAATCAGTGCCATGCATACAGAGGAATAAAGTGAGAGTGTCATTCCAAAGGACTGACTTTCCGAAGTCCACATCGTCCCCTCAGTAACTCGTGCCAGACCTGGGGATCATTGTAATTCATGTCTGGATCGACAATGAGCATGGTGACTCACAAGTGAAAGTTTAAATTTCATTCATGTGGAATCAATGGGACAAAACGTGTTGTGTAGGTTAAAGCATGTACCTCACAGCACAGAGTGTTTACACCTTAGATTACCAGAATTTACACAGAAAGATTTTTCTCCCAAAGTTACAGACGTACAGAGTAAGAAACAGTAGAAGCACAGTATGGAGTACAGCAGAGTCAAAATCATAGAATCATAGAATTGTTTGAGTTGGAATGGACTTTTAAAGGGCATCTAGTCCAACCCCCTGCAATGAACAGGGACAATACTTCCAGAATAAGATCAAGGGACACATAAACCACTCTGCTCCCACAAGGCTGGTGCCAAAGAGGGCTGTCAGCACATCACCAGAAGTTCATGCTTCTCGACAACTAACCATGACCCCAGGAATTCAGTTTCTCAAAATTACATGCAGAGAATGCAGGTACCTAAGTACACTCTCGGTCCTAAATGAGCCTAGCAATTAGAGCAAATGAAAAATAACTTCAAACTACTATACTTGACAACATCACATCTTGTAATAATAATTACAGTGCTGATTGTGTTGTCCAAGGATTTTCCTAAGATCGTTGAGAAAATAAAAGGATTTTAATATGTGTTATTCTTAAAATATACCTGCTCAAACTAGTCTGACTGAATCTGACTTTAGCAGAGGACATAGAATCATAGAATCATAGAATCATCAGAGAATTAGCTAGGTTGGAAAAGACCTACAAGATCACCTAGTCCAACCATCCACCTACCACCAATAACCCCACTAAACCATGTCTCTCAGCGCTATATCTAAACATTTCTTGAACACCTCCAGGGAC